>NC_058131.1:429177174-429232694 GCF_016433145.1 Gracilinanus agilis | reverse complement strand
CTCTCTCTCTCTCTCTCTCTCTCTCTCTCTCTCTCTCTCTCTCTCTCTCTCTCTCTCTCTCTCTCTCCCCCAGTCTGCCTGTCTCTGTCTTTGTCTCTCTGTCTCCATCTCTGTTTCTCTGTCTGTCTGTCTGTCTGTCACACACACACACACACACACACACACACACACACACACACACAGTTTACTAACCATTTTCCAGTAGGTCTGGATCTTCATAGGGCATGCTGCTCCTCTGGATGGGTCAATCTACTCTTGGGTTAGGTTAGACAGGTGGTTGTACTCTCTCTTCACTAGACTCTTTGGCTGCTGGAATGGCCTGGGCAGTCTACTCTGTCACTTGGACAATGTCTGTCAAATGGGGGTGAACTGGTTAATTGACTTCTAAGAGTGTTGATGTCAAGTTTTTGATAGTTGCAATCTTTTTTCCAACTTCTGTCTCTCTATGGGTTGAAGGCTACTACATTTTCTTTTCCAACTAAATGCTATCATGCTCTTTTAAGCTAGTGCACTTTACTAGTTCTTTTAGCTATGGTTGAAGGGAAAGATGAATAAAATAAACATGCATATAACACTTCTACATGCTTGGTACTATACTAAGTGCTTTTTTTACAAATATTGTCTCATTTAATCCTCACAACAACTCTGCAAGGTAGGTACTTTTTATCCCCATTTACAGCTGAGGAAATTGAGACAAAGAGAGGTTAAGTGACTTGTCCAGGGTTACACATCTAGTTAGTGTCTAGAGGCTGCATTTGAACTCAGACCTTCCAGACTCAATCATCTCTCCACTGTGCCACCTAGCTGCCTTCCTTTAGAACCAGGCAAACTTTTTGGCCCCGAGAGCCATAAATGCCTGCAGAAGGAGGAGGATGGAGGGGGAAGGTGCTGGAATATGGGGCGGGGGCTGAAGGGCTCCCTGGGGCACATCCTAGGGCTCTGCCCGGACTGGCCTGTTGGGAGGTAGAGCCAGATATGGCTGGAGAGCCATATGTTGCCAACCCCTGCTCCAGAGCTTCAGCTGAAGATTCCTTTGTTACCTCCAGTCAGAGACAGGAGAAAATTTGCCTATTATTTTCTATATATTTTTCTCGCCCCAAAACCCCTTACCTCCACAAACAAGTCCATATCCCCTCAAGGGGGCCAGTGTTTTTTCACCTCCATTAATCCTTTGGGAAATTGATTATAAGTAGTGAGGGACAACTGTATGAATGCACTATATGCTCTGGAATCAGATGCTTAATCTTGCTAATCTCCTCTACTAAAATTAAGGTTTTCAAACATCACAGGCATTCTAGGGTAGGCATCTACCCTAGCATCTGACCCATTTGCCTGCCATCTTCTAGGATACGGAATTTTAACTTCTGCTGAAGGATCTCTTGGATGTCCCCATACAAGATTATAGAGAACATCTAGATCAAATTTGTCATTGTATAAATAAGGAAATCAAAGACAAAAGAGGGGAAGTGATTTAATCAAAGTCACACAGATTGTACATGATTGTGTTAAGATTCTAACTCAGCTCTCCAGACTTCAAATCCAATGTTCTATTTACTAAATCTATGCTGCCTAGGCTGCATATGGATACATGAATTGATACTCCAACTTCATAACTCTAGGTGTATATTTTAGAGTCCTGGATATTAATTTATTCTATTTTTTAGGCAGCATGGAGGGAGGGGCAAAGCACTGGATTGGAGTCAAAAAGACTTTGTTTAAAACCTACTCAGACACTAGCTATGTGACCCTGAGCAAGTCACTTAATCTCTGTTAGTTTCGAGAATGGACTTGATGGCCTAAAAGGTCCGTTCCAACTCTAAATCTTTGGTGCTATGATCCATGAACTTCTATCCCAAAAAGCAGTAATCTAATCATTTGTTCACTTAATCACTCATTCCCCAATCCATTCCTGTATTCATTTACTAATCTAATTTTCTATTCATTTATTCAATAAATATTTACCAAGTACCTATTATGTACAAAATTCTTTTTGAGGCATTGGACCAAAAGAATTACCTAACTAGAAAGGATCAGACTACATAACCATTTAGGTATCTGCCAACCTCAAGATTCTGTCCACCTTGTTGGAATTGGTCTAGTCTTAAAGGAATCACCTCTATAGAAATTCTACAACTGAAACTTTATCTTCTTTTGACTTTATCCCTGAACCAGTTCATAGGATGATGGGTTTGAATAGATTATTTTGTGAAGTAGATTCTATCCTATTTGACTATACATGTAGGGACCTCTTTACTTAAGGATCTTAAGAGATTTGTAAACATAAAAACCACAGAATTTTAGAGTTGGATGCTTATAACCTGTCTTCTGGAAGAAATTTTGAGACAATGTATGGAGAGGCTGAATGGCCCCATGAATAGTGTGTTGCAATTAAAACAGAGGTTCAGATACTTTCTCTGTTAGAATACCTGTTACTGGTAATTGCGGGCAAATCTTTTTTTGTTTGTTTTCTTTTTAAATTTAATTAATTTTTCTCAGTTACATGTAATATGAACATACTTTTAAATTTTTTATTATTTACTTATTTATTTTATTTTTTGTTATACAAAAAAACACATCCATATTGGTGTTTGTTATAAGAGCACATTCATACATAACCAAAAAACCCCAAATAAAACCAAAGATACACTGATGGGAAAGATGATTCCATCAGATCTTTGTAGATGGATAGCATTCCCTCTCATAAATCTTTCAGGATTGTCCCAGCTCATTGCACATGGGCAAGTCTTAATAACAACTATTGCACCTGTATTCTCAGATTATTGTGAGGCTCAAATGAGTTAACATATATAAAACACTTTATAAACTTTAAAACACTGTAATCAATAGCTCAAGGAAATCCCAGTAGAGTATGGCACGTTATCCATGGGAGCAGTCATTTTGTGGGTGTGGTTCAATAATGAGAAGAACAGATATTATTTTCCATTTTGATTTTCAAAGTGGAAAACTGTTGCAATTTGGCACTGAGATGAAGCTAGGAAATTAGTCAGAGACCCATGGGATGCAGCCGCCAAGTCCTTTTGTTGTTTCTAGATAATAATAGATAACTAAGGACTCTCAAAGTCAGGAAAAGGTTTAATGATTCCTTTTTAACCCTCTGGGATGGAAAAGTAAATGAATAAGCTCTGTAGGATTTGGTACAGTTTAATTCTGACCTCCTGGTCTCTTCACTTAAAATTTGATTGGGGGAGGGGGGTGAAGGAAACCACCTTTGTAGAGACCTGACTGGGGAAAAAAGCCCTATCACTGAGAACTGGAGGAAGGAATCTCTATCATCATCCCTAAACAACTTAACTACCCTAGTGCCTATTGTGTTTGGGCACTATACACAGTAGTACCTTAATAGATTTGTTTTCTAGCCTGAGTAGTTCTAAAAGGATACCTACTAGATTCATAAAGGGCTACAGTTAGCCTCATTGGAAGAATGATCATATAAACAAATTATAGATTATCAAAGTAATGAATGGCTTGTGTACTCCCCTGGAGATAAAAGCATGTAAAAATGTTAAAATAAATACATTTAATTTGCACTGTGAACACAGAAGAAAACAATTATTAAATGCTCATTCATTCAGTCATTATGCTAAAGCTAAAATGTGTTTCCATTTAACTTAAGCCTATTGGTCCTAGACTTCCTCTTTGGAAACTTGTCCATGAGCAAGAGAAGCACTGGCAGTATCCTTTTTGCCTCTCTTTGAACTGTGTCCCCAAGAAGCAAATACATTTTTTACTCCGATATTCACATAAAAAATTAAAGGAATCAAAGCAGAGAGGTAAGACAAAGATTTTGTAGGGTCTTGAAAGCTAGAATCAGGAATTTGTGTTTTATATTGTGGCCAATGAGGAGCCAATACGGTTTTTGAGAACATAAATAATGTGATCTTTGTTTCGGAAAAATTAATGTGGCAAGAGATGCAAGATAAATTCAAGGAAGGAAAATCTGGGGAGATTGGTTAGGAAGCTACTACCACATTTTAGATGAAGAAAGGAAGGGGAAATATGTATTTATTAAACACCTACTATGTGCCAGGCACTATACTATGTTCTTTATGAGTATTACAGCCCTGAAAAGTAGATGCTATTATTATCCCTATTTTACAGAGGAAACTGAAGTATACGGTGGTTAAGTGTCTTGCCCAAGTTCACACAACTAGTATCTGAGGCTTGAATTGAGGGCTGGCTCTGAAACTACCACCCTCTATCATCCTCCAGGTTCAGTATTCTATTCACTGTGTTACCTGTCTCTGATGAGGGGAAATGAAAACTGACCCAGAATAATGAAAACTGAAAAGTAAGGGAGTGTGCTAAATGTCAAATCAGTGAGGAACATTCCTTCAGAGCAGTGACTAGAATATTTTATATCCTTTTAGTTCCAATAAGGCCAACTGCAGCCCTTTTTGAATCTGGTAGGTAGCCTTTCAGAACTCTTCAGGCTAGAAAATCTAAATCTAACATCTTGTGGCCAACCTGATTCCCTACACGAATGAAATCAAAAGTATACAATCAGCACCTACATTTCCTTTTCCCTCCCTCTCTTTTGAATTCTCTGCAGCCTATCTTCAGACCTCACTTTTCAGCTGAAAATTCTCCAAAATTACCAGTAATCTCCTAATTGCCAAATCTAATGGCCTCCCTTCAATCCTAATCCTTCTTGACCTTTCTTCAGTATTTGAAATTATCACCCTCTTCTCTTTGATAATTTCCTTTTCTCTAGATTTTTGTTACACAACTCTCTTCTAGTTCACCTACCTGTTTAACTACTCCTTCCCAGACTCCTTTACTAAATTCAGGCTCACCTGATAAACCTGGGTGTTCCTCAACATTCTGTTGAGGGCATTCTTCTCTTTTCCCTCTAAATTATTTCATTTGGTCATTTCTTATATCACTATCTCCCATGAATTCACTTATCATCTCTCTGAAGGTGATTCTGGGATCTATTTATTCAGCTCTAGTCTCTCTCCAAACCTTAGTTCTTGAACCTCCAACTACCTATTCAACATTCTGAATGGTATTTTGCATAGACAGCTTAAACTCAACATGTCTAAGACAGAACTCTTTAATTTCCCAATTGTGTAGGGCTCCTCCATCTTCCCAGTTACCCAACCTTACAACCCAAGTGCCATCTTGAAGACCATATTTATACTCTCTTACTCCAATGTCCAATAATTTGCCAAGTCCTATCTTTTCTACCTTCAAAACATCTCTTGTATATATCCTCTTCTCTCCTCTTACATTGCCATCACCTTGGTGCAGAACCTCATCACCTCATTCCTGAACTATTTCAATAACCTCCAAAACTCAAGTCTTTCCCATTGTAGTCTACCTTCCAGGCAACTACCAAAGTGATCTTCTAAATTCTTTCCCACTCAAAAAACTCTTAAGGCTCCCTATTAACTCTGTTTTTGAGTAATTTTCAGTTTTGTCCTACTCTTTGTGATCCTATTTGGGCTCATTTCCTTCTTCAATTCATTTTACAGATGATGTCAGGGCTTGATATATTATTTCTTGATTGCCTAGACTAGTGATGGAGCCAATGTTAATAATGCAGATTAAACTTCTAAGTGTATTGTGAATACATTTTTTTCCTTGGAGGGCTGGTTAAACATTTACCAACATATCTCTGTCTATAATCTAGTCACAATGGCCCCCTTTCTGTTTCTTTTACATTACATTCCAAATCCTCATTCTATGCCTTTTCACTGGCTATTGTCCATTCTCAGAATTCTCTTCCTTTTTACCTTAGCCTAGTGGCTTCCCTGACTTCCTTCAAGTCTCAGTTAAAATCCTACCTTCTTCTAGAGGGCTTTCTCAAGTCTCCCTGAATGGCTAGCCTCTTGGATTACCTCAACACCCTGTACATTTCTTATATATGCGAGTTGTCCATCTCCCCCACCCCAATTTGAATCTGGGCTCTTTGATAACAAGGACTGATTTAACCATCCTTTGTATCCCTAGTACAGAAAGTGTCTGGCACACAATAGACACTAAATAAAGTGTACTCACATACACACATACATCAATAAAGCATTTTTCTGGATCTTATATGTTTCACTGGCATATTCAGACATTCCAAGGGAAGGAGGGAAGAGAAGGAATAAATATTTTTATAGTACTATTATATACCAGGCACTGTGCTAAGCTCTTTACACATACTTTGTCATCTGATCCTCATAACAGTCCTAGTAAGTACAGGTATTATTCTATTTTACAGTTGAGGAAACTGAGTCAAATAAGGTTAAGTGACTTGTCCAGAGTAGCTATTAAAATCTGATGCCAGATTTAAACTCAGGTCTTCCTGATTCCAGACCCAGCACTATCATGGAGCCCCTGTGAAATGCAGCATTTCCAAAGGTGATTTTTAAGCTTGATCTGTTTTGCAGATGTTTTGTGGTTCATAGTTTCCCTGTATTCTTCTTGATTGGGTAGTATCAATAGATCACAAATTTAAACACTGAAAGGATTTTAAGGGCCATTTAGTCTGATCTACTCGTTTCACAGAGAAGGAAACATAGATGCAAACATGACTTACAAGTAACAGGTTTCAAGAGCCACGATTAGAATCCAAGGCTTCTGACTCTAAAACTTGACCTTTTCCCATTGCACCAAGCTGCCTCAGTAAGGCAAAACTTGGTTTTATTATCATGGAGAGAAGCACAAGTAAGCTGACTGCTTCTTGGATGCTAGGGTCAATAAGGTGCTTGGATGCACCTTAGAATTTCACAGCTTAGTTCCTGTGATTAAATGGCTGAGCTCATATTTGACTGTTCTACGCTATTCACCTGTAAGATATATTTCACATTCTCATTTACTGCTATTCCAAGAAAAAAATGAATCTGGCTATATCTTACATCTAAAATGTCTTTTTATAAGCCTCTTTTGTGGCTATTTAGCAAAAGGAAAAGTGTGATTGGGACATCAGATTTGATTCATGTGGTTCTGCTGGGTACTTGGTATGGTAAGCAAAAATAAAAGGCTTTCCTTTTCTTCAGCCACCAGATTCTGAGTCTATGATTTGTTGTTCACTGAGTAATTTAAGACCCCACTGTCCAACTTCCCCAAAAGTCATTGTCCTATCATTTTCCTGGTATCATGTCAGAAAAGGTGATTTCTGGAGGGGTTGCATGTTTCGTGGATTCTAGATGTGATGTCTTTAGGATTTGTCTTTTCTATTTTAAAATATCAGCTTTTAAATGTAGGAACAATTTGTCAATTTAGGCTCCAATTTTACAGGTACTCTCAGAAATAAATTTGTGCACTAATGAAATATGACGTTTCCTTCTATTAAATGTACCTTCTCCTGGGAGAGATGATAAAAAAGTTCATAAAATTTCTCATGACATTTTGGGGAAGCACACCATTATATCTATAGATATTAGAAAGCAGGAGTAAAACTCCTGTGGGGATAAAGCACTCAAGGTAATTGAAACTATTAAAACCCAAAGACAAAACAGAACACCAATGCAAGCAAAGCGGGGTAGGGAAAATCCATCCTCTCCAAATACTGATAAAGATTCTAATTCAGCTCTAGGAAGAAGGTTCATAGAAGATAGGACTTGAAGTGACTTTAGAGATTATCTAATCTAACACCTCATTTTACAGATGAGCAAACAAAAGTCCCAATAGCAGGAATCACTTGCCCAAGTCAATAGTAAACAGCTAACTGGCATTTTGAACCCAAGTCTTCTGACTCACTGTGGCATAGTGGAAAAATTACTAGATGTAAAGTCAAAAGATCTAGATTCAAATCCTGTCTCTAATGTTTACTAGTTATACTATTGTGAGGCACACTTTAAGTCAGGAAAGCTGGAGTTTAAATGCTGTCTCAGAGAGCTTGCAAACTGAATCATCATAAGCAAGTCAATAAACTTTCTCAGCTTTCTCCTCCTCTGTAAAGTGAGGGGGTTAGAGTAGATAATTTCAAGACGTCTAAACCCTATGACTAAATTTCTAGTTTTTCTAATGCATTCAAATAATATTCACAGCTTAATTTTCTTATATGTTTTTACTGATGTCTTTTTTTACATCACTTTAATTTCCCTCAGCATTCCTCCCAGTGAATCCTATATAACAAATCATTTTTAAAGACAAAGAAAAAGTAGGAAAACAGTATAAAAGTAATACATTGAAAAAAAAACCAAAATATGTATAATGATAATACTTTTGAATTACCAACCACTTCAGAGTGGTGGGGTGGAGCGGTCTACTCATAGCTATTCTGTTAAGTGATAATTATTCTCTGTGGTTTTGGAATAATAACTTTTAAAAAAATTTATTTAGAATATTTTTCCATGGTTCCATGATTCATGATTTTTCCTACCCCTTTTTCTCTCTCCCTCCAAATCTGACAAGCAGTTCGAGGGAGGTGGGCTATACATGTATCAATGTTCAAAAAATTTCCATGTTATTCATATTTGCAATAGAGTGATCTTTTAACACCAAAATTCCAATCATATCCCCATTGAACCACATGATTGATCATACATTTTTCTTCTGCATTTCTACTCCTACAATTCCTTCTTTGGATGTGAATAGCATTCTTTCTTCTAGGTCACTCTGGATTGTCCTGGATCATTGCATTGCTGCTAGTAGAAAAGTCCATTACATTAGATTGTGCCACGGTGTATTCGTCTCTGTGTATAATGTTCTGGTTCTGCTTATTTTCCTCTGCATCAATACCTGGAGGTCTTTCCAGTTCACATAGAAATCCTCCAGTTCATCATTCCTTTCAGCACAATAGTAGTCCCTCACCATCAGATACCACAATTTGTTCAGCCATTCCCTAGCAGATGGACAACAGAATAATAACTTTCAAAAAATTAATTAATTAATTTGTTTGCTACATTTAAATACTCAGTTAATTCCTTTTCTCCTCCCCCTCCCTCCACTAGAGAAGGCAATGTTTGATAAAAAAAAGATATATTTATAAACAAAACTATGTCTTATTTCTATTTCACATCTATTTCTCCAGAAGTGAACATATATGAATTATTCTTCAAATAATATTTCTTTTGCTGTATATAATATTCTTTTAGTTTTGCTCATTTTACTCTTCATAATTTCATATAGATCTTTCCATGTTTTTTTCAAGTCTATTACTTCTGTCCTGAGGTGTGTATCATTTTTTACCATCATTCCACTGGTATCATGGTTAAACATTTCATTGATCTTAAGTTCTTAAGTCTTTAAGTACCATTGTTATAACAATAACAATGCTATTGACATTTATACAGTGTTAAAATTGTTTTCCTAGTTCTGCCCATCTTACTTTGCCTCAGTTCATATAAGTCTTCCCAGGTATCTGTGGAACTATCTCTTTGGTAATTTTTTACAATACGATATTGTTCCATTATATTCATATGCCATAATTTGTTCAGCCATTCCTAACTGATAAGCAACCCCTTATTAGCCATAATTTTAAAATCACCAATAATTAGATAAATTCAAATTAAATAATTTTGTGGTTATTCCTTATTATATTAATTAGATTGGCAATGTTGGCAAAAAAGGGAAAGGACAAATGTTGGAGGGACTTGGGGAAAATGGGTCTAATAATGTACAATTGTTGGAGCTATGAAATGATATAACCATTCTAGAAAACAATTTAGAATTATGACTCCAAAGTAACTGAACTATACATACCCTTTGACACAGTAATACTAATACTTAGATCTATACCCACCAAGAGATCAAAGAAAGAGAATAATGTCTTATATTTATACAAATATTGATAGCAATTCTCTTGTGGTAGTATAGTTTAATTTTTGCATTTTGGGTATAAACAGAATTTGTGTTTGTTAGAACAAGTTTGAAGGAGTAATATTACTCTTTTTTTTTCCTGAATATCTGAGTGTGTAGCTTTAGACAAATTCCAAACCTCTTGGTGTCCTTGCTCTCTTTTTTATGTAGAGAACTGGAAATACAGTACTGATGTTTCACTGGAAAACTATACATGGATATCATCACACTTGCTGATATTGTGGAGAAGCCTTCACTATAACAAAAAAAGTCCTACTGAGAACCGTTCTGTCTTAAAGCATCTTTGGGAATCTGAAATCTTGCTAAAAGAAACTAATTAATAAAGGCTTGTTTAAAAAAAAAGCATGATTGCTTTTCAATGAGCTAAGAATACCATGGTATTTTAACTACTCTTAACAAAGGATATTGTTTAAAGATTTCTCTCATCCATCTTAATGTGATTGGGAAGTAATTCTGTAGAAAAATTACTGGTTTGTGATAAGTGGCATTGTTAAGTTTCATGTTAGAAAAAAATTTTCAAAGAGCAAAAAGTTTTAGGAAAGCAGTGCTCATCCAACTCACTGGAAATATATTTTGGAACTACTTAAAAACCTGACAACCTCCTAAAAATGAACAGAAAGAGGAAGCAACATGGCTAAATGGAGTAAGCAATGGAGTTAGAATCAGAGGCCATGGGCACTTCTCTGAGCTCTGGTATTTGCTGGATTCTTAATCAGAGCTCTGATCCTTGCTTAAGTCTGTGACCTCAGGCTACTGACCTTCACTGTGCCTCATTATCTTTATGTATAAAATAAGGGGGTTGAACTAGGTGACTTCTAATATCCCTTCTAGCTTTGCATCTATGAATAAAGGAAACAAGAGGAAAGGGTTTCAAAGGTAGAGAGAAAGCATGCAAGTCAAGGGGAGTTAATCTGACTGTGATTTTATTTGTAGGGAGAGCAAGAACTCCTCTTTCCTTACCCAACACTGACAGTGACCTTAAACTTTTTTCTTTTCCCTTCACCCCTGCAGGCTTACCAGCCAGAAAAATATTCTAATGTACAAAGCATGGGATTCAAAATATCCAAAGCAGCAAAAGTTGTTGGTTCTCCCAGCTTCCATACTTATTAGTTGAGTGGCTTTGAGTAAGCCACTTAATCCCTCTGAGGTGTCCACATAGGAATACCTGCAGTACCGATCTCACATGTTTGTTATGAGGCAAACTCTGTAAACATTTTGTTGTTCAGTCATTTTTCAGTTGTGTCTAACTCTTCAGGAGTTGGGATTTTCTTAGCAAAGATACTGGAGTGGTTTGCCATTTCTTTTTCAATTGTCTTACAGATGAGGAAACTGATTCAAACAGAGTCAAATGACTGAGGTCAGATTTGCAAGTCTTCCTGACTCTAGGCCCAGCGCTTTGCCAGTTTGGCCACCTTATATACCATCCTATGAAATGCAGCAACTCCAAAGGTTATTCTTGAGCTAGTTTTGTTTTGTAGATGTTTTGTGATCCATAGACCACTCTGTCTATCTTGATTGGGTAGTATCCACTGTGTCACCTAGTTTCTGGTGTAATGTAAACATTAATTCAATATGTACATGATTGTCATCATCATCATCATCATTATTCTCTTATAAATACCTGAAAGGCAAAAAAATCCATCTAAACAAAACTGCCAAAATCTTATAATTCTATTAGGAATATTAACAACAATAATAGCAATGATGAAACAAAAACCTGAGTTTCCTCATTGCTCCTTATTTGAAGACCAGTCAGATTTGCATCAACCTAACCATCCTGAACACAGAAGAACCCAAAAGGAAAGCAAGAAAGGGACCTCATAGGAATATAAACTCTGAGAGTTGAAGGGAACCTTAGATATCATATAATCCAGCCCCAATATTTTTTAGATGAGGAAACTGATGATCAGAGAAATAAAATTTGCCCAATTTCATACAGTGAATTAGAGCAGAGAGAGGATTAGAATTAGGGTCTTCCTCCTAGTTCAGTGGTTGTCCCATACATTAAGTTGCCATTATCACTAGTCCTTTACTTAGAAATTTGCTATAGCTTGTTTGACCAGAGGTGAAGTCAGTGCTATTGCAGGAAACTCACCATTTCAATGCAGCTTCCTTTGAAATCACAATTTACAATGGATAGAAAAAGAAACCAGTTTTAAATACTGCTGCCAAATTTGTTGTTCAACACGATTGGAGTTATATCATTCTCTAGCTCAAATCCAAACTTTCCTAATGCCATATTCACCTTGTTTAAAATTTTTTATTTTATATATATACATATATATATATTTATCGCAGATTATATGTAGATGCAGATTTGAATAATTTTCTGACATTTTGTATCCAAATACACTTTATACTCTGAAAGGAAAATCTGTTTTTTTTTTACATAAATTGCCCTTGTTGCATTGGCTTGTTAAGGCTCTAGTCTTTATTGATTTCTATAACTGACACACTGCTGAGCCTGCTAGTCCCTTCTCCCAAATCATAAATCTGGAAAGAGAATACTGTATGATTGTCTTTAAGGTGTTTACTCTCTACCACCTAGGCAGGATGAGCCAAAAACAAAGACACTAATCCATTTCATTATTCAAATTTATTCCATTTCCTTGGAAAATGGGATGATGACCAATCTATATTTTTTTGGAAATAGCAATACTTTAAGCCATTTGCATGGAAAACCTGCTTTGTAGATCATCACAATGGCTAATCTGGGAATTTACTCAAAATATTTCATGTGGTCAGTTCTAGCAGCCATTTTAAGCTCTAGAGTTGTCCAAAGAACAACATTTATTGGATCATAGGATTTATAGAACTAAGAGCAAACTTGGAGTTCATCAATTCATACTTTCTCATTTTATACTTGAGGAAAGAACATCTCAGAAAGGGAAAGGAATTTGTTCAAGGTCACACAGATGGTAAGTGTGAAAATGAGGATTTGAATTCACCTTGTTCTTCAAACTTCAAAGTCAATGCTATTCCTTTTACCGAACAAGAATTTTATTTAGATCCCAAAGAGGTATGCATTATTATCCCTGTTTTACAATGAAAGAAACAGAATCAGATAGATTAACTAATTTGCATAGGATTTTACAGCTGCTAAGTGTTGGGAGTCAAGACTTGAATACTGGCCTTTCTGCTTTCAAGATCTCAGTTGCCCAGAATTGTAATGTGAAGAACAATTCAACTAAATTGGCTTTGCCCATTCTCCCACCTACTTTCTGTCACTTGAGATAGCTAAAAACAACTTGAAGGACTGTCTTCACTTTCAGGTTTTAATCCATCCAGCTTTGTTCTGAGACATCCAGCCCAACAATCATCTGTAATCCTCTCTTCCCTGGAGATGACATATTTGGTTTCTTGACAACTTAGACACACCCCCTAACTTGTGAGTGAGCAGTCTTATATATAACCTTCTAATGCACACAACATGGGTTTCCTCAGATTTTAACAAGTCAGCAAATGACATGCATTTATATTTAAATACCACTCATCTCACACCTCTTTCTTTATCACATACCAACCAAAATGAAATACATGCCATTAGCTATGCACTCAGCATTTTCTTAACCTCCATGCTCTTACACATATTGTTCTTGTGGGAATAATAGATGATTGCTATGTTGCTTTCCTCATATCAGTAATATAAGTTAGGAATTAGAAGGATTACCACTTTGATTTTATAGTAAACTGAGATTCAGAGAGGGGAAATATTTTGGCAGGACTGGAAATCAAGTCTTTCTAGCTCTGTAAATCCAAGGTTCTTCTTTGAGTAATTTTGCTTTCCTGATATTCCATATGCCTGAGTTGGGGGATTCTTGAATCTAAAGGTCCCAAGACCTTCCCAAAGAGTAGTTTCTCTTACCTTTGTCCATTTAACTTGAGGTCAATAAATCAAAAAGGAAGATTAAAAGGTAGAAAGTTCAATTAGTATTGTAAGGGAGAAAAAAACGAATCAGAATCAACGCACTGCAGTGTAAGGGGTGGTGTGTTGATTCTGATTTGATACTCAATCTAGCACACCGGGGTTAGGACCTCCCAGAACTGGAAGGTTCTCTCACCTTTTGTGATTAAATCTAAAGATGGGCAGTGTAGACTTAATCCAATTATCACAATATCAGTTGATGAGGCAGTTGCCAATTGGCTTACAAAGTCAAAAACAAAAGATAACACTCATATATAATGTTATATGAAGGCTTAGGTTTATATTACTGTTTATTATATTATTTCATATTATATATTATGTAAAATATATAATATTATATATTACATCAAAAAGGAACCTAATGAGTAAGGCTACTCCACCACTTATTTGGGAGGTTGAGTCACAGGGACTGTATGCATGTTAGGTGATCTAGGAGGCAACATTTTAACCATGAGAGTAGAACATGCTCAACTTTGGGGACTCAGGAGTGGTCTACAATCAGATTTGTCCTAGGAGAGATGAAATATCTCCATAGCTAATATCATTAGAATATCCTGGTAGGGCAGGAAATCTCAGGACAATGAAGACATCTTTCATATTTTTATTTTTAATATTTAATTTTTTTAGAAAGATTTTCCATGGTTACATGATTCTTGTTTTTAATTTCCCCTTCACCCCCTTCACCCCCATATCCAATGCACATTTCCACTGGTTTTAACATGTGTGATCAATCAAGACTTATTTACATGTTATTGATAGTGTGGTCATTTAGGGTCATATCCCTAACCATGTCCACATCCACCCATGTGTTCAAGTGGTTGTTTTTCTTCTGTTTCCACTCCTGTAGTTCTTCCTCTGAATGTGGGTAGGCTTCTTTCACACAAATCGCTCAGAATTGTCTTGGGTCATTGCATTGCTCCTAGTAGAAAAGTCCATTACATTAGATTGAGCCACAGTGTATCTGTCTCTGTGTATAATGTTCTCATTCTTCTCCTTTCACTCCACATCAATACCTAGAGGTCTTTCCAGTTCACATGGAATTCCTCTAGTTTATTATTCCTTTGAGCACAATAGTATTCCATCACCAGCATATACTACAATCTGTTCAGCCATTCTCCAACTGAAGGGCATCCCTTTGTTATCCAGGTTTTTGCCACCACAAAAAGCGCAGGTATAAATATTTTCATACAAGTCTGTTTATCTATGATCTCTTTGGGGTACAGACACAATAATGGTATGGCTGGATCAAAGGGCAAGCATTCTTTTATAGCCCTTTGAGCATAGTTCCAAATTGCCAGCCAGAATGTTTGGATCAGTTCACAACTCCACCAGCAATGCATTAATGTCCCAATTTTGCCACATCCCCTCCAGCATTCATTACCCTCCTCTTCTTTCATTTTAGCCAATCTGCTAGGTGTGAGGTGATACCTCAGAGTTGTTTTGATTTGCATTTCTCTAATCATTAAAGATTTAGAACACTTTCTCATGTGCTTATTGATAGTTTTGATTTCCTTATCTGAAAATTGCCTATTCATGTCCCTTGCCCATTTATTAATTGGGGAATGGCTTGATTTTTTATACAATTAATTTAGTTTCTTGTATATTTGAGTAATTAGACCTCTGTCAAAGTCTTTTATTATAAAGATTTTTTCCCAATTTGTTGTTTCCCTTCTGATTTTGGTTGCATTTTTGTTTGTACAAAAACTTTTTAATTTAATGTAATCAAAATTATTTATATTATATTTTGTAATTTTTTCCAAATCTTGCTTAGTTTTAAAATTTTCCCCTTCCGGGAAATTAAGGCAATCATTAATATTTCACCCAACTATATGGCAATAAATATAACAATTTAGGAGATATGGATAAATATTTACAAAAATATAAATTGCCTAGATTAACAGCAGAAGAAATAGAATACCTAAATAATCCCATATCAGAAAAAGAAATTCAACAAGCCATCAAAGAACTCCCTAAGAAAAAATCGTCAGGGTCTGATGAATTGACAAGTGAATTCTATCAGATATTCAAAGAGCAACTAATCCCAATACTATACAAATTATTTGATATGATAAGCAAAGAAGGAGTCCTACCAAATTCCTTTTATGACACAAATATGGTACTGATTCCAAAGCTAGGGAGATCAAAAACAGAGAAAGAAAACTACAGACCAATCTCCCTAATAAACATAGATGCAAAAATCTTAAATAGAATACTAGCAAAGAGACTCCAGCAAGTAATTAAGAAGATCATCCACCATGATCAGGTGGGATTTATACCAGGAATGCAGGGATGGTTCAACATTAGGAAAACCATCCACATAATTGACCATATCAACAGTCTAACAAACAAAAATCACAGGATTATCTCAATAGATGCTGAAAAAGCCTTTGACAAAATACAGCATTCATTTCTATTGAAAACACTGAAAAGTATAGGAATAGAAGGACCTTTCCTAAAAATAGTAAACAGTATATACCTAAAACCATCAACAAACATCATATGCAATGGGGATAAATTAAAAGCCTTCCCAATAAGATCAGGAGTGAAACAAGGATGCCCATTATCATCTCTATTATTCAACATAATACTAGAAACACTAGCAGAAGCAATTAGAGAAGAAAAAGAAATTGAAGGTATCAAAACAGGCAATGAGGAGACTAAGCTATCACTCTTTGCAGATGATATGATGGTCTACTTAAAAAATCCTAGAGAATCAACTAAGAAGCTTGTAGAAATAATCAACAACTTTAGCAAAGTTGCAGGATATAAAATAAATGCACATAAATCATCAGCATTTCTATATATTTCCAACACATCACAACAGCGAGAGGTAGAAAGAGAAACACCATTTAAAATCACCCTAGACAATATACTACCAAAACAAACACAGCAATTATACAAACACATCTACAAAACACTTTCCAAACAAATAAAACTGGATCTAAACAATTGGAAAGCTATTGATTGCTCATGAGTAGGATGAGCTAACATAATAAAAATGACCATTCTACCCAAATTAATATACCTATTTAGCAGCATACCTATCAAACTACCAAAAAACTTCTTTACTGAATTAGAAAAAAACTATAAGAAATTTCATTTGTTATAACAAAAGATCAAGAATATCAAGGGAAATAATGAAAAAAAATGTGAAGGAAGGGGGCCTAGCAGTACCAGATATTAAACTATACTATAAAGTAGCAGTCACCAAAACAATATGGTACTGGCTAAGAGACAGAAGGAAGGATCAGTGGAATAGTCTTGGGGTAAATGACATCAGCAAGACAGTGTATGATAAACCCAAAGAGCCCAGCTTTTGGGGCTTGAATCCACTCTTTGACAAAAACTGCTGGGAAATTTGGAAAACAATATGGGAGAGATTAGGTTTAGATCAATATCTCACACCCTACATCAAGATAAATTCAGAATGGGTGAATGACTTGAATATAAAGAGGGAAACTATAAGTAAGTTAAGTGAACACAGAATAGTATACTTGTCAGATCTCTGGGAAAGGAAAGATTTTAAAACCAAGCAAGAGTTAGAGAAAATTACAAAATGTAAATTAAATGGTGTTGATTATATTAAACTAAAAATCTTTTGTACAAACAAAAACAATGTAGTCAAAATCAGAAGGGAAACAACAAATTGGGAAAAAAATCTTTATAACAAAAAACTCTGACAGGGGTCTAATTACTCAAATACACAAGGAGTTAAATCAATTGTATAAAAAATCAAGCCATTCCCCAATTGATAAATGGGCAAGAGACATGAATAGGCAATTTTCAGATAAAGAAATCAAAAATATCAATAAGCACATGAGAAAGTGTTCTAAATCTCTAATAATTAGAGAAATGCAAATCAAAACAACTCTGAGGTATCACCTCACACCTAGCAGATTGGCTAAAATGAAAGAAGGAGAGAGTAATGAACGTTGGAGGGAATGTGGCAAAATTGGGACATTAATGCATTGCTGGTGGAGTTGTGAACTGATCCAACCATTCTGGCTGGCAATTTTGAACTATGCTCAAAGGGCTATAAAAAATGCCTGCCCTTTGAGCCAGCCATACCAGTGTTGGGTTTGTACCCCAAAGAGATCATAGATAAACAGACTTGTATGAAAATATTTATAGCTGCACTTTTTGTGGTGGCAAAAAACTGGAAAAGGAGGGTATGCCCTTCAATTGGGGAATGGCTGAACAAATTGTGTTATATGCTGGTGATGGAATACTATTGCACTCAAAGGAATAATAAACTGAAGGAGTTCCATGTGAAATGGAAAGACCTCCAGGAATTGATGCAGAGTGAGAGGAGCAGAGCCAGAAGAGCATTGTACACAGAGACTGATATACTATGGTAAATTCGAATGTAATGTACTTCTGTACTAGCAGCAATGCAATGACACAGGACAATTCTGAGGGATTTATGATAAAGAACACTACCCACATTCAGAGGAAGAACTGCAGGAGAGGAAACATGTAAGAAAAACAACTGCTTGAATGCATGGGCTGAGGTGGACATGATTGGGGATGTAGACTCGAAACTACCACACCAATCCAACTATCAACAATTTGGAAATAGGTCTTGATCAATGACACATGATAAAACCAATGGAAATGGGCGTCTGCATGGTTGGGGGTGAAGGGGGGTGAAGGGGAAAGTAGGAGCATGAATCATGTAACCATGTTAAAAATGAATATTAATAAATGTTTAAAAAAATTTTCCCCTTCCCATAGATCTGACAGGTATACTATTCTCTGTTCACCTAATTTTCTTATAGTTTTCTTCTTTTATGTTCAAGTCATTCACCCATTCTGAATTTATCTTGGTATACTGTGTGAGATGTTGATCTAAACCTAATTTCTCTCATATTGTTTTCAAATTTTCCCAAAAGTTTTTTTCAAATAGCAGATTTTTGTCCCCAAAGTAGGGCTCTTTGGGTTTATCATAGAGAGTCTTGCTAACGTCACTTACACCAAGTCTATTCCACTGATCCTGCCTTCTGTCTCTTAGCCACTGCTTTATAGTATAGTTTAATATCTTGTATTGCTAGGCCCCCTTCCTTAATGTTTTTTCTCATTATTTCCCTTGATATTCTTGATCTTTTGTTCTTCCAAATGAACTTTGTTATAGTTTTTTCTAATTCATTAAAAAGTTTTTTGGTAGTTTTATAGGTATGGCACTAAATAGGTAAATTAATTTGGGTAGAATGGTCATTTTTATTATGTTAGCTCGTCCTACCCATGAGCAATCAATGTTTTTACAATTGTTTAGATCTAGTTTTAATTGTTTGGAAAGTGTTTTGTAGTTGTGTTCATATAATTCCTGAGTTTGTTTTGGTAGATAGATTCCTAAGTATTTTATGTTGTCTTGGGTGATTTTAAATGGTGTTTCTCTTTCTACCTCTTGCTGTTGTCATGTGTTGGAAATATATAGAAATGCTAATGATTTATGTGCATTTATTTTGTATCCTGCAAATTTGCTAAAGTTGTTGATTATTTCTACTAGCTTTTTAGTTGATTCTCTAGGATTTTTTAAGTAGACCATCATATCATCTGCAAAGAATGATAGCTTAGTCTCCTCATTGCCTATTTTGATACCTTCAATTTCTTTTTCTTTTCTAATTGCTACCTGCTAGTGTTTCTAGTACAATGTTGAATAATAGAGGTGATAATGGGCATCCTTGTTTCACTCCTGATCTTATTAGGAAGGCTTCTAATTTATCCCCATTGCATATGATGTTTGTTGATGGTTTTAGGTATATACTGTTTACTATTTTTAGGAAAGGTCCTTCTATTCCTATACTTTCCAGTGCTTTCCATAGGAATGGATGCTGTATTTTGTCAAAGGCTTTTTCAGCATCTATTGAGATAATCCTGTGATTTTTGTTTGTTAGACTGTTGATATGGTCAATTATGCGATTGGTTTTCCTAATGTTGAACCATCCTTGCATTCCTGGTTTAAATCCCACCTGATCATAATGAATAACCCTCGTGATAACTTGCTGGAGTCTTTTTGCTAGTATTCTGTTTTAAGATTTTTGCATCTATGTTCATTAAGGAGATTGGTCTGTAGTTTTCTTTCTCTGTTTTTGATCTACCTGCCTTTGGGATCAGTACCATATTTGTATCATGAAAAGAATTTGGTAGAACTCCTTCTTTGCTTATTATGTCAAATAGTTTGTAAAGTATTGGGATTAGTTGTTCTTTGAAGGTTTGATAGAATTCACTTGTGAATCCATCAGGCCCTGGGGATTTTTTCTTAGGGAGTTCTTTGATGGCTTGTTCAATTTCTTTTTCTGATATGGGATTATTTAAGTTTCTATTTCTTCTGCTATTAATCTAGGCAATTTATATTTTTGTAAATATTCATCCATCTCACCTAGATTGCTATATTTATTGCCATATAATTGTGCAAAATAGTTTTTAATGATTGCCATGATTTCCTCTTCATTAGAGGTGAGGTCTCCCTTTTCATCTTTGATACTGATGAGTTGGTTTTCTTCTTTCCTTTTTAAAATTAGATTGACCAGTACCTTCTCAATTTTGTTTGTTTTTTCAAAGTACCAGCTTCTAGTCATATTTATTAATTCAATAGTTCTTTTACTTTCAATTTTATTGATTTCTCCTTTAATATTTGTAATCTCTAATTGGGTGTTTAGCTGGGGATTTTTAATTTGTTCCCTTTCTAGTTTTTAATTTGCATACCCAGTTCATTGATCTTTGCCCTCTCTAATTTGTTAATATATGCACTCAACGATATAAATTTCCCTCTGAGTACTGCCTTAGCTGCATCCCACAGAATTTGGAAGGATGTCTCATCATTGTCATTCTCTTCAATGAAATTATTGATTGTTTCTATGATTTCTTCTTTAACTAACTAGTTTTGGAGAATAATATTATTTAATTTCCAATTAGTCTTTCATTTGCCTGTCCATGGGCCCTTACTGATTATTATTTTTATTGCATTATGATCTGAGAAGTTTATATTTATTATTTCTGCTCTTCTGCATTTTTTGTGACATTTCTATGCCCTATTACATGGTCAATCTTTGTGAATGCACCAAGTGTGGCTGAAAGGAAGGTGAATTCTTTTTTTTTTGGTCTCTATTTTTCTCCACATATCTAGTAATTCTAATTATTCTAAGATTTCATTCACCTATCTTATCTCCTTCTTATTTATTTTTTGGTTTGATTTATTTAGATCTGAAAGAGGAATATTTAGATCTCCCACTTGTATGGTTTTACTATCTATTTCCTTCTTGAGCTCAGCCAGTTTCTCTTTTAGGAATTTGGATGCTATGCCATTTGGTGCATACATATTTAGCACTATTATTTCCTCATTGTCTATATTGCCTTTTATCAGGATGTAATGACCTTCCCTGTCTTTTTTAATCATATCTATTTTTACTTTGGCTTTGTCAGAAATCATCTCCAACCCTGCCTTCTTTTTCTCATTTGAAGGCCAAAATATTTTGCTCCAGCCCTTTATCTTAAATCCGTGTATGTCCACCTGCCTCATATGTTTTTCTTGTAGTGAACATATGGTAGGATCTTGGTTTGTAATCCACTCTGCTATTTGCTTCGGTTTTATGGGTGAGTTCATCCCATTCACATTCAGAGCTATGTATCAGTTGTGTATTCCCCAACATTTTAGTATCCTCTCCTAGGTTTATTCCTTCTTATGCTATTTCCTTTTAAATCAGTGGTTTGTTTTAGAGCAGTCCCCCTTGTCCCCTCCCTTGATTTACTTCCCTTTCCACCCTCTCCCTTATTTTTCTCCTCTTTTTATTTTTAAAGACCTAATTAATTCCTTCTCCCCTCACCTCCCTTCCCTTTTCTGACCTCCCCACTCCTCTGTTCCCCTTGGTTAATCCCTTCTGACTTTCTCAGTAGAGTTAGATAGAACTCTATATCCCAATGGATATAGATACTCTTCCCTCTCAGGGTTAATTCCACTGAGGTTAAGGTTTAAGTATAACCTCTTAATGCTCTCTTCCTCTCCTTATACTAATATTCATCCCCTCCCCTTCCCATGCCCTTTTTGTGTGTAATAGAATATCCCATTTTTCTTATTCATTCAAGTTTCTCTTGGTGCTATCTACTATTAACCCCCTTCTTCCCCCCCCCCAGTCTCATCTTAGACCATTTAGTGCTCCAACCTCTCCCTGTGAATAATTCTTAGTGAATAGTGAATACAGTTTTTGAAGATTACACATAACATTTCTCTATATAGGAATACAAATAATTTGATCTTATTAAAGCCCTTAAAGAGGTATATTTAAACATAAGAGTTTTTTTTCTTTCCCCTCTGTTTCTTATTTACCTTTTCATGTTTCTCTTGGTTTTTGTGGTTGGATACCATTTAGTCCTGGTCTTTTCTGTGCAAATACTTAGAAATCTTCTATCTTGTTAAATGCCCATATTTTCCCCTAGAAGTATATAGTCAGTTTTGATGGGTAGGTGATCCTTGGTTGTAGACTCAGTTCTCTTGCCTTTCTGAATATCATATTCCAAGCCTTACGATCTTTTAGTGTGGAGTCTGCCAGATCCTGTGTGATCCTGATTGGTGTTCCTTGATATCTGAATTGTCTCTTTCTGGCTTCTTGTAATATTTTTTTTTACTTGGTAGCTCTTGAATTTGGCTACTATATTTCTAGGGGTTGTCTTTTTAGGGTCTAGTGTAGAGGGTGATCTATGGATCCTTTCAATGTCTACATTGCCTTCTTGTTGTAGAACTTCAGGGCAATTTTGCTGAATAATTTCCTTTAGTATGGAGTCCAAATTTCTATTAATTTCTGCTTTTTCAGGAAGACCAATGATTCTCAAATTGCCTCTTCTAGACCTGTTTTCTTGATCTGTCAATTTCTCATTGAGATACTTCATGTTTCCTCTTATTTTATCAATCTTTTGACTTTGTTTTATTTGTTCTTGCTGTCTTGAGAGATCATTGGCTTCTAATTGCCCAATTCTAGTCTTTGGAGACTGGTTTTCTGCTATAATCTTTTGGTTTTCCTTTTCAATCTGTTCTGTTTGGTTCTTCAAAGCTTCTAGCTGGTCATTTCTGGTGTTCAATTTGCTTATCAATTCATTTGATTTCTGAGCCTCACTTTCCAACTGTGAAATTCTGCCTTTTAAACTGTTATTTTCTTGCCAGATCTCTTCCATCTTTCTCATCATCTCAGATTTGAACTCTTCAACAGCTTGTGACCAGTTTTCATTTTTTTGGGAAGGTTTGGATATGATTACTTATTTGTTCTCCTCTGCTGTTTGCTCTGTTGTCTGGATTTTTTTCTGTGTAAAAGTTGTCGAGTGTTAAAGATTTCTTCTTGATCTTTCTCTACTGGGGTTCTTGTCTCTGGCTTGCCATTGTTAGCCCAGCACCCTGTCAGCTTAATCCTCATGCCCAGGGTCTCTCTGCGCTCTTTAGGCTCCTGAGGTCTCAGGTCTAGTTGTTCTCAGGGTCAAGCCTCCTGGTTGTCCCCTTGCTTGTTCCTCTGCCTGAAGCTCCTTTAAAAATCTCAGGGCACTGCTTGCACAGTTATACACCCCTCTGAGTTGGGTCCCCACCCAAGGTCCGTGCCTGGGCTCAGGATCCATGTTTGCTCCTAAGTCCACCCCTGAGTCCATGTCTGTGTCCTTGCCTGCATCTGCACCTGAGCTCAAGGTCTGTGTTCAAAGTCTCGTTCTTTAGCCTCTTGGGGTCTTATGTCTTGCTGCTCACAGGAGCAGGTCCTGGTGAACTGCCAAGAACTTAATGAATGCCCCAAACTTGCTCTAACTCTTGTGCACTAGTTTTGGCACTGTGTGGGTGCTCGCTTTTTAGTAAGAGCTATTTCACCCCTTTATAGCAATGAAATGCCCGATCCCATGCACCTTCAAAGCTGCACCCTGTTGTGGAGTCCCTTCATTCATCTGGATTTGTTTTTATGTCCTCTTGAGGAATCCTGTATGTGTGAGTTAGGAGAGGTTAAGCAACTGCTTTTTACTCTGCCGCCATCTTAACCCGGAAACCACTGAAGACATCTTTCAACATAGAATCAGACCACTTATATTGTTGTTGAATAAAATACAGACTGAAGGTTTGCCTTTATTTACACAACCCTGTAGCTCTATTTCTTTGACCTTTGGGGTTACTTTTCTTTTCTGTATTGAAAGTATTTCCCCCAAATTCATAGTAGACAAATTTTATCCATTTCCTCTATACTTAAAATTCCTCTTATGGCAGAAACCTTGCCCATTCCTCAAAGCCAAGTTCAAATATCTCCTCTACCAGAAGACCTTCCCTGTCATGGAAATATTTTTTGGTCCTCACCTAGTGTCCTTACCTCTCTTATTGAATTCTATTTGGCACCATAGTTATACTAGTTTTGCATGCATGGAGCATATATGTAAGAATAAAAAGGTGCTTGACTATCCTTTTATCTTCCTCAGTGCATTCTGGAATACTCCACACATTTATTGTGATTCAATCATTTTCAGTCATGTATGAAATTTTGTGAGCCAATTTAGGATTTTCTTTGCAGAAATACTGGCATTGTTTGCCATTTTCTTCTCCAGCCCATTTTATAGAGGAGAAGACTGAAGCAAGAAAGTGAAGTAACTGGCCTAGGGTCACACAAAGCATCTGAGGTCAGATTTGAACTCAGGAAGAAGAGTCTTCCTGACTTTCAGCTGGGTACTCTAATGCCACCTACCTACTCCACTCTACAAATAGTATAACCATTGCTAAATGGACAGATTGAATGAATGATTAAATGATTGAAAGCAGACTATGAAAACTAGGTGGGAGATTAAAAACTGCTGCATTGTTCCACCAATTTGTCTCTGTGAGAATCCAGTGAGTGATTGATCACACATCATTATTCTGACAGTGAGAAGGCACCACATGTTTGGGAATTTAGCCAACCATTTAGCACAATTTAGCTGACCCTTCCTGATATAAAGAAAGAGTAAGTAGTATGAGGAGAGAAGTAATCATTAGACTGAATATGTTCTGAGCAATACTCCCAACAAATGAAAGGAAAACTTTTAAGAAAAGATTTTAAGGCTTTAATTACCTCCTCTTAATTTGTGTATAGCTCCCTACTCCAATTGCATGTTTTGATTCTGAATAAAGGGGAAATTTTTTTCACTATTTTGAAAGGACTATTAACATATAGCTGCTTCCAAATTGGGGTTTAAATTGTGGTTACCACTTGAAATGTTTTGAAGACAGGAACAGCCCTGGAGAATGGAAGCATGAGAAACAACCTCTTTGCATTGGTGAAAGGAGAAAACCCCTTATTAAAGGCACTGTGTTTCTGGAAATGGATTTTTAAAAAAGTGAATGGTTGAGAAAAAGCTTTTAACATTTTAAGTATCCTTTAACCAAGTGAGCTTTTGATTTCTGTGAACTGATTTGCATATAATTAGAATACTTACAGTTCTAAAGGAAAAACACAACTCTGATTCAGTGCTATAGAAACCCAGCACTCTGCTAGAAAAATTCTAAGGTGTGGGGTACAATGAATAAATTGGGAGAAGCCATATCATGTATTGAAATCCACCAATATCGCCCAAATCTCCTTAGAGATTAAAAAAAACAGGTATATAAGTGGTTTTGTAGCATTTTTTTAAATCAATAACATAACTAGAACAAAAAATGAACCTGTTATAGCACTAAGACATGCCATCAGGTTGGCTTTCTCAAATACAGTGAATACTGTATAGCATCAAGCCTCAGATTGAGGCCATGTGGCCGATTGAATAAGCACTGCCCTGGGAATCAGGAGAAGTGGACTCTGCTATCAGCTCTGCCACTCACCCATCATGTAGCTCTTCTCCTTTCCATGCCTTAATTTTGCTTTTATGAAATTTTACTAGATTTTACTAGATAGTCTCAAAGGTCCTTTCCAATTCTAACAACCTAAAAATAGGTTTTTTTGGATCTTCTGATTTATTTCTTTGGTGATTCTTCTGGTCACTTCATTAAAATGACATTATATTTGGATGTTATAAAACAGTAACAGCAAAACTTTTAGAGACCGGGTGCCGTGCTTCCCCTCCTATGAGTGCTTGGCATGCCCCCCTTGCCCCATACAAGGGAGGGAGAAAGTTCTCTCATTGGGCTGCTGGGTGGAGGAACATATGAAGTGAGGAATGTCCTCAGTGAGTGTAGAGAGGGTGAGGGGAGTGACCTGAGTGTTCTGCTCCCCTCCAGCTCTGCAGCTTGTTAGTTGCCCATCTCACCCCCTCTCTAGGTGCTCCCATGTGTTATAGGTGACTAGGAAAGATGTTATAGGGGACTAGGAAAGATGTTATATGGGACTAGGAAGGGAGGTAATATGGGATTAGGTAGGTTATAATAGGGAAGGCGCAGGATATAATATGAGGCTGAGGTTAGGGGTAGTAACTGGTAGGATCAGGGAATAAGACAAGTCAAGGGACCCAAGGCTGGAGGTAATTAAAGGAATAGAGTAGGTAATAGGGATGTTAAGGCAATATAGTGGATGAGGAATGTTCATTGATAAAGGATGGTAGTTGAGGTGGTAGGAGAAATAAGGGAATGTCTGAGTTCAGGGAGTATAACACTGAGGTAACAAGGATTGCCAGGGAGAGGATGAATTAATCTAAGCAGACAAACTGCAGCAGAGAAGTACAGACTGGGACTTAGGCTAGAGACAAACACTGAAGGGAAATAGACTGATTGAAATTAACTACAGGCTTTAGTTAATATCACAGTAAGGGACTTGTTTTGAAGTTACACTTCCTTCAAGATGGATACCCCGGCTTCCCTCAAGCCCAGAGTATGTTGATTCTATTCCTCTTCTTCTTCTTACTAATTAACTAATGAAGTACCAAAAGGTCTGTTTAAACACAAAGGGGTTTATTGTCTTCTCAGTATAGATTGTCAGGGTGAAAGGATCAAGGAAGCCCTAACAGCCTCTTAGAGAAACTTCAGGTGGGGGAAGGGAAATAGGAGTATGAGGCTGAGAAAGGAACTGCCTTACTCAGCTCTCAAGGTGATTTCGAAATCAAAAGGGTTTAAGAATTTGGATACAAAGACTCAATAAATAATTTGTTTCAAGGATAGGACTAAACTCTCACAGGTTTGAACTAACTCTCTGATTAACTCTCCTATTCACTCTTCTCAGACATTCAGGTAAGGGAATGAAGATAGGAAATAAGGTAGGGTAGGTAGATTCAAAGGTTTTATCTAAATTAACAAATCTCAAAAAACTGCAAAACTAGGCTAAGGTTTCAATCTCGAGAGGGAGCTCGACTGGACCCTGGTTCCCTCCACGAGTTCCCAGGTCCAACTGAAACTCTTCCAAGATTCTAAAACCTTTTAAATGACATAAGCACTCAGCAAAAGCCTGCAAACTGTTAAGCCCTCCTCTCTGTATCACACATGGGACTGCTAGAAGGAGAGGCAGATGATATGAAAAAATGTCATTAGGTGCAGTGGAGAGGGGGAGGGGAGCAGCTCTGTCTGAATCTCTCTGCCTTTCTAGTAACAAAATGGAGGGGAGAGTGGTACATGTGCCCACAGAGAGCACTCTGTATGCCATCTTTGGCATGTGTATCACAGGTTCACCATCATTGGTATAAAAATACTCTATTAGAATGCATAAAAATTAAAATCTTGGAGAATTGGAAGGGAATGAGAGTTGTTGGCTAGGCCAATCCCAACTTGTCTAAGCCATGTTGAATCCCTATAGACACTGGCATATCTGGGCATAATATTTGGTCACATGCTAGTAAACCAGAAAACCTCTATCTCTGTGGATGATGGCCTTAGGGCTATGCTACCCTCCTAAGATGCACCCATCCCAGGATTCATCCTAAAGTGTAACAGATCCCATGGCATTTGTGAAGAAGTAGTCTTCAAGATTCTATTTGAGAAACTGGAAAATGAGGGTATGCCCTTCAATTGGGGAATGGCTGAACAAATTGTGGTATATGCTGGTGATGGAATACTATTGTGCTTAAAGGAATAATAAACTGGAGGAATTCCATGTGAACTGGAAAGACCTCCAGGAATTGATACAGAGCGAAAGGAGCAGATTCAGAAGAACATTTTACACAGAGACCAATACAGTGTGGTAAAATAGAATATAATGGACTTCTGTACTAGCAGCAATGCAATGACACAGGACAGCTCTGAGGGATTTATGGTAAAGAACGCTGCCTACATTCAGAGGAAGGACTGCAGGAGAGGAAACATATAAGAAAAACAATTGCTTGAACGCGTGGGCTGAGGTGGACATGATTGGGGCTGTAGACTCGAAACTACCACACCAATGCAATGATCAACAATTTGGAAATAGGTCTTTATCAATGACACATGTTAAAACCAGTGGAAATGTGCATCGGCCATGGGTGGGGGGAGTGTGGGGAGTGAAGGGGAAAGTAAGAGCATGAATCATGTAACCATGTTAACCTTTTAAAAAATAAATATTAATAAATGCTTAAAAAAGATTCTATTTGAGACCAAATTATAGATATTTTGGATATCTATCTAAATTTGCCATGGATAGAAGTAAATAAGCTCTATAAAGTTGGGAAAAGAAGGGAGATGACATAATATTAGTATCATGAAAAGCATCCTCCAGTATCTATCATGTATTTCTATGTACAATACATCAAAATATGTCTCTTATGGAGGAAATGGCACTAAAGCTGAGCTTTGAAGGGAAGACAGTATGACAGAGATATTCTGAGAAGACAGTATGGGAAAATAGAGGAGAGAGGAAAGAGTTAGGGGAGGCTTTCATAAAAGAGCTAGCTTCTAATTGGGGCCTTGAAAATGAGGGAGAGACTTTAAGATACAGATGTGGAATAAGATAGGGGGCAAGAAGAATCCAGTCACTAGGAATGGCATATGCAAAAGCATGGAGATGGGACAAATTAGGAGGATGAATGAGCACAGGGGATAGAAAATAGTCAGAGGTATGAATTTAGATAGTTGAGTATGAGAGGACCATGATAGATATAAAGTGGAAATATATGAGATAAAACTATAAAGATAAATCAAAGCCAGATATGGAGGGCTTTGAATGCCAGAGTGAAGAATTTATACTTTATTCACTGGGCAATGGAGAACCACTGAAAGTTTTTTAGTAAAACAATGATGTTTATATAGAATTTAAATGACCTCTTCTACTAACCAAGGAAAAATGGGTTAAAGATAAATAACCCTACCTTTGTGTTTTGAGTCATCTTTTAAACTTAGAAGTGATTCATAACTATACAAGCTAGTATAACATCCTGAAGAAATAAAAGGGCATTCCAAACCAAACCATGACTGAGTAACTGTGTAGCATTTTCTGGGGAGCTGTAACTATTATAGCTAGCTCATGTGAACTAAGGAAGAAAGCCAAACACTGACAGAGGTACTGAGGGAAAATGAATCATTCTTGGGAAAGAAATATACCAAAATATGCTCTGTTTGAAACCATAAAAAATACAGATCCCTTAAGTCAAAAGGCACCTGAAGGGTCATCTGGGCTAGCCCCTTACCTTCATTCATGTCTAAATCATCTTTTATTTGGTTTATAAATATTTACTGATACATTTGAGGGGGGCAACCCTATGCTAAGCACTAAAAGTGTCCTCCAAGGCCAAGTTAGTAGATGTTGCTCATTGCAGCAAGGGAAAATAGTGAAGGAAGAAAGGAAGGAGTTTGGTTAGGGTAGTAGCACCTGGTGCCTGTGGGATTTGGGCATTTGAGAGACAAATTAATTGTGGATCAAGGCTGAGGATGCTTGAGCTAAGAGGAAGGAAAGCGGCTCTTACCCAGCCTTTGGTACAATTTACCTTAGCAAGGTGGCAGAACAGGAGAAAAACAAGGAGACAAGGATGGAGTATCTCAAAAGTCTGGGTACAGTTTTAAGCTATTAAGTATAATAAGATTTTTGGGATATCCTGCAAAAATATCTTAATTCTTAGTCTACTCTCTTAGCTAAGAACATTGACCTATAGTTTTCCTGCCTCCAAATCTGGCACTCTATCCACTGTGCCCTGTGTATTTGTGTGTCTATATATAAAATACACATACACAATATAAAATTCATACACAAATATATGTGTAGTACATATGTTATATGTACATTTATGTATATAGACATATATTATTAGTTCATACAAGTTTCCAGTTTCTCTAAAACCATCCCTTTTAAGATTTCTTATGATACAGTGATGTTCCATTACATTCATAAACCATAATTTTTTAGCAGTTCTCTAATTGATGGGCTGTCCTTTCATTTCTAGTTCTTTGCCACCATAAGAAGAGTAAATGTGAATTTTATATATGTATACATACATATATGCATATACATACACACATGCATTTTTTATGCAAGGACCCTTGGAAGTATATGTATGGTTTTATGTAGCTTATCATGATATGGAGCATCTAGATGGTTCAGCAGATAGAATGCTGGACTGGAGTCGGGAAGGCTCATCTTCCTGAGTTCAAAGTTGACCTCAGAAACTATCTATGTGATCTCAGCAAGTTACTTCACCCTGTTTGTTCTGTTTCTTCATCTGTAAAATGAACTGGAGGAAGAATGGCAAACCACTCAAGGATATCCACCAAGATAACCTCAAAGGTGGCATGCAGATCTAGAAACAACTGAAAAAACAAACAACTAAACATGATATGTGGGAGCTCAAAATTCCCAAGGACGTCTAATCAATTCAATAGTTGTGTTTGAAATAATTATAGATATTTGGTTTGGAATAGGGGATCTATTCCTCTAAAATGGAAGGAATAGCCTCAGACTGCTTATATTCTACTAAGTGGATGTAATGTGAACACATAAGTAAGAATAACTTGAAGAGGGGGATAGCACTAATGATGGGGAAGAAGGACAGTCTTCTGGGAGGAAAAGGCATCTCTCTGCTGACCTTGACATACCATGAGAATGGAGAGAGAGGAGATTCCAGGTAAGGAAGATGACATACAAATAAAGATAAGCTCAAGTTTAGAGACAGCCTAGTTTGAATAGAACAAAAGTTTAGTTTGACCTGGTGAGGAAAGAAGAGAAATGTGAAGTAAAGCTGCAAAGATGGGAGCCAGATTATAGAAGATTTCAAATTTCTGGCTTCTAGAGGGAATAAGGATCCACTGAAACTTGGGGGGAGGGCAGAGCATATGGTCTGACCTTTACCTTAGGAAACTGATTTTGGCAGCTATATGAAAAATGGATGTAATAAGGGGTAAATTGGAAAGAAAATGACTAATTAATGGATTAATCTAGCAGTTGAAGAGACATATGATAGAAGCCTGAGTGAAAGTAATGTCAGTCAGAGTGGAGAAGAGGTAGATTGAGGAATGTAAAAGATGTGCATGTATAATACTTTATAACTGAGTACCTGAAAGAAGCAGGAATCAAGGATGAATCTGAATATACGAATCAGGGTAATTGAATAAATAACATGGCCTTAGTAGAAATAAAGTTGGGAGTTAGGGGGAAAGATAACAGTTCTTATAATAATATTTTAATAAAATGCCATTTTTTCCACTAACTTGATTGTAAATTCACAATAAGAATGAGCACTGGAACGTCTTCATTCTCAGCCAACTCTCTCAGCTGAGAACCTCGACTAATATTTCACTAAAAACAATTGAGAGGCCATACACTGGGGGTGGGGGTGGGAATGGGGGTAAAGAGTCCTTCTTCTCTCCTCTTCTTAATTTCAGATCACCCAAATGCCTTCTGCCACTCTCTCCTTCTTCACCCACCTCATATAATGAGGTGGCCCTTGTCTTGGCCAATACCAAGCTTCAGGTACATAAGGCATCCTATTCTATCCTCTCTTCTTTGATAGACTGCCTCCTCTATCATTCATTCCCATATCCCTCTCTCACTTATCTTTGATCTCTCCCTGTCTAATGGAAGACATTGGAACCTGTTGTTGTTCAGTCACCAAGTCATATTTGACTCTTTGTAAATCCATAGGCCATACCAGTACCAGGACCAACAGGCCACAAACATGCCTATGTCTTTCCCAACCTCAAAAAACCCCTCCCTTTAGCTGTTTAATAATAATGAGAGCCTCTGCCAAAACTGTAATAATAAATGAGAGCCAGTAACCAATGAATGTTAGAAGGGAGAGAGAGAGTCTATGTGGTGAGACTCTTCTAGCTCTCCCCTCACACCGAATATACTCTGGGAGACTTCGAGGGGGTGTCACGCTGAAACTGGGTGACCTGGATGGTTGTGCCACCCCACAGGAATTGGGGGTCAAGGCTTCCCTATTAGATGAGGTATGTGTACCCCAATCCGATTCTGAATGAGGACAAGGTTCACACAAGCCTCCCCCAAGGTCAGTCAATTTCACAGCAGGTGGTCTGGTTCCAAGATGGAGGCAGCCAGACTAAGCTGTGGTTCCCCTCTCCCTGTTGTCTCTCAGACACTCTGGAATGCTATCTGACTAATGAATGGCTTTTATTATTTGCAATTCAGGGGTTGGGGAAAGGGATTGAAGGGCAGAAGGATTTGGGGTGCCCTTTTCTCTGTTTCTATGGGGTCCGTCACTTAGGTGGGAAACCCATTGATTCCCACTTCTAAACTTCTTCCCTCGCTCCTTCTCCTTCTATTTCTATTTCTCTATTTCTGTCCTTTTCTATAATTGTAAGTTAGACCAGAAAGGGTCTCTCAGCAAGGTTGGGTAATAGGAGAAGGAGACTAAGAGATCATTCTTGAAATGGAGTCCAAAAACTTAGCTAACTCAATGATTGAAGTCTTGCTGGGTGATAAGCAATGGAATCTTTGACCAGGGAATCAGGGTTTCAATGTCCAAAGAAAGATCCTCAGGAAGCTCTCATGATTGGATGTGAGCTATGTCCACCTCCTCTCTCCTCCAAGACCTCTGCTGGAACCCTCTCCTCCTCCTTCCTCCTCCGGAGAATTTCCCAGAATTCCCCCTCATCTCAACTGCCTGGGTCACAAACTGTCAGCCATTCCTTCTCTGGCTCCTTTTGTCCCATCCCCCTTGCACAAATCCCATTCTTACATCTGTCTTTTCCCACTAGCTATTCTTTCATAGCTAATCTCCTTAAGAAAGCTGTTTACAGCTAAAGCTTCCATTTCCTTTGCTCTCATTAACTTATTAACTTTCTACAGGCTAGCTTCTGACCTCATCATTCACCTAAAACTATTCTCTCCATCAGCCAAATTGAATAACTTTTTTCTCTTGATTTTTCTCTTGATTTTCTCCCTCTTGATTTATCCACAGCCTTTGATATTGTTGACACTTGATCTTTTCCTAAATATTCCTTTTCCTCTAAGTTTCTGTGATGATTTTCCTCCTATCTCTCTGATTGCTCCTTTTTAGTTTCTTTTGCTTTATCTTCCTCCAAGCCATAATGGTGAGTGTCCTCCATGGTTTTCTCTTGAGCTATTTTTCTTCTCTTCTCCTTTTATATCACTTAGGCAGCTAGGTAGCTTAGTGGATTGAGAGCCAGGCCTAGAGACAGGAAGTCCTAGGTTCAAATCTGGCCTCAGACACTATGATCTTGGGTAAGTCACTTAACTCCTGTTGCTTAGTCTTTACTACTCTTCTGTCTTGTGACCAATACATAGTACTATAAGAATATTATTTCACTTATAAAAATATTATTTCCCTTGGTGTTCTCATCAGCTCCCATGGATTTTTTATGTTGATGTTTCTCATTTATTTATCTAATTGGAACCTCTCTGCTGACCTCTAATTCCATATCTTCTACTACCTATTAAACATTTCAAACTAAATGTCCTATATACATCTTAAACTCAATATATCCCAAACTGGTATTCTGGATTTGAAATGGGAGAAAATTGTGGCTGGAGTGGAAGTGCCGGGGAACTTGGAGGAGAAATGCCCTCCTTACATTATTTGATAGAGGAGAGGAAAATTGTATATAATCTGATATGTACCCTAGATTTTAATAGGCAGATTTCAGAGAGTTGAGGGAAAATATAGGTGGAATCAAAAAGCTTTGGATCTCACTTCAGAAGTGATGTAGTAGCTAGAGTGCTAGGACTGGAGTCAGGAAGACAATTCAAATCCTGACTCATATACATACTTGCTAGAAACTAGAGTGTTGGAGGAGGGAGGAAGTCTCTATTATTTATAATTGATGTCGGGTTGAACTATCCCCAACCATCCATCAAGAGACAGAGCTAGAGAAATCATGGATAAGCCTATGTAACTCTTATGATAACATGAAGTTAGATATTGATCAAGGGAGCTATGCTAATGTTGATGTGCAAGTCACTTCATCCAAATAGCCCAGAAGTTACTACTCTTCTGCCTAGAAACTGATAATTAGTGTTGATTCTAAGACAAAAAGTAAGGGTATAATAAATAAATATATGTGCCTTGCAGTCCAGGAAGTCCCCTACCATAAAAGTTCTGTGTCACTTATTGGCTTTTCTTCTACCGCCCCTCCACAAATGTGGACAAGAATGTTTTTTCCGGAAAAGATACTAAATACAGAATAGATATAAAGGACAGGGTAGTTGTTTATTTTTTCCACCATGGAAACTGCATAAGACAAAAATTTTTCACACATGTGCATTAATATTAAAAGTTTAAATATATCAATATCCCATTACATTCATTATCCTTCTCCTAAATGGTAAGGACCTTTTGGGTGACTGTTGAATAAATATTTGCAGTTATCCTGGAATGTATCCAGCCACACAAAAGTATTAGATCTTGTGGCCAGCCAGGCATGGCCTTCTTTAGTTTTTCAGCTCTGGTTTCTTCTTGGTGGTAGACATCTTCTCAGCATGTGAACTGTAATCTCTTGCTTACCATCCAGTACCTAACTGAAGAACTCTCAAACTGACAAGGCAGCTGTGATAGCTGAAAAAATTCATTTCTCAGGAATTGATAGTCATTGAGCTGTTATTAAAGCAAGAATGAGGAAGAGAGGGAAAGTATAGGCAGGAACTCAAGATCCTATCTCAGGCATCCCTTAACACACTTAGGCCGATTGTCATTATTACCAAGTACATGATTATTATCAACAGTGTTGCTGAATCTCCTCCTTTCTTTCCTATTGTTGTAATCTTAGGGAGGGAAAACATGCATTAGGAACCAAAAGAATAGATTGGAACCATTTATGAAACTTTTATTATTAATGTCAGAGGGGGATGCTTCTTATTATTATCAGCCACCAATCATCTTTGATCCCATTCCCCAGCATAATCAAGAATTTCTGTACCATCCAAGCAAAGTATATTTTCCTTATTAAGGACATGCCAGCACAATGCATACCTATCTCCATTAGAAAATGACCCATTTGAGTAGATCAAGGACTCTTGTAATCATGTCTCTGTCCATAGATATCTGTGTTCTAAGTCAAACCCATTCTCTTTAATATTTACCATATTTTTGTGGATGAGTTAAGTGATTAAACAATTTGTGGCACAAGAGCTGGCACAATGAACACTGGGTTGTCCAAGAGAGACATAAATAACTGAATAAAGACAAATCATTGGCTTAAGTATGGAGCTACAAACTGAAAATTAATATAGTCCCTGTTCTCAAGAAACTAACATTCTAATGAAGGAGGCAATATACACAGAAGGTTTAGGAGCTTTATGTAGCACTTTAGATATTGCAAAGCTCTTGGCAAACATGATCTCATTTGAGCCTCATAGGAACCTATTGAATTATTATCATCTTAAAGGTAAGGAACAAAGGCTCATGAAGATTAAATTACTTGCTCATTCTCACAGAGCTAGAAAGTGCTGGAGGTCTTCCTGACTTCAAGCCCAGCACTTTTTTGACTACACAAAGCAGGAGTTCAGAGACCATGTTAGTAAAAAGTCCCAGAAAACTTAAATTCCTCAGAGGATTTCAGGTGTGTGTGTGTGTGTGTGTGTGTGTGTGTGTGTGTGTGTGTGTGTGTGTGTGTATGTATGTATGTGAGAGAGAGAAAGAGAGAGAGAGAGAGAGAGAGAGAGAGAGAGAGAGAGAGAGAGAGAGAGAGAGAGAAGAATGAAAGGAGCTTTATAATATCTTTTTTAAGCCAAAAACAAAATACAAGAAGAGTATAGTTTTTATATAGATTTTAGTTTTGGAAATCCAAGATGCTTCTCAGTTTGATTCAAATCAATAAACATTTAATAATATCTTTTTAAATTTTTATTTAGAATATTTTTCCATGGTTACATGATTCATGAATCCCCCCTTCACTGCTTTTTCCTTCCCCTTCCAAAAGTCAACAAGTAGTTCCACTGGGTTATACACGTATCATTGTTCAAAATCTATTTCCATGTTATTCATATTTGTATTAGAGTGATCTTTTAACATCAACACCCTAATCACATCCCTATTGCACTAGGTAGTCAATCATATATTTTTCTAATGCATTTCCACAGTTCTTTCTCTGGATGTGAATAGCAATCTTTCTCCCAAGTTCCTCTGAACTGTCTGAAGTCATTGCATTGCTACTGGTAGAAAAGTCCATTACATTCAATTGTGTCATAATGCATCAGTCTCTGTGTACAATGTTCTCCTGGTTCTGCTCCTTTTGTTCTGCATCAATTCCTAGATGTCATTCCAGTTCATATAGAATTTCTCCATTTCTTTATTCCTTTCAGCACAATAATATACCATCACCAACATATACCACAATCTATTCAGCCATTCCCCAATCAATAGACATCCCCTCATTTTCTCATTTTCCAATTATTTTATCATCACAAAGAGCATGGCTACAAATATTTTTGTATAAGTCTTTTCCCTTATTATCTCTTTGGGATACAAACCTGGATGAAAGGGCAGGCATTCATTTAAAGCCCTTTATGCATAGTTCCAAATTGCCTTCCAGAATGGTTGGACCAATTCACCAGTCCACCAGCAGTGTATTTAGTGTCCCAATTTTGCCACATCCCCTTCAATATTTGTCTCTTTCCTTTACTGTCATATTGGCCAACCTGCTAGGTGTGAGGTGGTGCCTCAGAGTTGTTTTAATTTGCTTTTCTCTAATCAGGAGGGATTTAGACTTTTTCATGTGCTTATTAATAGTTTTTATTTCAGTCTGTGAAAACTGCCTATTCCTGTCCCTTGACCATTTGTCGATTGGGGAATGGCTTGATTTTTTGTAGATTTGAATTAGTTTCTTATATATGTGGAAAATTAAACCTTTGTCAGAGAGTTTTGTTATAAAAATGTTCTCCCACTTTGTTGCTTTCCTCCTCTTTTCAGTTGCATTGGTTTTGTTTTTAATTTGATATTTAAAAAGTCATTCATTTTACATTTTGCGTCTGACAGGTATACTAATCTATGTTCACCTAATTTGTTTATGATTTCATTCTTTATATTTAAGTCATTTACCCATTTAAGTATAGAGTATAAGATGTTGATCTAAACCTAATTTTCCCCACACTGTTTTCCAATTTTCCCACCAGTTTTTGTCAAATAGTGAGTTCTTGTCCCAAAAGCTGGGGTCATTTAATAATATCTTCTAGAAACTATACTAGACATTCAATACAAAGACAAAATCAAACTTTGCCCTCAAGAAGCCTACATTCTTAGGGGGCAGCTATGTGGCTCAGTAGATTTAGAGCCAGGCCCAGAGATGGGAGGTCCTGGGTTCAAATCCAGCCTCAGACACTTTCTAGCTGTGTGACTTTGGGCAAGTCACTTAACCCCTATTGCCTAGCCCTTACTGCTCTTCTACTTTAGAACTAATACATAGTATTGATTCTAAGATGGAAGGTGTAGGGATTTAAAAAAATAGAAGCAACTTACCTTCTATTTAAGGGTGGGTGAGTAGGTAAGCATATATACAGATACATATGTGTGTGTATTCATGCAAATACATGGATACATAGTAAAATGAGGGAAAACACAAGCCTACTATAAAACAATTTGAAACCAGTATTTCAGAGAGCATCATGTTACATGACATTAATTCAGATTTTCAACTTTACTCTATGAAAATCCATTTTTAGCACATATCAATTGATATAAGTAATTAATCTTGTCTTTTTTCATTTGGGTTTGATAAAAATTTGTATATTGAAATAACTACTAAGGGTGTTACCAAGTATAATCTAGTCTTTGCAAGGGATGCAAAGGAAAAACTTCTGTAATATTATTAAAGTTTTTGATGAAATATGAAATGGACTTGTTTGGTTAATACAATATTTCAAAATTTATAAAACCTTCCTTCATCATTCAGTTTCAGACTCATTCCTCATTTAGGTTCCTGCAAAGCTACATCAACCACCTTTCCCCTGAGTAGCCTTGGTGAGCCTAGGATTGTTTCCAACTAAGTTTAAGTCCCCCTAACCTTAAATCCAATGCAGTAATCCATGCTATCATCCTTCTTGACACTATCCTCTCCTTTACACTTTTTTTAAAAATCCTTACCTTTTGTCTTAGAATTGATAGTGATTAAGTTATAAGGCAGAAAAACAGTAAGGACTAAGCCAATTGGGGTTAAGTAACTTGCCTGGGGTCACACAGCTAGGATGTGTCTGAGGCCATATTTGAACTCAGCACCTCCTGTCCCTCGACATGACTCTCTATCTATTGAGCCACCTAGCTGCCCATATTTTTTTAATATGACTGAATAGAATCATTATGTGCTGCTTATTTCAGGACACAAGGGTTGAGCAGTCATTACAATAGTGGGGTATACCTACTCTAGGTCCAGGATCCTGTCAAAAGACAGCATATTTTCAGTCAATATGATTCTTTGCCCATTCTCTTCTTTACTTCATGGCAAATGGCAGTCGGAACAGCTGCCACTTCTTTCAGGATAAATGAGGGCAAAGATATTCAAGCTTAGTCACTTATCATGGATTTAGACCCTAAGCAGTTCTATGACATTGCTTTGATTCTTGCTGAGGATGCGCAAAAGCTATTGAAGGAAAGACAGAGAGTGCACACTCTATTCAAGTTCTTTGGTGCTAACTCATAAAGTATTTTACATTATGAATGGAAATTCATTCTTGATTCACATTTTACTTTATGTTGGGAATTCTGTTTTCTGTGTATTTAGTTCTAATTATTCTACATCCAGCATATAGTTCCTTTGGGTGAGATTGGGGGTGGGTGGGATTTGGAGGATTGTGAAGAGGTTTGGAAAAAATGATTCATCTGCCATCTTGCCTATAAATGGAAGTTATAAAGTGTTCTGCACCTGTAGTGTCTGGTATGACTCCAAGCTTGAGAATAATTTTTTTTACCATGATTAGATTCAGAAAAGTAGATGTTAATATCTGAAGGGAGGGAAAGTTAGGGTTGGGGGACTATAAGATCTTTGATATAGAGCTGACTGGGAATTCAGAGATCATCTAGTCCAATCCCCTTACTTTATCATTTAGGAAACAAATTCAGAGAGGTAATTTGACTAGCCTAAAGTCACACAGCTATCCATTGGAAGCTGGAAAGATTCTCCAACAGATTAGGGCTTTTAATTCTTTCCTCTCTGTCAATTGATTGTGAAGCACACCCATATTTCCCCTTCAGAGAAATAAAACAGAACAATGACAAGCCCTAAGTACATAAGAAATGGATCTTGAGCTCTGTGACATTTTACATTCTAAACTCTGCCCAGTGACTGATGGTTCCTTCCTCCAAGTGACACATTGATTGTAGGTACATGCAGGGTGAGCATGATTGTGTTCCATATTTTGGGCTCATCATCTGTTATCCCATTCTTATTGTCATCCCAGGGCCAAACAGTACCAAATTGGAAGCAGTAGTGTAGAAAATTATGAAGAAATCAAAAAAGACCACAGCTATGAAATGAACCCAGCCATTACTTCCATGTTTGGTATTTCCCACAAACCCTGTAAAGATTTCTTTCTCCTTTACCCCACTTCCTTGTTCAGATGTATCCAAATGGGGAGTCCATCATTATAATCAGGGATGAACTCTGAGACATTTTGCCAAGTACTGCTATACAGCTCAGAAGACACATCTAGGTGCCAGAGCAGTTGGAATAGTCATGGAGTGTGGCAGGAAGGAACAGTGGAGGATCATATAGACTAGGTTATAAGAATATAAATGGCTGTATCTTTTCTACACAACTGATAATCTCACTTCCTTATTATTTCAAAAGTCACTTGCTAAACTAATATTGTTTTCTATGGGCTTGTGAAGGATGAATTAAAAAAATTAAGTGGTTACTATGTGCAAAACATTGTGCTAAGCATTAGTGATTCAGATAGTAAAGCAAAATCGTCCCTACTCTCGAGGAGCTCACATTTTCATTAGGAAGACAAAATGAATAAGAGGTTTTAGCACCAAGTCCCAGAACGGAAGTCTCAGTAGTCTTTAAGGTGCAAAGAAGAAGAAAGCGAATCCTCTTTGATGCCATTTCCACAGATAAACGATGTGAGGGAGAAACATTTAACATCAATAAGGAGGTGGGAGGTATTTAAATCAACAGAGTAATTTACAACACTTTATTTTCTATAAAGCTTGACTTCCCAGATAACATCTATGGTGTGCCAAGCTGGAAACAGGACTGATTGTGTAGAGGTTGTTTCTATTCCTAGGATTCTTAAGCTTGACTATCAATGGCATTTCATCATCAGTTGATGGTAGTGGTGGTGTACGAGTTAAAAACTAGATATATATAAGGTATGGTAGCCAGAAATCGGATTAACGTGATTTCAAATTAAAATAGACCCAAGTCAGGATGACTTTTATGGAAGTTTATTTACAATTAGGAAGGTTGAAGGTAGGGAAATTGAGAGAGAGAAACTCTGGCTCGGACCAGAGGTCCGGATCAGGTCAGAATTTAGGTCCCAGCAGAGGAGCACAGAGGTTAATTAAACAAGGCTTCTAGCCACAAGGACTTTTACAATTAGAGAGGCAAGAGAGGCCTCCCTGAGGGTAGAGCCTCCAGAAATGCCAAGGGAGGAGAAAGGAAGTCAGCCTAACTTACCCCCCTGACAATTCAGAGGGAATCAGTCTGAGGTCTCACCAGAGATCCTTCTACAGCAAGTTCAAAGCACCAACTGCCTCCACAGGAAGTTATCATATTTAAAAGATAGCATATTTTGTCACTTCCTGCATCCACCTCCAATTTCAAGTGGACAAATGGCAGCCTCAACACTGTTTTGCACTGCCCAAAGGGCAGTCCCTTGCTTTTGATTGGTTACTTACTATCACGTGTGGGTAGACAGACCTTCCCCTCCACACTTAATTCTAAATTGAGTAGGTTGACATTATTTCTGATGGCTAGAGTCTAAACAGTGAATGAAGATGAACTAATTCCATTTACACAGTGGCGAGGACATTAGGTTCATTCTCATCAAGAGTTGTTCCCCTTGGGGGCAGCTAGGTGACTCAGTGAGTGAGAATCAGGTTTAGAAAGAGAAAGAGATTCTGGGTTCAAATCTGACCTCAGACACTTCCCAGCTGTGTGACCCTGGGCAAATCACTTGACCCCCATTGCCTAGCCCTTACCACTCTCCTGCCTTGGAACTAATACATAGTGTTGATTCTAAGACAGAAAGTAAGGTTGTTTTTTTTAAAGAGTAGTTCCCCTTTATGATATGTGTGGGGACCACACAGGTTCCTGAGGGGCTTTGCTATTCCCAGGATTCTTGGACTGGGCTTCCTTTATCAGGGTCTGAAGGATAATGGTAGTAAGGTGATGGATTGATTCATCCAGCACATGCTGCCTTCTGTCTCCTTTTCAAAATGCCTTTCTGCTTCATATGCGCTGGCTTGCCTGTTCTGTTTGTGGCAATTTGGTGAACTAAGGAGGTGATGGAAAGACATCAGCAGGGAGAAAACTAAGTGGAATGCAGTCAGGGTTATTGTTTTCTAATATCTAGTGTCACCTTAACTAAATTGTATTTGGGCAAGGTATATAGGAGAACGGTAATAACTATGATTTCCTCTGTGGATAAGGGTCTCAAACATTTCTCTATTTAACTTTGCTTAATACACATGTGACTCAATTATTAGAAGAGCACCTAAATGTTAATTTTTAATCACAACAAAGGGAGGTCTTTGTTGCAGTCTAAAAAAAACCACCATTGAGTTAATTTCCAATGAAGGCATTTTTTCAACCCCTGAGATTGTGAGATTGAGGAAGAAAAGCTATCATCTGAGGCCATGAATGGGAAAAAATACATTAACAATAAAGTAATCCCAGATTTAAAACAAGATGTTAGATGCTTTCTTTAAAAGTTGTGATAAATCAAAATTATGTCATTGTAATACCTGGGAATATCTTCATTCACAAATGGATTCAAGTAAACTCCCCCAGATTCTAGAAATTGGACTTTAAAACCATAATTTATGAACCTCCACCAATGTTTTTACTTTTATCAGTCAGCCAGAGGACACAAATACTTCAAAGTAAAGACATTTATTGAAACACCTCAGTGAGTAACAAATGAACATTTCTCCCATACAGCTAAGGAACACTTACACAAATATCCAAGCATCAATGGGAAGAGGAAATATGGGAGGAAATATATGGATGGACATACATGAAAGAAATATGTATGGTCCAGGGAACATAGCTGGAGACTTATGGGGCTTGGGCAGAGGTATCACATTCATAGTTCTTGAGTAGCAGATCCAGATTAAAATGTAATTGGGAAAAATTAAACAGAATAAATAAAAATGCAGTAGAACCAAGATGATGTTAAGGTAGCTTTCTTATGTGTGGTTTATATTAAATTTTATATAGTTTCTGTCATATTCATAGTCTTTCTGGGTGGTGCTTTTCAGTCTTATGGTGACTGCTGGGCTTCTCAGTTCATATCATGGTGACTTCTAGGCATTTTTCCACCAAGCACAATGCTATAAGAGCTTCTTTCTACTCCTTTTTGGGCCTCATCTATAGTTTCCATAAAGGAAAGAGTGAGTTCTACTATCAACATTAAAATAAAATTTTAGTTAGATGCTATAGTAGAAGCCCCAAATCCAACAGGTATGCATTCCAAGTTTTATCTCAGATGACTGAAATGATGGATATTAGGCGAACATCTGCTGACCTCATGTAAAAAGTTTTTCTTTTACATACATACATACATATATATGTATACGTGTACATATATATATGTGAAATAAAGTTTAATTGATAAACTAAACAGAGTAAGAAATTACCAACATTATATACAGTAATAATAAAGTATATTGTACATTACTATATAGTACTGTATTCTCTCTCAGGGTGTATAGGTGTACAAAGAAAGATTACGACCTCTGGTGTGAGGGGTTATTGAGCCCTTTTCAGGTTGCTCAGCCACCTTTGATGTCCACCTACCACTCAATTCTCACTTGGCTACAAAAAACTATAATATGCACACCCTGGTAAACCTATCTTCACAAGGGTGCTAAACCAGGTTGACAGTAACTGATGGGCTACAAACCCATCAGTGAGTTAGGGAGATGTCTACATCAGTGAGTTAGGGAGTATGTGAAGACTTGCTTTCCCCCTTGTGAATGAGCAGATGAGAACAATTTGTTCTAAGAAAAATGAAAGCATGGTGCTGTGAAATGCTTAGAGCTTAGTCAGACATTGAACATGCCGAAATCATCTACCTAATCTCAGGGCATTGCCAATGATGCTGACTTTTGTCTTGCCACTGGAGTTCAATGATTCTCAAATAGAGAGTGAGGCTGAGTACTTGGTCCATTTCTGCTTCACTTAAATCCATCCCCACACCCACAAGGTTAACCTCATGTAACTGAATCAGTAGGCACCAGAATCTGGGGGTGGAGCCAAGATGATGGAGTAATCCTCAACAGCTCTGTGTCATGAGAATCCTCTCTCATGAATGATTAAGGTATCATCATAAAATGAATACTGGAGTGAAAGAACCAACAAGGAGACAGAATGAAACAACTGTCAAGAAAAGAAAAAACCCAAAAAGTATGCAACAAACATTTGGGGGAAAGGGGTGAGAGAAGAGCATACCCACACGAAACTGTAGCAAGGATAGAAAAGCAAGCAAAGAGCAAGCCACACACCTCCACTCCACATCTATTGTCTGAGGTTCAGGAATCTATGCCTGAACCAACATCCAGATCCTGGTATCCTGGCTGAGCAAACAGAGAGGTACAAGCCAACCCATACCCCTTGAAATTTCAATTGTGAAGAAGTCTGGAGCCCCAGCCCAGGGAATTATAGTCTGGGCTTGGGACAAGGACTTAATTAACACTTAGGGTGGATGATAGTACTAAGTACTGATCTTTTTGCTAAAGCTCAGGGTGGAGCTCCAAGATAGGACAATCAAGGATGTGCCTGATTGGATCAAATACAAAGTGAGACCAAAAACTTGAGACTAAACCTGAAGCTAGAATTTTATCGGTCCCTGACCTGATCAAGATCAGAGTGAGATCAAAAGCTTACACCTAAGCCTGAGGCAAATCTTTAAGCTATCAGCATCACAAAGGTCATTTGATTCAGCAGGGGTAGAGGAATCTCATAGCTCTCTGCCCTCAGACCATCACATCATCCCCCAATCCTACATATAATTAAATAGGTAAAATGAGCAAATAACAAAAAAGCACCTAACTCTAAAGAATATTTATGGAGACAAAGAGCAAGGTACAGACACAGAAGGGAACAGTGAAAGTAAAGGAAATACACCCAAAGTTCAAGAGAAAAATATGGATTGGACACAAATTCTGGAAAAACTCAAAAAGGACTTCAAAAACCAATTAAGAGAGGCAGAGGAAAAGTGGGAAAGCAAAATGAAGGTGATGAAAGGAGAAATGATAGTGATGCAAAAAGAAATGGGCTAATTAAAAAAGGAGAGCCAAAAACTGACAGAGGAAAATCATACTTTAAAAATCAGAATTGATCATCTAGAAATTAATGATTTCATGAGAAATCAAGAAATAATAAAGCTAAATCAAAAGAATGAAAAAATAGAGGAAAACATGAAATATCTTATTGAAAAAAAAACTGACCTAAAAAAAAAGATCTGAGACAAGCCATAATCAAGAAAAAACCTTGGACACCACACTATATGAAATTATCAAAGAAAACTGCCCAGAGATCCTCAAACAAGAAAATAAAATTGAAATTGGAAGAATTCACAGATCACCTCCAGAAAGAAATTCTCAAATGGCAACTTCCAGGAATATAATAGCTAAATTAAAGAGCCACTAAGTCTAGGGAAAAATACGTCAAGTAGCCAAAAGAAACCACTCAGATACCAGGGAGCTACAATTAGGATCAGACAGGACCTACTGGCTTCTACATAAAAGTATCAAAAGGTGTGGAATATGATATTTATGAAGGTAAAAAAATTGGGTTTATAACCCAGAATCACCTATTCAGCAAAACAGAGCATATTCTTTCAGGGGAAAATATGGACATTCAATAACTTACAAGATTTCCAAATATTCCTTAGGAATAAGCCAAACCTAAACACAAAATTTGAAGTCCAAACATGAGACACAAGAGAAGCCCCAAAAGGTAAATAAGAAAGTCAAAATTTAAGGGACTCATCAAGGTCAAAATGTTTATATGTCTACATGGAAAGAGGATTTCTGTAATTTTAAAAAATTACTCTTAGCAGGAAAGGTAGAAAGAATTTATGCAGAAAGAGGGTGGAGAAGTAAGCTGATTATGATGATATGACTTATATGATGATATGATATATATGTAAATGTGATGATATGGAACAATATGTATGTATGATATGATACATATGCATATGAATGATATATAAAAAACAATCAAGGGCTGAAAAAGAGGTTGCACTGAGAGAAAAGGGAAGAGAGACAGGATGGGGTAAATTATATAATATAAAGGGGTGTGAAAAATCATTTTAGAGAGAAGAGGATAAAGGTGGCAATGGGCAATGCTTAAACTTTGTTCTCATCGTAACCGGCTCAGAAATGGTAAAACAAGTATACTCAGTGGGGTATAGAATTGTATCTAACCTCACAGAGAAGTAGAAGGAGAATAAGACTAGGGAAGGGAAAGGTATTTACTGGGAAAAGGAAGTGGGGGGCAACAAAAACAGAGAGAAAAAGAATAGAGCAGGATTTAAAAGGGATAGTATGATGGAGGGCAATACACAGTTAGTAATCAAAAGACTGAATATAAATAGGATGAACTCACCCCTTAAAAGGAAGTAGATAGCAGAGTGGATTAAAAAACAGAATCCTCCTATATGTTGTTTACAAGAAACACATTTGAAGCAGGGTGACACACACAAATTCAAGGTAAAAGGCTTGAGAAGAATTTATTATGCATAATCTAAAGTAAAAAAAAATAGAAGTAGCAATCATGTTACCAGACAAAGCTAAAGTAGAAATTGATCTGATTAAAAGAGATAAGGAAGAAAATTACATTCTGTTAAAGGGTACTATAAACAATGAAGTAATATTATTACTAAATATTTATGTATGAAATGGCATAGCATCTAGATTTTTAAAGGAAAAAATAAAGGAACTCAAGGAGGAAATAGATAGTAAGACCATATTAACTTGGTCTTTTTTATATCTCTGAGTGCCTACAGCAACCAGATAAATCAAGCCAAAAAATAAATAAGAAAGAAGTAAAGAAAGTGTATGAAATACTAGAAAAGTTAGAGTTAATAGATATCTGGAGAAAAGTGAATTGGAATAAAAAGGAATATTCCTTGTTCTCAGCAGTATATATAGAAAGATCAACCATGTACTAGGGCATAGAAATATTGCAAACAAATGCAGAAAAACAGAAATAATAAATACAACTTTCTCAGATCACAATGCAATAAAATTTATATTTAACAAGAGTCCATGGAAAGATAAATTAAAATTAACTGGAAACTAATCTAATTCTTCAAAACCAGTGAGTCAAAAAAGAAATTTTAGAAACAATTATGGACTTCATTAAAGAGAATGACAATCAGGAGACAACATATCAAAACATACAGGATACAGCCAAAGCAGTGCTCAGGGGAAAATTTATATCTCTGAGTGCCTACAGCAACAAAATAGAGAGGAAGGAGATCAATGAATTGGGCTTGCAACTTAAAAAATTAGAAAAAGAACAAATTAAAAATCACCAGATAAAAACTAAATTAGAAATCTTAAACATCAAAGGAGAAATTAATAAATGATAAATAAAAAATAAAAAACTATTGAACTAATAAATTAGATGAGGAGCTGGTACCTTGAAAAAACAAATAAAATGGATAAAGTACTGGTTAATCTAATAAAAAAAAAAGAGACAGGATAATCAAATTAACAGTATCAAAGAGGAAAAGGGTGATCTCACCTCTAATGAATACAAAATTGAGGTAATTATTAAGAACAATTTTGTCCAATTATATGGCAATAAATATGACAATCTAGGTAAAATAGGTGAATATTTACAAATATAAATTGCCTAGATTAACAAAAGAGGAAATAGAATACTTAAACAATCCCATCTCAGGAAAAGAAAGTGAACGAGTCATTAAGGAACTTCCTAAGAAAAAGTCCCCAAGGCTAGATGGATTCATAGGTGAATTCTATCAAACATTTAAAGAAAAACTAATCCCAATATGATACAAATTATTTGATGAAATAAGCAAAGAAGGAGTTTTACCAAATTTTTTTAATGACACAAATATTGTACTGATTCCAAAGCCAGGCAGACCAAAAACAGAGAAAGAAAACTATAGACCAATCTCCTTAATGAACAAAGATGCCAAAATTTTAAATAAAATACTAGCAAAAAGACTACAACAAGTTATCACAATGGCTATCCACTATGACCAGGAGAGATTATACCAGGAATGCAAGGATGGTTTAATATTAAGAAAACCAACCACATAATTGACCGTATCAATAAGGTACAGAGATCACATGATTATCTCAATAGATGCAGAAAAAGCCTTTGACGAAATACAACACTTATTCCTATTGAACACTATAAAGTATAAGAATAGAAGGGCCCTCCCTCAAAATAATAAACCGTATATATTTAAATCCATCAGCAAGTACCATATGCAATGGAGACAAGTTAGAAGCCTTTCCAGTAAGATCAGGAGTAAAACAAGGATGTCCATTATCACCTCTATTATTTAATATTGTACTAGAAACACTAGCAGTACCAATTAGAGAAGAAAAAGAAATTAAAGCAATTAAAGTAGGCAATGAGGAAACTAAAGTATTGCTCTTTGCAGATGATATGATTGTATACTTAAAGAATCCCAGAAAATCAACTAAAAGACTAGTGGAAATAATGAACAACTTTAGCAAAGTTGCAGGGTACAAGATAAACCCACATAAATCATCAGCATTTCTATATATTTCCAACAAAACTCAACAGCAAGAGTTAGAAAGAGAAACTCCATTTAAAATCACTCTAGACAATATAAAATATTTAGAAATTTATCTACCAAGACAAACAGGAATTATATAAACACAACTACAAAACACTTTTCACACAATTAAAACTAGACCTAAATAACTGGAAAAACATTAATTGCTTGTGGATAGGACAAGCTAAGATAATAAAAATGACAATCCTACCCAAATTAATCTATTTATTTAGTGCCATACCTATCAAACTACCAAAAAACTTTTTTATAGTATTAGAAAAAAATTACAAAAAGTTCATCTGGAAGAACAAATGATCAAGAATATCAAGGGAAATAATGAAAAAAATGTGAAGTATGGTGGCCTAGCAGTACCAGATCTTAAACTGTACTATAAAGCAGTTGTCATCAAAACAATATAGTACTGGCTAAGAGACAGAAGGGTGGATAATGGAATAGACTAGGGGTAAATGACCTCAGCAAGCTATTGTTCAATAAACTCAGAGACCCCAGTTTTGGGGACAAAAATCCACTATTTGACAAAAACTGTTGGTAAATTGGAAAACAATATGGGAAAAATTAGATTTAGAATAACATCTTACACCCTATACCAAGATAATTTCATAATGGGTAAATGGCTTAAATATAAAGAGTGAAATCATAAATAAATTGGGCGAACATAAAATAGTATACCTGTCAGATCTATGGGAAAGGAAGGAATTTAAGACCAAGCAAGAGATAGAGAATATTACAAAATGTAAAATGAATGACTTTGATTATATCAAATTAACAAGGTTTTGTACAAACAAACCAATGCCACCAAAATTAGAAGGAAAGCAATAAACTGGGAGGACATTTTTATAACAAAACATTGTGACAAAAGTTTAATCTCCCAAATGTATAAGGAAATAAGTCAATTGTACAAAAAAATCAAGCCATTCTCCAAATGATAAATGGGCAAGGGACATGAACAGGCAGTTTTCTTCACATGAAGAAATCAAAACTATCAATAAGCACATGAAACAGTGTTCTAAATCTCTCATAATTAGAGAAATGCAAATCAAAACAATGCTGAGGTACCACCTCACACCTAGTATATATGTCAATATGACAGTAAAGGAAAATAATAAATGTTGGAGGGGATGTGGCAAAATTGGGACCCTAATACACTGCTGATGGAGTTATGTATTGATCCAAACATTCTTGAAGGTAACTTGGAACTATGCCCAAAGGACTTTAAAAGACTGGCTGCCCTTTTATCCAGCCATACCACTGCTGGGTTTTTACCCCAAAGTGATAATAAGGAAAAAGAGTTGTACCAAAATATTCATAACCATACTCTTTGTAGTGGCGAAAAACTGGAAAATGAGGGGGTGTCCATCGATTGGGGAATGGCTAAACAAATTTTGGTATCTGCTGGTGATGGAATACCATTGTGCTGAAAGGAATGATGAACTGGAGGAATTCCATGTCAACCAGAAAGACCTCCAGGAACTGATGCAGAGCAAAAGGAGCAGAATCAGGAGAACATTGTACACAGAAACTGAAACATTGTGGCAGAATTGAATGTAATAGACTTTTCACCTACCCGCAGTTCAATGATTCAGGATAACCCAGAGGAACTTATGAGAAAGAAGGCTATCCATATCCAGAGAAAGAACTGTAGGAACAGAAACGCAGAAGAAAAACGTGATCCATCACAGTTTCAAAGGGATATATGATTAGAGTTTTGATGTTAAAAGATCACTCTACTGGAAATAGGTTTTGAACATTGCCACATATATAACCCAGTAGAATCGCTTGTCAGCTCTGGATGTTAACAGGGGGTTAGGAATCACTTATCATGTAACTATGGAATATACTCTATATAAAAAAATTTTAAGTAAAGGAGATGAATTCCTTAGTTGTCAGGGATATGAGGAAGGAAACCTTACCTCTAGGGGCAATCTCTTTTGGAAAATAAAATGTGTTTTCTAAGTAAAACCTGCAATCATTTCATTTGGCTAGGAACCTTATTCTTCCTATCCCTGATTTAAGGTTAGAAAGTCTCCATTATCTTGCAACAAATCTTGATTGTTAATCTTAAACCCTTAAAAATCATTTTTAAAGTTTGCTTTTTATCAGACTCTTAAGATTGTCTGGGTCTGAGGACCAGTTGTTTTTTCTGTCAACCCCATGAGAACCATTGGGTCTCTCAATGTAAAAGAAGGAGAGGGAGAAAGGCAAAAACAAAACAACCAGAAGAACTGCCAGGAATCAGAACTACCTGCTTCAATCCTGGGATTTAAATTCTTGCCTTTTTTATGTATGTGTCAGATAAAATAAATTTTATTTTACCTGAAGTGCAGGAAAATAATGGGACAATACAGGTTAGTATAAGTATTTTACTTTCATTTATCAAAATCAGTGAGTCCTTTTAGAATGATAAATCTGACTATGCTTTGAGGTTTGCCAAGCACTTTACAAAGAATTTCATTTTAGCATTGGAACTATTCTGTGAGGTAACCACTGGCGGCATAATTATCCCTATTTTATAGATGAGAAAACGCAACCTGGTAGGATCCAAACTCAGGTCTCCTTAATATCAGGTTCAATGGAATTTCCACCACACTAGATAGAGTTCCTATCTACTGGCAATATTTACCTACTAATTTTAGCTTGCATTTTTGAGTATAAAATTTGTGTATAAAATTTTTCTCAAAAGCCTGTCTAAAAGTTAAAGAAACTCTCATCACCACTATATTTACAACTTTATTAAGGTACCCACCAATTTACTAAGAATTTACCTCCAATAAGTATTCATACTGTCTATCCTCTTTAAGGTCTAAAATAGAGACATGAGACTCAAAGCCATAGGGAGAGTGGTGTACATGGGGCTCAGATCCAAGGCTGTATTGCTCTTTCCTTTTCATACCCATTGACATTTCCCGACCATCATGTGCTCACCTGTAAATTTATTCTTATCCTGTTTTCCATAGGTAGAATTAGATATAACATCTGTGAGGATGGGATTTCCTCAATATTACTTTGTACCTTCTAAAATATTCTATGTATAGTAGGAACAGTAGATATTTGTTGGAAAAAAAGATGAAGTTCTACCTAGCTCTCAGGGTATTGTGAAAATCTAATAAAAGCATCTGTGAAAAAGATTAGACACTTGGAAGATGATATGATAACATAAGATAGTAGACTGTCTACTTTCTCATTCTCAGTGCTCAATGAATAATTGGATTTATTATTACTCTTATTATTAGAGTTCTGTCATTTTATTTTGTTTTCTTCTTTAAAGAGAGACATCTTCATGTGGTAGAAATCAAGCTAGAGATACAATCAGGAGACCTGGGTTACAATTTGGCCCGTGATACATATTAGCTATGTAAAAGCAGTTTGACTTCATATCCCTAAACTTGGATTTTTTCATCTGTAGAATGAGATTGAGAATATCTGTGATAAAAATACTTTATTAGCTTTAAAATATCTTATTAATCAGTGCTTTAATCATTCTGTACATTTAGGTAGACATAGGGAAGATATAGCACTTTTTCCTGTCTTTGATTACATTTCTATCAGCATCCTGTATTTAATGACATCTCCCATGCTTTTCCCGCTCCAGCTTGGAAGGACTCTGCTTACTTCACAGTATGCTTTCTAACATGAACCATGAAAATGTTCCTATCTGTGTGAGGAATTTCATTTGCTGGGTGACATAGTCTTACCTTCTCAGCTTTGCCTATCTTTCTGGACAATCAAAAACCTCTGAGAAAATCATGAATCTGGAACCTCTTCAGATAATCACAGTATTACTAAAAACAATCAGGGGAAAAGCAACTTGTTTAGAATCAAAGGACTTGGGTTCAAATTCTACATCTAGTATTTAATATCAAAGGAAAACTCTTTGTATCTCAATTTCCTCATCTGTTAAATGGGAAAGCAGAACTAGGTAAACTTTAAATTTCCTTCAAACTCTAAAATGATTATCCTTCATCAAGGTTACCTATTTATGAACTTCATATTCTTCAGATATTATTATTATATGTAATTATATAGAATCAAATATATTATTAATATTCAGATATATTATCAGATATTATGAACTTCAGCATCTTCAGATATTACTACAGCTTAAAGGAGGAAACCAGGGGAGTCTGCAAACCATTAAAATACACACAATAAGATGAAAGGGATCAATAGAATGGAGGAGGCTAGGAATTTATTCCTGATCATTCATTCGGAGAATCTCAGAATTGGAATTGAGCTTCAGATATCATCTTGTGTGGTCAGTACACAGGTAGTCATCCAGCCCCTTCTTAAGACATTATTGTAAGTGACAACTCACCACCTCCAGAAACATCTCATTCCAAACTCTCCAATTGCTAGAAGGTTGCCCTTTATATCAAGGAGAAACCCATCTCTGCTCATTTCACCCAATTCTGCCTTCTTTGACTAAGCTGATCAAGTGTAATCCTTGTTCCATATGATGTCATTCAGATATTTGAAGATATTTATCTTGACTCTCTAAATCTTCCCTTCTCTAGGCTAACCATGCTCAATTTTTTGCAATCAGTTTGCTAATTCTGGTTGCTTTTTTTGGATGCTCCCTAGTTTTGAAGGATCACAGATTTAGAGTTAAAAGGGATCTTAGAGACCAATGAATCTAACCTCATCATTTAACATAAGAGGAAATTGAATTCCAGAGGGATTAAGTGATTTAATCGCTCCAGTTACACAGCTAGTAAGTGTTTGAGGCAGAATTAAAAAAAATCTTTACCTTCTGTCTCAGAATCAATATTGTGTATTGATTTCAAGGCAGAAGAGTGGTAAGGGGTACAGGGTTAAATGGCTTTCCCAGGGCCACACATTTAGGAAATGTCTGAGGTCAAGTTTGAACCGAAGACCTCCCATCTCTAAGCTTGGCTATGAAATCCCTGAGGCACCTAGATGCCCCCTGAGGCAGAATTTTAAAGTAGATCTCCCCAACTCTGAATCTAGCATTCTATCTACTAATCCTTGTAGGAAGAAGAGAAGGAAGAAAAGAGGGAAGAAATAAGCAAGGAAGGAATGTGAAGCACTGTGATAAGCATTTTACAAATATTATCTCATTTGATCCTCACAACTATTCTGGGAGGTAGGTATTATTATTATTTCTAATTTACAGAAGAGAAAATGGAGGCAATCAGAGGATAAATGGGTTACTCAAGATCACTTAGCTAGTGTCTGAGGGTATATTTGTTTAGGTTTTTTTTGATTACAGGTCTAGTATCTTATCCATTATGGATATCTAGCTGAAGACTCCTTTGCAATAAAGATCCAACAAAAAGAGACAAGATGTACTATCATTGCTGACCAAATACCTAGAGGGACATGTATGTTACTCTGTCTTTCCAAGATGTCAGTCATATTTCTCAATTTATTTATAGAAAGAATATATTGCCGAAGTACTTGGAAAATTGGGAAGGAGCCAAGGTTTACCTTAGGTGTTCTCCATCTGCTCTTTAAATGTCTCATTTGCCCTTTCAGTATCCTGCCCCTCCTCATTCCTTCTGAGTCAATGTGATATTCCTCAATGGAGTTCAATTTCCTATTTGCAAAGATTTTTTGAGGTTCCCACACAGAAACTGGCTTAACTCCTATTCCTCTGCCCCTTATGTTTTATGATATTTTTTGTTAATGGAGACAATCTTGTCCTGAGAGTCAACCAAAAGACTTACATTTAAAATCCCAGAATATCCACTAATTTAATATGTATCTGGAATGAAACCCTTCCTTTCTCTGGGCATTGGTATTCTTTTATATCAAATAAGGAAGTTTGACAAAATGACGGCATTGTTTAAAATTCTGTACAATAGCAAAAAGAGTAGCATTACCCTACTATAAAACAAGAAAATATGGGACAAACAAAAGAGTGCTGGATTTGGAATCAGAGAGCTTGGGGTTCATATCAGTGCCTTGTTACCCAGGCAAGCTGGCAATCTTTGGCAAGTTATTTAATTTCTCTGGATCTCAGATTCCCAATCCATAAAATGAAGAGGAAGTTCAATTTTGTTGTTCTTGTTCAGTCTTGTCTGGCTCTTTGTGACCCCCATTTGGGTTTTTCTTGGAAAAGATACCAGAGTGGTTTGATATTTGCTTCTCCAGATCATTTTACAGATGAGGAAATTGAGGCACACAGGATTAAAATGATTTGTCCAAGGTCACACAGCTAGTAAATATCTATGGCCAGATTTGAACTCAGGTCTCTGATGTTGTGAGCCATAGAGAAATAACATAAAATGTGAATCCCATCAAATCCAGCTGTAGCTGATGGTTGTCTACTCTATGACTTTTTCATTACTAAAAGTTTTTGCTGTATAATAATTCACTTCAATTTAAGAGAAAAGGGTAAATATGTTGAAAGCCAATAAGAGAAACAGCCTCAAATAGATAAAAATCCGAGACTCCTCTTTTGACCCCTTTTATGATCCACACTTTTTCTTATTGAAAAGTATTATAGTCTTATTGGAAAACTCTAAGTTCCTAGCAAATCAACAGTCAAGAGATTAATATTCTCTCCCTTTCCAAGATATACAGAATAGTCCAACTTCCATCTAACTAAATGTAGTAATCTGAGCAATATTTATACTTCATACACTTTTTCCCCTACTCTGAATGCAAAGCTGAGTTCTGCCCCCCCCCCCCCCGCAATTCCTCAGCAGTATGCTGAGTATTTTTTTTTAGTTCTTTTAGGTTTCTCACCTTTGATGTAATGTGTATATTGTCTTCCATATAAAAGGTTAATTGTAGGAACTGAGGAAACTACACTGACTCCACCTTTTCTTTTAAACTTTTACCTTCTATCTTAGACTCAATGCTATGTGTTAGTTCTAGTGAAGGACATTGGTAAGGGCTACAGAATGGGGAAAATGACTTTCCCAGGATCACACAGCTAGGAAATATCTGAGGCCAGATTTGAACTCAGGACCTCCCATCACTAGGCTTGGCTTTCAATCCACTGAACCATATAGCTGTCCCATGATTGTTTTTAATATATAAAAACCTGTGTCCTCTGTATTTGGGGGTCCAGTCCTAAGCTGAGGAAAGGGTCTTGATTTGTTAGGTAATTGATATGCATTGCTTAATAAGTCAATATGCTCAGAAGATTAAAGCTTTGTTTCTTCAATCATTGCATCTTTTGCTGATTAAACTATTATATGCAATGCATTATTACACAAGGCATTTAATAGGAGTGGGAAAATATTGGTCATTCATTTCAGCTTTCTAGGGTTGTTTATGTTGTGTTTGTATATATAAGTATTTTTGTTCCTATTGATATGTATCCATGTGCAGATTAAGATCATTTATGCCTGTGCTGACACAAACTTGATTAAATTATAATGATGGTTGCTGAACCTGACTATATAATACATTCTTCTTCTGTTTATATTTTGGTCAGGAAGGCTAGTTATTTAACTCAACATTTATACTTTTTTTTAAGTTTTAAGTAAGGAAAGGCTCTCTCTATATATAGAGAGAGTGTAATCAGCAAAAGATGAAATGATTGAAGAAACAAAGGTTTAATTTTATGAGCACATTGACTTATTAAGCAATGCATAATATATGTATATATG
>NC_058131.1:429077829-429167572 GCF_016433145.1 Gracilinanus agilis | reverse complement strand
GAAAAACAACTGCATGAACGCATGGGTCGGGGTGGACATGATTGAGGGTGTAGACTCGAAACTACCACACCAATGCAACTACCAACAATTTGGAAATTGGTCTTGATCAAGGACACATGACAAAACTAGTGGAAATGCGCATGGGTAGGGGGGGTGCGGGGGGGGGGGTTGAAGGGGAAAGGAGGAGCATGAATCATGTAACCATGTTAAAAATGAATATTAATAAATGTAAAAAAAAAAAAAAAAAGAATGCCTACCCTTTGACCCAGCCAGACCACTGTTGGGTTTGTACCCCCAAAGAGATAATAAGGAAAAAAAAGTTGTACCAAAATATTCATAGCCGTGCTCTTTGTAATGGCAAAAAATTGGAAAATGGGGGGGGGTGTCCATCAATTGGGAAATGGCTGAAGAAATTGTGGTATCTGATAGTGATGGAATATTATTGTGCTTAAAAGAATAATGAACTGGAGGAACTTCATGTGAATTGGAAAGACCTCCAGGAATTGATGAAGAGCGAAACAAGCAGAACCAGGAGAACATTGTACACAGAGACTGATACATCAAGTACTTTTCTGCAGAGAGTGCAGCTTTGATGGGACAAACCACATAATTTGAATGCCAAACACATATTTGTGTAAAAGACTATTTTAATGAGAACTCACAAGTGCTCACATAGAGGTCAGAGGAAGCTCTTTTAAGGTCTCTCTGAAGGACTTTGATATCAGTCGTGAGACATGGGAGATACTGGCACAGGATTATCCAATATGGCATGTCTGAATTGAAGAAGGCATTGTGCTCTATGATCAAAACAGAATAACAGTCACCCAAAAGAAATATGAAGTACACAAATTTGGAGACATCTCCATCCCAAATGCTCTTACTGCCTATTTGTGTTCAACCTATGGTAGAATCTTCTGAGCACATGTATTGGTCTGATCACCCACAGTTGGACACAGTGTACCATATATAAAATAGTGACATCAATTTAGTTCTCTTCAAATAGGAAGGACAGCAACCATCAGTCTCAAGTAATATTTTTCTTTGGAACCATGAAGGTTCACAGTAATGGAAAGAACACTTGATTTACAAATTACAGCTATTGGAATCCCTGTCAATTAAAAATTAAATCTAATCAAATTCAGCAACTGCTCATCAAATATAACAATATGGAGTAGCAGAATACATATTGGATTTGCAGTCAGAAGACTTGGATTCAAATCCTAATTCCACTACTGTTAATCAATAGGGAAGGGAAGGGAAACTTAAGAAAGGGGAGAGGAGGGAATTAGAAATGAGGGGAGGGGAAATGAATCCTTGCCCTTAGAGAGTTTGTTAGATTAACTAGATTAATAACTACTTCAAAGCATCTTTCATCTATTAATTTCCCAGTAGAGCTAGGAATAGTGAATGGAGATTGGGAATCAGAGCAGAATAAAAGGTGGATTGTATGCAAGGAAGAATATTTTTAAAAAATACATGTGTATGTAAGGGAATCTCTTTGCATAGCCTGTAGATGTTTACAAATGTTCCTGAACTTCTTAGAACAGTGCACAAATATTGTCCCTATTCTGGACACATTTCCCCAGCAGAGGGTTTTTCACAGTTAATTCAATACTACTAAGGGTTTCATCCATGTCCCTGCTTCTTCTTGGGATGCCAGCTACAATCCATCTACTCTTTTCCTTAGTTAATATAAGTGAAAAATTCATCACTTGGTGGCTTCCCTTCAGGTAAGAAACTACTGACTCCTGTACTCCAAGCATTTCTGGTTTGTTCATAAAATTTGGGAACCCAGGTCACCTCCAGACTATCATAGTGACATCTGGGGATCCAGGGTCGCCTCTAGGCCATTGTAAGGCATAAGCAACTCAGGGTCACCTCTAAACCAAGCTAAGGAATTGTGAATTTATGGGCACCTTTAGGCCAAGTTGCAGCACCTGAGTGCTTTGGTGGAGATTTGCACAAAACAGGTGCTAAATAAAAATGGTATTGTATTGCTGTTGGAGAACTAGATTTTGGTTTTGGCCAAGCCATTTTATTCACTCTACGGACTTGAGGCAGTCCTTTCCTTTCTCTTGGACTCAGTTTCCTCATGTGTTGTGTGTGTCAGGGAAGTGAGTAGGAAGTCAGGTGAAGGGGAATTCTATAAGATTTAAGGCTCTGTTGAAGATTTCTGATTCAGGGAGGTGCTCCACCCAAGACAGCATAGCATAGGGAAACTATATTCAAGTAACTAATTCCCACTGATATTGGGCCAGCCCAGAGCCCAGACCCAAGTTGAACAGAACCAGAGTGCAGTCAGAGGCGCAAACATCGGGAGACCAGTGGGCAGTGTGCAGCTCCGCTCCTGGAGGGACCCCTGGCCCAGGGACTCTTTCTAAGCTCTCTTCTCTAGAGATGCCTCTCTAAAGGGCTGCTTCTGGAATTCCTTTTCTTTTCCAATTAGACAGGGTTTGAGAAGAGGGAATTGGTATCCTTGCTTGCTCTCCCACCGCAGGACAGCCCCTGAGTACCAGCACCGTGTACAGGTGTCAGCCATTGGGCGGGGCCTGTACACGGTGACGTCACGCAGCTCTGGGCCCGCCAGCAGAAATAGGGCAGCCTTCAAGCAGCGGCAGCAGCATTTTCCTCTCCAGTCCGCTTTCTGTCAGTCCAGTAGCCGAGGTGAGGACCAGCTGGCTTCTTTCTCTCAGCTACTGCGGGCAGCGGGTCGCGGCTCCCTCCCCGGAGAGGCGAACCACAACAAACCCAACGCGTGCTGGAGGTGGTTCTCCGCTTCCCCCTCTACTCCTCCTTCTTCTCGGTCCCTCCTCCTCTCTCCCTGCTGCACATTCGTCCCGCGGCTCCTCCAGCCCTGGACGTTCCAGGTAAGAGGGGCCGCTGTGCGCGCTGCGGCGCAGCCTGGCCCAGGATAGCGGGGCTCAGAGCCGGGGCAGGAGCCAGGGCTGGGATTTGAAAGTGAGATGAGCTCAGTTATCGCTCTGGTCCTCTGTTCAGAGGATGACCTCCCCGAGTTTGGTGCTCAGGGAGCAAAACCTACCACAGGAGCCAAGTGGAGGCCATCCATAGCCTGAGAGCCTTTCCCTGTGAGCACCTTTGCCCTGCTAGGTGTGCGCAGCGGCTTCTGGGGAGGGGGAAAGCAGTTCCGACTTGTCAACCTGGCAGTGGAGCTGGGCTTACACTAAAGGGAGACTTGGAGCGGCGCCGGAGTGCTTGAGCGCAGGGGTCTGAAGTCAGAGGAGCCCCGTGCCTGCCTGTCGCAGAGCGGCGGGAGCAGTGCCCTGCAGCACCAGATGAGCCCAGAGGCGGCTGCAGACATAGAGATAGATCTTAGCTCCTGTCCCGGGCAGGAGGCTGATCCCAATGGAGTGGGGAGCACTAGCTTCAGAAGATAGGATTAGTAGTTCCTTTATCTTCGTGGGCTTGGAGGTGCTTTAGGGTTACTCTTTTTCCCTTTGGCCAGGGCTCTTGGTTATGGTGGTCCCTTTCTCTTATAACTTCTCTTTGGTCTCTGTTGCTGGCTCAGAGGTAAGCAAAACTGGAAAAAGTCAGCGTGAGCTCAAGCAGGCAAGCTCTGACTCTGGACGGGTTACCATCCAACAGAGTTTCCTCTTTAAGGCCACCTTGCAGATCCTGGCCCCAAGGTTCAAAACGCTGTGCTCTGGCTTCACAGCTTCCTTACAGTCTTTCTTCACGTACTTGAGTTTGACACCCTGCTTGGGCTAACGTGGCGTGTGGTGGAGGGTGCCCCATATCTTTGCTACTCAGACTTAAGCTCAGGAAGTTTGACCTCAGAGAATAGGGATTATGTTCGCTTGCCCGCGAGCCCTAAGAAACGTCCGGGAATGTTCCTAAACCCTTTCTGAGCCGTCCAGACTAGAGTTCAGCCAGTTAAATGTGAGAGTTATGAACCAAACCAGCCTAAGACCTCTCTCCCTTGACACAACCAGCAAGAAACGGGCTCGTTCTCAGTAAGTACTAGCATTACACACTGACCCCAAACAAACTGTTAGTTGAAAAATTCTTAGTGTTTGCCATTGCATTGTTAAGGGTCTGTTAGTTCTAGGTACCTTAGGGAAAGAAAGGCAGAAGAATTGAGCAGCCAGTACCTAGGCTGAGTGGGTGAAATCTTGCTCTTGAAATGAGCTGTCCAGATGACCTGGTGCTGAGATGCATCTGAAGCTAACTTGCCTGCTTTTTGATCCTCTAGATGTCGCTTCTGTTGTGTGTGTGTGTGCGTGTGTGTGCGCGCGTTCGTTTTTTTTTTTTTTTCCTCTCCTCCTCCCCCACCCCCTTGTGTTACTAAAGCACGAAGCCTGTTGCTTTAAGAAAACTTCAAAAATGACCGAAGTTCTTCTTTTTCTTGCTTTTAGTGCATGACTAAATTTTGTATAAATACTCTCTAGTTGTCTCCTTGATGAAAGGGGGAATACTAGAATTTTTTTTAAGAGCTTAAAGCGATCTTAGATATCACTGAATATAAAGTAAGAATGATGCAATGAAAAAGTCTTAGATCTAAAGTCAATAAGAAATTCAAGTATCAATATTTCCTCTAAGCCTTAATAGCTGTGTGATCAAGCAGGTCAATTAATTTCTCTGAGACTGTTTCTCATGATCTGAAGTGGGAGATAATGATTACTATAATACTTTTGATATAGAATTGTTGTGAAGATGAAATAAAATAATCTGAATAAAGTATTTTGAAAAACTTAATATAATGTATAAATGTAAAGTAATAGGATGATGAACTTGGGACATAGAGGGCACAAGGGACATTCCCAAGATTGCAGAGTTGTGGTTTTTTTTATAGGTGACATAATATGATGGAAAGACACAATGATATAATTTAGAAAAGCTGTGAATTACTACCAGTGGGACATTGGGTAAGTCATCTAACCTCATCAGGCATAGATTTCTTTCTCTTCAAAATGACTTAGTGACTCAGTTTTGTGATCTTTAAGTTCTTTGTTTTATGATTCTTAAGTTTCTTTCAAGTCTAAATTATATAAGCTTTCTTGAGAGATGACACAGATAACACTCCCAGCCGTCTTGTGTTTGACCTGCCAGATTCTATTTCATTGAACTTTTCCACGACTTTGAGTCTGCTAGTGTAATGAATTGACTAGACTTTTCTTTTTATGCAGACAGGGGAGGGGCTAGCTCTAAAACTTCTTTTGATCCTCATAATTCTCTTATAAGGTGGGCAAAAAAGGGATTATCATCTCATTATAGATGGAAGAAAATGAAAGTGTAGAGATGACTTACCCAGTTTGTAAGTCACAAGTCATCTGATTCCAGGTTGTCTCTACTAGAAAATCTCTTCTTGTTTTCCTTTCCATTTCTTATAAAAAATAATAAAATTTCAGACTGATCTATCTACTGGATGTATCTATGGTTTCTTGATACCCTTTCTACTGGTATTGAGTGATTATTTCCCCAATTGTTAATTTTGACAGATAGTGTGGGGGATGTATACTATATGATTGAAGATTCACATTTTTTTTAGGAAAATGGGGTTACCCAAAAAGGAAGGCAAGAAAATGCTGAGTAGGCATATCTTTAAACTGCTTATGTAAGACACTTAGCAGTGGGTTGTTTGGGGGCTATTGAAAATTTATGCCACTATCCTCAATCCTTTTTACTTTAATTTATATAACTAACTTTGACTCAGGAGTAGAATTTTTCTGGATATCAATTCCACAATTCATCTTGGGTTGGGAGAAGCTTTTACTTTCTTTCTATGGGTCTGACCAGAGAGAGTGATTTTGGATTTAAAAAAAATTATTGTAATCACTTGCCATTGCTTTCTGCTTTCCAGCTAAAGAAGGAAGAACTTCATTTTTGTCTTTTTACAAAAATCTTTTACAAAGATCATAAAGGAGAAAGTAAACAAATGATTCTTGTTGAGGCAGGCAAGGAATCAAAATCTCTAGATTCAGAAGGTCAAAATGATATAGAACTTGGGAGGACTCTCTTGTTTGTTTAAATGCCCAAAGTCACATACCTATTAAATATTAAATGAAGGGCTTAAAATCAAGTCCTCTTGACTCCCTCCTCTGAGCTTCCTGGCTTTTCAATGCAAAGATGAGATTCAGAAATATGGTAACTTATTATAATTGCTATAAGACCAAAAGCAGTTGGAAAAGGGAGACAAGCTAAAAGTTATTTTCTCAAGATGTGTAGATGGGGTGGACCCCTTCTCCACAGTGTAACCTCAGTGTAATTGGAATGTCATAGACTTAAATATTATGCATAGAATCATTTAGGCACCTCATTTATCAAATGTTGGAAGTATTAATCAAAGATTGAGTAGATAATTACTAGGAAATGCAATTTAACTTCATTATGGTTTGCTGCAAGGTTAGCTTGAAACTCTTGCCATGCTTAATTTCTTTGGGATGGTATAATCATTAGATACTTCCCGTGAAGACTGCAGGAGGGAGCTAGGGGTCAATGTTAGGGATTTTTACAAATCAAATGTTCGTCATTCTCTTTCTTCCTAAATAAAAAAAATTACCAGGCAGCTCATCAATATAGTGAGGGGGCATCCAATTTTCAAATTTCTGGGATGACTGAGAAATAGAGCAAATATGGAAGAGGGAATGGAGTCTATTTGGAGTAACTTTAAGCAATCTTAGTTGATTTGAGGGCATATGATGTCAATCTGATAAACAGAGTTCTAAGAACATGAATTTATACTCATGAGCAAGTAAATGAAGTTTTAAATAGAACTCTTAAAATCATTACCAGTGTTGTGATACCATAAAAAAGCATTGTATTTTGAGCCAGATAACATAGGTTTTATTCCTGGTCTTGCTCCTCTGGCCTTAATCATTTGTCTTCTTTCCTGGATCATAAGCAAAATAGGGAATGGAATCTAGAGGTCTCTAAAACCTATAAAAATCTAGTTGCATTGAGTTAAGCTGTGGTAGTCGGTGGCCTGTTTGCATGTCAGGAGCAAATCATTTAATTAGGTCTTACTCTTCCTGACCCTGTTTGGGGTTTTTTTTTTGGCAAAGATTCTGGAGTGGTCTGCCTTTTCTTTCCCCAGCTCATTCTATAGATAGGGCTGAGACAAACTGGGTTAAGTGACTTGTTTGCCTCTAGAGTCATACATAATGTCTAAGGCCACATTTGATACCTAGCTGCTTTGAAAATCAGAAGTAGAGAATTATAATATCTTTGACTTTCTAATATAAACTACTTGAAGGTAAGGATACTTTCTTTTGGGGCTGTGTATTGCTAGCACCAGGGACAGTGCCCAATAGGTACTCAATACCTATTTTGTTATTTTTGGATGTTTATTGGTAGTGGTGTTGGCATATAGAGATTCTCACTTACCTAATTCTTATCCATGAAGAAGGGACTCAGGATAGACAGAAGAGCCAATTTTAAACTAACTTTTGAGTTCTTCTTTGACCTCAGTTAATAGCCCCTCCCTAGCTCAACATTAAATTTAAAAATGAAGTATTATGTGAAAAATTGCTATAGTGTACTCTGGGAGATGATGGTCCTCAAATTTCAAGTGGCAATTTTTTTATGGTTTGTCACTGAGAAGTTTATAGTTGTCTAGAAGAAGAAGGAACTATAATTGTTCAATGATGGGAAATAATTCTGCCTAGAGTTATCATCAAACTTATTTATAATATGTAATATATAGTATGGTTTAAATGTATCTTTAAAATCCAAATTGCTTTTAGAAGATGTCCTAAGTAGTAAGAGACTATATGGGATATGATCAATGATAGTGTCTGTAGCAGAAATGTGAGTGTGTTTTGCTCTCTGAAGGTTAGAGATGCTTAGAGGATGAATGGATGTCTCCTGCTACTATGGTAGATATTTCTTCATCTACTTGTACAGCATCAATAAGTGATGATCAAAGTCAGGAAATCATTCATTAGCATACTTCTTATCTAGTACACAAGTATTGTCTCTATCTTCAATGTCCTTTCTAGGCTTTGTAATATACTAGTTGTTGAACAGTTAAAATCCTAAGGCAAAATGTCATACTTGGAAGAATATCAGATTTGGAATTTAGACCTAGGTTCAATTCTCAGTTCTTAACACTGGTTTTACTTCCTCATTTTTCCTTTTCAGAATTAATTACCTTGTACTTACTTGCCTGTGTATGACTTAAATGCACTTTAAAAAACACACAAATTATTTTTAGAAGGGGTTCTAGGCTGTGAGGAAGTATGCAGGATGTGATCAATGGCAGAGTGTCTATACTAAATATTGTTAATTATATGGATATATTATGACATCTAACTAACTATATGGTGTATAAAATACCCTTTCAGGACAATTCAGACTTGAAGGCCAGTGATTTCTTATTTGTCCCCATGTCCACAGAGACTAGCATGTTAGTATTATGGATTTAATTTCATGTAGGGATCCACAGATGTTTCTGATACAAGGCAGAGAAATGGTAGGCACTTTATCTGGGCTGAAAAGGGAGCTTGAAGAAACTTGGAGGCTACAAGGAGTAGATGCATTTTATGGGAACAGTATGTAGCATCAAGTTAGGTATAAAGACCAATCAAAGTTTCTAATAATTGGAGTAAGAGGGTAAATGGATCTCTCCTCTTTAGGCAGGTCAACTAAATAGTAGTCTGGATTCTATCACTCATGGATAGGGGGGTAGAGCTTGGATCCATGATTTAATTGATCTAGAGAACTCTAGTATGATAGAGTTTCTCTATCAATGCAGGTTAGCAGCTTCTCTCTATTTTGTAGTCAAATGGAGTTGCCTCTAGAGATTAGAGAGGTTTCATAACTTGTCATGGGTTATACAATCAGTAGGTCAAAGTTGGGAGTTGAATCTAGGTCTTTTTGGTCTGAGAACAACTCTAGCCATTTTATTATGCTGCCTCCTACATATGCCTCATATATGGTAGGCACTTTGAAATGATCACTTTAAACTGAAATGAAAAAGGAAACCCTCTTAGCTTTATTAACAAAGAAGCAGAACAAATGATTATTGCATGCCTAAGAAATACCCTTTCTCTGTGCTAGGCACTGAGGTAGCTAAAGTTGAGGTAAAGACATGATTCCTTCTCTCATGGAGCTAGGAACAGACAAGAAATAGTTTAGCCCTTAATAAGATACTGTTTTTTTATATTTTTATGTGTTATCCAAGGACATGATTAATTAAGATGCTACCTTTATCCCTTACTTTGAATTTGAAATGTTCTCAATGCTAATAGTTTATCAGGACTCTACTAATGGGAAGACTTTTTCCTTTAGCCTCTATTCTCATGCTCCCATTCCCTGTCTTTTTCAGTATGGCATAGCCACCTGAACCTGAATATTAAATCTGTTTTATGTTATGGTAATGCTTGATTATCTTAAGAAAAAAGGATGTTATGTAATTAGCTACAGGGAATGGAGGTTAAATTATTCTTATTGTTATTTTGGGGTCAGATTTTTTTTCTGGGAAGACCATGGTTTTAAGGTCTCTCAGTATCAGTTGCAGAGAATGGTAGGCTAGAAAATCATCCTTGGATTTTTTCAGTCATAATAGAGTGATTTTATGTACTTTTAACAGGTAAATTTACCTTCAGCATTTCATCACTTAGTATGTGGTTCTTTTTGTATATTTTTATGTCTTCAGTTTTCCAAAGTATTCTCCCAATTTTCTTATTCTTTCTTCAGAGTCATCTGGTGATTTAGGTAAAGGCAGATGTGATAATCCCTCTTTTATAGATGATGAAACTGAGGGGAGGCCAAGAGAGATGAAATATCTTTCCTAAAGTCTCTAAGGTCCTGTATTCCCAGGTTCTTGACATTATAGTTATAAAATGCTCTTTTTGGCTTTTAAAGCCTTCATATCTTACCCTCTTCTGACTTTTCCAGTCTTAAACACTTTGTTCCCACCCCCTGCCCCCCAGGCATTCAATGATCCAGCAACAATGGCCTATTCTTCCACCTGGCCTACTTCAGAAATGTCTGCAAAAGGCTTCCTCACCACCTGCCTACTCTTTACCTCTACTACTATTAGTGCCTTCCTTCTGAGTTTACATGCCATTTACATAATTATTTGCACATTGTCCTTTTCTTTGGAATTTGAGGTTCTGGAGGGCAGGCGACCATGTTTTTCGTGTGTGTGTGTGTGTGTGTGTGTGTGTGTGTGTGCGCGCGGCACGCGCATGTATTCCCAAGTGAATAGCATGATACCTGCCACATAAGAAGTGCCTAAGAAAAATGCTTTTTGACTTTGCAAATATGGTTTATTTATGGTTACTAATTGAAGCTTTAGTATGATAACTGAATAAGTAGGTAATCTGTGTCCCTTGCTTCAAGTGACATGGCTTGACTGCTGTCTTATTCTTCACAGACTCAAGATAATGAAATCAAGAAGTTTGGGGTCTTCCTTCTTGCTGTTTGAGATTTATTTGTCAACCACTCTGGGATGGATACTTTCGGAAACAAGCAGAAGTGTTCCCTCAGACGCGGGAGGGCTGCAAAAAAAGGTATCTTGACTCAGTTGCTGATTGAGAATATTTCAAATTCTGAATTCTTTCCAATGCTAACTCTCAAGTAATGTCTTTTTAGAATTGAGAGTAAATGGCAAGGTGAATTTTAAGCATACTTATCTTTTTTTTTAAGAAATGGAAAGCAGGGTAGTTTTGAAGAGCAAGCATTGTAGGATAAATCTTCTAATCTTTCTCTGAACCAGTTCTGAACCCTCAAAATCCTAAAGATTTTCTCCTTATTTTTACTCCAAACTACCGCTTTCATTCACTAGTCTCTTTTCCTTGCAAAGATAACAGAACTGACTTTATTAGTATCAAAAAAAAAAGCCTGGAAAGTTTAGATTCATTAGAGAAATAGTTTGAGTTAGTGATGACATTACCCTGTTAGTTCTTAAATTTTTTTTAAAAATCCTTACCTTCTCTCTTGGAATCAATACTAAGTAACAGTTCTTGAGCAAAAAAGCAGTAAGCTCTAGACAATTAGGCTTAAGTGACTTGCCCAAAGTCCCAGCTGGAAAGTGTCTAAGGTCAGATTGAACCCAGAACCTCCTGTCTCCAGGCCTGGCTCCCTATCCACTGAGCAACCTCACTGTCTCTTGAATCTCTTTTCAAAAATGAATATTCGCTAAAAAGAAATAATAAGAACTGATTTAGATCTGACTTCAAACCTAACCTCATGCACTTACTTAGTCATGTGTTCTTTGGCAAGTCACTTAACCTCTGTCTCCTTCAGTTTTCTCAACGTTAAATGGGAATAACTCACATTTTGAAGATCAAATGAGATAATATGTAAGCACTTAGCACAATACCAAGAGTATTATAGGTGCTAAATAAATACTTATTTCCTGCCTAATCAACTTTTGGTGAAAAGAACCTGTTTTAATAAATATGTAAAGTCATTAATAACTTATAGATGTAGTTGTTTCTAAAGCACTTGAAAAGTTTATTCAAGTATTTAAACCTTCACTGAAATAACTTTTACTGGGACCCTTTCTCCTTTCCAAATGTTCATGTCTTGGGAATCTCAAATTAGTAAGTTAAATTTCATTGATGTAGAATTTACAAAAGTATATGGTGAGAGGCATCATGGTCTAATGAACTGAGATCTAGCCTAAGACAAGAAGATCTGAATGCAAGCTCTGTTTCTGACCCCTACTGAGTGATCCTGGACAAGTCATTTACTTCTTAGTGCTTCAGGCAATTCTTAAGACTGTAAATTGCCAAGTAGCTATCAATCTGTCCACTTGGAATTCCTTAATACCAGCAAAATTACAGGTCCAGATTTTAAAATTAGTTACCATTTCTAAAGATTGCAATTTTATACTCATTTATCTATGTCAATGACTTTGGTATTCATGTTGAACACAAATCAAAACTGACTCTCCAAAGTTCCTTGGGAGAGTCAGAAATGAAATGTTTAGGTCAGAAAGACATCTCACAGGGCAAGCTTTAGGGAATACCAACTCACTAGAAACTGGGCTTTTTACAACCTTAGTCCCTGACAAACCAAATCCTAAGGACAACCTCCTTGCTTCTGTAATTGAAACCATATCAATCTACATTAAATAAATGTTTTTTCCCCTACCACAATAGTGTGGCAGGATCATCGAAGTATTTTATGAAAAGCAATGATTCCTCATTCATTATTACTTAATTGTAATATAATCCTGAATGTACAAGCCTTAATCTTTGGGGAACTTCAGGAATAATTTAATGTACACCTTCCCTGTTGAAGTTAGTATTAAATGTCTTTGTAGTGACACTATGATTAAATAGAAATACAGTGCCTTCCATTTAACTCTGTGCATGGTACTTATTTAAAACTCTTTTGTAAGAATCTAGAACAATGACTTTTAAGAATCATAACTCCCTCTTCTCACTCCTCCCATCACTATGCTCACATAGCTTATGACCTTCACTCATAGGCTATTAAAAATCATTCATGTTTAGTGTGTAATAGTAAAATAACAACCATAAATCTTTTGCCTGTAGGGTCCTATTAGTGCCTTATATTTAACTAAAACATCAAGCCAGACTTTGAGTCAGACATTAACCAAGAATGAACTGTAAGCAAGTTAATATTGTATGAATCTTTTGTTTTCCAGCTTACTATTAATGTTTTGTGTCCTGAAAAGGAAGTGAGGATAACTGTCCATGTGAATAAAGAATTTAATCAAATTCTTCCTTTTTTAAAGGTAGCATGATGATTCTATGGAAAGATTACTGGCTTTGGGGTAAGAAGGAGTCTAGTAACATAGAAAGAATATTGAAGAGTAAAAAAAAACAACTTGTTCTTGAGCAAATCATTTTACCTCTTAGGGACTATTTTCTTAATTATGCTTTTTTTGTGTCTTTTATGGTTACATAATCTTATTTCTCCGAATGTAGTTTTCAGGATGTGTCCCTATCATCTTCATTGTTTATTTCATGGGAAGATTTTGAAAACAAATCACTTCTGAACTGGTGAATGACAGCTTTGAGATATACTACAATGGAGATTTTATTTTCAATTTATGAAAGTGTTCCTTTTTTTGAATACTGATAATTAACTCTTTTCTCAAAAGCTTTGCTTCAGCCAGACTAGTCAACTCACAATTTTTCACTCATCTTATGAATTCCTGCTTTTGTGGATGTTTTCGGGCTCCATATGGATTCCCTCACCCACTCCCTTCTCCTATCTTTATCTTACCACTTTTGTTAAAATCCCAGCACAATGCCCATCTTTTCCATTCAGGTAATAAAGGTATAAATTATCTCTTCATATCTCCTATGGACTTAAACCACACTGATGGACCCTTCCTCTTAACACTTTTAAGTCTTATGATCTGTACTACTCTTTTATTTATTTATTTGGAATATTTTCCCATGGTTACATGATTCATGCTTTTTCCCACCCTTTTCCCCTCCCCACTCCCTGAGCTGACAAGCAGTTCCACTGAGTTATACATATATCATTGTTCAAAACCAATTTCTATATTATTCATATTTGCAATATAGTGATCTTTTAATGCCAAAACCCCAATCATATACCCATCAAACCACATGATCAATCTTGTGTTTTTTCCTTCTGTGTTTCTACTCCCACAGTGCTTTCTCTGGATGTGGATGACATTCTTTCTTATAAGTTCCTACAGAACTGGGTCATTGCATTACTCCTAGTAGAAAAGTCTATTACATTTAATTGTGCAACAATGTTTTAGTCTCTGTGTACAGTGTTCTCCTAGTTCTGCTCCTTTTGCTCTGCATCAATTCCTGGAGGTCTTATCAGTTCATATAGAAATCCTCCAGTTCATTATTCCTTTTAACACAATATATACCACAATTTATTCAGCTATTCCATGATCTTTGGACACCCCCTCATTTTCCAATTTTTTGCCACTATGAAGAGTACAGCTATATTTTTGTACAGGTATTTTTTCTTATTATCTCTTTGGAGTACAAATGCAACAGTGGTATGGCTGGATGAAAGGGCAGGCAGTCTTTTACAGTCCTTTGTACATAATTCCAAATTGTCCTCCAGAATTGTTGGATTAATACACAACTCCACCAACAGTGTATTAGTGTCCCAATTTTGCCGCATCCCCTCCAACATTTATTATTTTCCTTTACTGTCCTATTGGCCAGTCTTCCAGGTGTGGGGTGGTACCTCAGAGTTGTTTTGATTTGCATTTCTCTAATCCGGAGGGATTTAGAATACATTTTCATGTGCTTACTGATAATTTTGATTTCTTCATCTGAGAACTGCCTATTCATATCCCCTGACCATTTGTCAATTTGGGAATAGCTTGATTTTTTTTTTTGGTAAATTTGACTTAGTTCTTTATATATTTGGGAAATTAAAACCTTTGTCATAGAGTTTTGTTATAAAAATGTTTTCTCAGTTTGTTGCTGTCTTTCTAATTTTAGTTGCATTGGGTTTTTTTGTACAAAACCTTTTTAATTTAATGTAATCAAAGTCATTCTTTTTACAGTTTGTAATCTCTTTGCTTGCTCTTAAATTCCTTCCTTTCCCACAGATATGACAGACATACTATTCTATGTTCACCTAATTTATGATTTCACTCTTTATATTTGTCATTTATTCATTTTGAACTTGTCTTGGTATAGGATATAAGTTGTTGATCTAAACCTAATTTTTCCCATACAGTTTTCCAATTTTCCCAGCAGTTTTTGTCAAATAGTGAATTCTTGTCCCAAAAGCTGGGATTTTGGGTTTATCAAACCCTAGCTTGCTAAGGTTATTTACCCCTAGTCTATTCCATTAATCTACCCTTCAGTCTCTTAGCCAGTATTATATTTTTTTGATGACCACTGCTTTATAATACAGTTTAAGATCTGGTAGTGCTAAGCCCCCATCCTTCCCATTTTTTTCATTATTTCCCCTGATATTCTTGATCATTGTTCAGATCTGTACTGTTCTTAATCAGGAGGTGATTATCTCCTGTACCACTCAAATGGAAGCTAAAGAATATATTGAATGTATTATGTTATCTCCTTTAAATTTCAAGTTTTTTTAATTTTATTTTACCAATTACATGTAACAATTTTTCTACATATTTTTTGAAGTTTATATGATCTAAATAATCTTCTTCCCTCCCTTCCCCTTCCTCGATTATATATGTATTATCATGTAAAACATATTTTCATATAGTTCATATTTGTAAGAGAATAGTCATATAAAACCAAAACTCCCAAAAAATCCAAATAAATTGAAAAATTGTTTGCTTTGACCAGCATTCTGACAACAGTTCTAATGAATAGTTATTAAGAATCAATCTCCCACTAATTTGTAGTGTGCCTTTCCACTATGGCAGATGCTTCCTAATACACAGCTTAGCTAATGTAATAAGGATTATTGATCCTTATTTGTATTTCCAATTTCCAATACCTGTGTCCTGAGTGGACAGGCTATTGTTTTGACTGTTGAGAAAGATGGCTTCTCTAAAGAGTACCTAAGGAATTCTGGCTCAAGCCAGTTATATCAAAATATATTTACTGTTGGTATAAAAATTTTAGAAGAAGGGATAGTAAAAGGAAAACAGGTAAAAATATATTTCTTCTAATTATGTAGATCCCTATGCTAATAAATCTTACTATGACCTCCCAAACCAGTCTGGTCCATAAGGACTTTCTTCTCCTTCGACTGAGTCAAAGCTAACCTCTCTTCCTATTCTATCTAAAACCCCCAAATCCTTACCTATTTATCCTAATCTTATTATAAATTTATAAACAAGAAGAATAAGTCAAGTTTCTCTTTCCTGCTGCTCAAATATGATTTCCAGCTGGTCAGAGATTCCACTGCCTTCTTCACTCAACAGATCAGACTTTACTGCCACTTATTGGAGCAGTCACAGATACTGTACCCAACAAACTCCTCTTCTCTGGCTGGATAAGATGGTTTATTCTCAGGTTGTAAATACACCGAGATTTTCCAGACTCACAGAGCTGCTTTCTTTGGATCACCTTCCTTACTCAGGTCAGCCCAAAGAGTGAGCAGTTAGATCCAAATGCCTTTCTCAAAGCTCTTTGAGAAAATTATCTCCCATCAATCATCCCTGATATTCCATTCAGATATAAAGAAACCCAATTTATTAATCTCTCTTATGTATCTGTCAATAATTATGCTACTTAACTCTATTTCCTAATGAACTCTTAATTAACAAATATTTCTCTACACTAGGGGATATGAAAATTGTGATATAATTAAATAATAAGAAATCATCCTTTTATTGAATAATTCTATGATTCTTATAAAGTCCTGTGTTAGGAAACACATTGATTTTACATAGATTATGTTCATTTTACACTGTTGCTGCCCTTAAGAAAGCATATATGCCAATACATTGGCTGTCCAGTGGACCAGTCATAAAATATTCTTATCCACTTCCTGATCAAAAAGTGATTGATTCAGGGTGCACATATATCTTTTTAAGATCAGCTAGTGAGAGAATTTGTTTTGCTTGAATTAGCATAAATATTACAAGGGATTTCTTTTTCTTTTGCCATTTGGTGGGAGAAAGAGAAAATATATTTACATTAATCCAAAAAAGTTTAATAAAAAAGAAAACATAAGACGAGAACAATACTTGTTTTTACTAATAATGTTCTTTTAATTCTTTGTTTTAAATGAAGTTGTTTTTATTGCATTTTAAAGATTACTATTGTTTTATTGCATTCCATTTTTCAGGTCTGAATAACTGGAGTGACACAGAATTACTAATGAGTGCAGAATTCTGGGAAGACTAGGGGAAAGAACAATTCATGACAACTGATATTCCCACCCTCTCTAAAGAGGTATAAAAAACCAGTCAGTCAGCAACCAAATTAGTGCTTAATTTGGAAATATTTAACAAGACAATATAATATGAAATACAAAAGAACATGGATAATGGTAATATGACATTTTCTAAGTCAATATGAGACAAAACAGGGATCCTTTTGTAAGGCTTAGTGACCCCAGTATCTCTGAGTTTAACACTGCTGCTCTATGATATGTTCAGGCCTTGACCTCCCTAATGTTTTTCTCCCTTTCCATCCATTCTCTCTGGAACCTTCTCCTATTGTCAACAAACTCCATTTTTTTCTTAAATTTCTTTCTTTCGTGTTCTTTTTTTTCTCTTCCTGGATAAAAACTCATATTTTTCCCCCTGTAGACCTCAATCTTTTGTCACTCTTTCCAAGTCTGGCTGTTCCATCTCTTATCCATCCCCTTCTTGACACACAAGATCAGGTGGAAAAATTGGCATCTTTCATGTTTGCCACCACCACTTTTAACCTCTCTCTTTGCCACCATCACTAAGTACTCACATATTTTAAAATTTAGTCCATCTTGCTCATATCCTTGTTGCTGTCATCTAGGGATTTTCAGATCACTCTCCTTATACTCAATAAGTTCTGTCCCTTGCTAACAATATTTTTTCTCTCTTTCTACTCCCCTTCACTTTAACTATCCTGACTTTGAAATTCCCCAGTCTCTTCAAATCTCATTACCTCTGACTTTATTTTACCTTAGCGATAAGTGGAAGAGAAGGTACTCTGTACTCTTCTTATTCTCCTTTCTTCTCAACTAAATTTCCCCCAGGTACCAGAAATCCTAGTTTGGGTTTGGCTAATAAAATATTCTGTAACAGGAGTGCTTTGAGAAATATTAATCTATATTTTTAAGAATCAGTAGAAAATACTTGGATATATAAGCATTCCTGAAATATCGACCTCTCATAGTAATATCCTTTTCTTCACTCACAGATAAATATCCTATCAAATATCCCAGTTAGGCATACCTGTGCACAAATGCATGTATAACTTCCAAAAATATGAATTTCTTTAAGGTGGGCATTTTTCACTGGTGTAAACCAGAAATATAATGATCCTTTGAGCTTATCTAGATTAGTCTCAGATTAGAAAAAATATCTGTATTGAAAACCTTAGCAGCTTGGTCTAGAACCTGCCAAAATTTGTGTTTCACTGGCATAGGCTTTGCTTAAGAATCCTGTGTTGCTTCCACTTCATTGTGAGCTGAGGCAGAAGAGGAGGAAAGCTCTAGTCCAACATAAGTGAGTGTGTGCATGTGTGTATGTAGATAGGCTGGGAAAATAGCTCCTGGGAACTTCTATGAATGTTGATTTACTTTGACTTATTTTCCCCTGGTAGCAATATTTTTAAAAATAATCCATTGACTTAACATCATTTTTATTTGAAAATACTTGGAAGGAAGTAATAAGATTTGACTTAGCTTTTAAAGTTATTATACCAATTACTTGAATATCCTAAGGGTAAAAATGATTTAAATGACCAATGTATTTATTCAAAGATTTGTAAAGCAATTATAGAAAATGTGAATTTTGTTAAATGAATGTTTTATGTGCAAAGAGAATAGTTGAAATAGCTTGCAGCAATTTAACGTTTTGATAAACACAGATTAACAGGAACAGAACTTGTTGGAGTCCTTTTCTTTGTAGGATGTGTGTGGTATATTGTGCCCTAGAATACTAATGTAGGTACAAAGAAAATGAGGTAATCTGACACAGAGTACAAGACAATGGAATTTGCTCAGTGCAAAATGGGTCTATGGTTGTCTCTTCATTTATAGGTTTCTTATAAATGCTTCCTCTCATGGTTTATTGTCAGCTTGGAATTAAGACTGACAGTTTTTGATTGAGGAAAAAGTAGAACTCTTTTTTTTGTCCAGCTTCTTGCTCCACTGGGAAGAAACATACTTTTAACAGGGTTCCTCAAAGACTTTGTTCCAAATTGCTATTGAGTGTGTGTGTTCATGTACCATATAAACATATTATTTAATAGTCATTTAGGTAGAATTTCTAATTGAGTATCTTTTAGAATCAAAAAACTAGAGGGGCACATGACATTAAGTTTTAAAATGTCTTCCAGGTCTTTGAGTGATCTGTTATGTTTAATATCCTCTGGCTATATGGCAATATGTAATAAATACTTGTTAATATTTGATATTCCCAGTCAAGATGTTACTTAAATTTCACATGGAAGGCACTTAAAATACAGCTGCACACTAGATTTGGAAAGATTGAAGGGATGTGAAAGAAATAGTCAGAAAGTCTTAAGAGTTGGGAAGGGCAGGAGTTAACCTAATCTAAATTGCCATCCAAAAGAGGAATATTCTCTAAAGTATCCTGGGCAAAGTATTTCATTTATGATTCTTAAGAAAAGTGCTTCAAAGAGACATAAATCTAGAGAGAGAGTGTGTGTGTGTGTGTGTGTGTGTGTGTGTGTATGTGTGTGTATGTGTCTTTGAAATGCCAGTAGTTTGACTATGAGAGCATTCAAAGAGAACGGTGGGCAATCTGTTATCTTTATTCTTCCTACTTTGCATGTATGGAACTGGCTTTGCTGTTGGATAGATCATTAAGTAACTTATCTTTCACAGACCTCCCTCACCCATTAATGGCTATTTAATACATAACAATATCTTGCCTTCAGACTAAGATATGTATAAAACAGCCATTAATGGGGAGAGGGGCAGTATGGAAACAGTGGGATAGAAGATTTTGCAAACTCTTACCTTTATTTCTTTCTGGAATATGAATAATGCTTTTCTTACTTGGTCCTTAATCAACCACGTATGCACAGATGAGAAAGGGGTGCTTCTTCTTTGAGGCTGAGTCTGGCCATTATAATTTGATGACATTCAGTTTCAGTTATGCTTTTGTCCTTTGCTCTTGCAGTTATTGTGTCTATTGTTTTCCTGGTCCTGCCTATATCTCTTTGTTTTGGATTATATATGTTGCAATATTCTCTGTAGTTATATATTCATCATTTCTTTTACTGCAGAAATATTCCATTGCATTCATGTGCCATTTTTTGGCATTTCCCAATATTAACCCACATTAATTACAGCCCCATCTTACAAGCAAGCATAGTTATGCATTAATTTGGGGGTCTCTTCTTCATGTATCTTTGATATCCTTAGGTAGGGCCTGAAAAAAACAAGACTGTTTGTATTTTTATCTTGCTATTTCAACTGCCCTTCCTGAAGAATAAGCCTTCCTGAAATATTACCTTTATTGGAACCATTCTTGTCTTTGTTCACATACCTGGGAATTAGGCAGACATGACCATGAATAGCTCTGGGTACTATGTCTACATATTTAACCAAGGTTAAGAGTATTTCAATAATTAGATCAAAAGTAACACATTTAAGCTCCTTTTTTCAAGCTGCCCACCAGCCATGATTTTAGAACTCCTATTCCAAATGGATAAGATGTTGGCACATGGGAACTTGAATATGATTCATTAACTTAAGCACTGAAGTAAATCTTTTTAAGTGCACTCTTAGCTCTCAGTAAGTACTGTTAATTCTATGTCAGCTGATACTACATTAGTTTTAATTTTAGTTTGTTAGAAAAGATCATCTTATAAATGATTATGATTGCTTTGCTTCACATTGGAGGGTCCCATTCTAGAGGAAATGAAATTACTACTAGCAAGTGCTGATTTTTAGAGTTGTAATATTAAATCAAATTCAGTTCAATATGTTTAGAATTGGTTCTTGTATTCTTAGCCTAAGTTATCTGATGGGATGGATACAAGAACAGGTGGTAACTGCCCTATCATAGAGTCATCTTTTACCTCCTCTGGATGGAGATAGAATTTTACAAGTACATATGTTGTTTATAGCCTTCTTACACTTTCATTTCCCTCTTCCCTCAACTAAAGTATAAGCTGTCTGAAGGGGCAGAATAAAGCATTGGAGTTAGGAAGCCTGGAGATTAAATACTTACTCAGTTACTTGTTAGCTGTATGACCCTGGGCAAATTCCTAAACTTCCATCCTCAGTTTCCCCACCTGTAAAATGGGGATGAATCAAAATGCTAACCTCACAAATTTGTTGTGGGGATCATATGGGATAATATATAAAGTATTTTGCAAATCTTAAAATGCTATATAAGAATTAATCTATTGTTTTAAATTACCATTCCCTTCTTCTGGCATAGGATCTTGTGGAATGAAATAAAAATGTTTGAGGATGAAGGCAAAGACAATTTAGCAAGGAAGAATCCTCTCATCACTCACACATTCCTCTTAAGTGAACAGAAGACTACAAGGCACTATATATTCATGTATAAATAGAAAATTATTATAAGTTAACTTTCAATGAAATCTGTTAGGAGACTTGACTGGTTAAAGTTTTCCAGAAATAGTTGGATTTTAGATACTGGGTCAGAGATTGCCAGGAACATTAATCTCCTGCCTCATGCCAACAGAAATGACCACAATATATTTCATGCAACCTGTTTCTTAACCTGTACAAAATTGATCCAGCCACCAATTTCTTGTCCAAGATGGAGTTTGCCATGTCTGTACCAGATTTCCAAGTGGATGGACAGTTTTTTAAATATTTAAGTACTTGGGATACAATAAGTGGCAAAAGGCAGTCTTCCTATTGTGATAATTAGATTAAGTCTATACTGCCCATCTTTAGATTTAGTCACCAAAGGTAAGAGCACCTCCAAATTTGGGAGGTCCGTAACCCACATGTGCTAGAGTGGGTGATGAATCAAAATTGACTGACAGCCCCCTAGCCAGTCCTAAAAGAAGCATCTGTTGGGATTGGACACGCAAACTAGGAGAAGAGGCACAGGAAATGATACATAAGTGGCCCCTTTAAAAGAAGAAGGTCTTCTGCTGGAGAGGGTCTTCTAGTTTTCCTGGTTCATGGAGGAGTGCTGGCTGGAATGCTGAGACCTTGGTGAGACTGCTTTCAGTATCTTCTTTAGAAGTCCACGTGGTGAGTTTAAATACTGAATCTTCCTGAACTTCTCTTAAGGAGAGCTTCCCTGTAATAGACTCTGTGAATGAAGCTTTGCTTCATTTACCTCTGGGCCTCTTGCCCTCTGACTCTCTGCTGAAGGTTAACTAGATCTACCTGGATTAATTAGAGGATTGTAGTAATTTGCCTACTGTGTTAGATTCTTATTTCCTTATTTCCTCTCTCTCTTCTCAATTGTAAATAAACTTCCATAAAAGTCAATTTTGACTTGAGATTATTCTTAATTAAAGATTGATAATTGTTAAATTCTCTGGTGACCATCTTTTAATATATTCGACCAAAAAAACCCTTTTTCCTCCTTATATTATCAAGCAGGTCACAATCTAATGAGGAACTGCTCACTACAATGCTTGCAATCAAAATAGCCCACCAGGCTCAGAATCCCTACAAACAAGAAGATTCATATTCTCAGCCTTGTGCTAACTGCTGGGGATGGAAACAAAATCAGGTAGTAATTGCCTTAGCCCCTAGAGTGAACTTTTCCCTCCTCTGAACCTACATCATATTTTATAAGTACTTATTTTGTTTTGTTTTGTTTGTATCTTTATGGGAAGGTGGGTAACTTTGGACTTTGGAGTCAGGAAGACTTGAGTTTGAATTCTTACTTAGTTATTTATTAGCTCTGTCATCCTTCATAGCTAAGAAAATATTTCATTAGAAGATTCTCTATCTACTACTTAACCTTTAGACAAGATTTTCCCCTCTATTTCTTAAAAAATAACTTATTTAAGTTGTCACCATTTCCCTGCTAGTGTCCAAATAATATACCTTTTATCAGTTTTAGAGAGGTATTACAAAAACCTCTCTTAGACATCTAGAATCAGCAAAATAATTTTTGGTTTTTGCGGGGCTTGTTTTAAATAATCTCTAAAAGAGTCTTGGAGTCAGTTATATGTGAATTTAGGGCTCTCTTTTTATAGTGGTTGGGTGATCCAAGACCAGTTATCTAAACACTCAGTATTCCCAGACATAGGTACAGTTCCAAAATTAGGTTGTTGCTCTGAATTAATAGAAGGAGTTTCCTGGCCACAGATTCTCTCCATTGTTGAAATCAGAGATCAAACCTTCTCTTCCCATTTCTTCCCCCTGAAAAAATAATCTTACTGTGAGGAGGATGTGCTGCTTGGTATTTTACCTGGAATAGTAATTATCTCTAAAATAAAAGAGAATAAAATTAGCTATAGCAAGCTGATTCAGCTGCTATTTATGTGAAGAGATGATTCAGCATGACTTACATGTTATACAAGAAGACTTTGGATAAGTCAACCTTACTATTCTGGGTCTCAGTTTCTATGTTTAGCAAAGAGGAAGAGACTTATTTTGTTGTTGAGTCATTTCAGTCATGTCCAACTCTTTGTGACCCCATTTGGGATTTTCTTCTTAAAGATACTGAGGTGGCATTTCATGTTCTCCTCCAAATCATTTTATAGATGAGGAAACTGAGTCAAACATGGTTAAGTAATTTGCCCAGAATTACACAGCTAGTAAATGTCTGAGGCTAGATTTGAGCTGAGGAAAAGGAGTCATTCTGACTCCAGGCCCATAATCTATCCAATGCAGAATTTAGCTACCCCAAGATATCCTTTACAGGATATTGAACCCAGAAGGGAGGATAGAATCAAAAGGGACATACAAAGTGACCAAGCAACATATTTGGACATCATCTGTTGAATTTCAATATTCAGAATTTTCAATGAAACATAAATGTGAGAATAGGGAACAGTGTTTTAAAATACCCAAGATTTTCATTCAAATATTTTAAAAAACTTTTTTCAAAATATTTTGTTAACTGCAAAACACTGGTTTTGCAAAGCTACTGCTAATTTGAGGATTTTTTTTTCCTTAAGTGATAAAATAAGGATTTCTCCTAGGCTTTTATATTCACTTTAGATGAGGGTCAACCTTTTAAAAAATCCTTTACTTAATTTCCAGTGCTGGGAATGGAGACAAATAGCAATGGGCTAAGGGGTTAACTCTTTCTTCTTCCTTCAGATGACTCGGACCTAGAGCTCCTTATATAGCTCCTTAGCTATAGCTGTTAAATTTGACAGATTTTGTTTTTAATTGCTTTTGTTCAGGATTAGGAACAACTAACAGAAAATAATTAGAAGAATCCTTTCAGCTATCCTTTGGAAATACATTCTAAAAGGATAGTTGCAAGGCTTAGCAGGTGTTTATCTTAGAAAAGAAAAAAGTTCAGGGGAGATAATAGCTATCTTCAAAAAGGCACAAATAAGATATGGGTTGAAGTTTCAGTACTGTGGGACAAATTCAGTTCCCTGATCATCTCCGGAAGAAGGGAGTTTCCCTTCACTGAAACAAAGGCTGGATCATCACTAGGCCAGTTATGTGGTAGAGGGAATTCTCTTTCAGGTATGGGTTTATATGAAATATCTTAGAGGTCCCTTCCTGCTCTGAGATTCAATCATTTTATGATATCATGCATTACCAACCTTGACTTTTTCCCCAGGCCTTAATAGCAACTTTAAAGATAAACTCTCTGCTCCTACCAGTTGTCATACAGAAATGTGTGTGGTTTGAAAAGGAATATGAGCAATATATTTCATAACCTGTTTCAGCCATCCACTGTTGACTGTCAGACTGAAGAACATTCATGTTGACTGCAATAGACCTCTTTAGTTCTTTCCAATTTCAGTAATTCTGACAGGCCCCCTCTTCCTCTTGGATGGGAAATCTCTGTGTCTTTGGTTGTCTGCTGAATAAAAGTATGTTCCTGATTTATGCTCTTTTTGTTCCCTTAGATTCTTGAGAGAGGAAGAGATATAATTCTTCTTACCTTGACTCCTTTTGTCTCAACCTGCCTGTCCTTGCTTTTCATCTTTTTCCTTTTCAGAAGAGGAAGAGAGTAATATGGGATTGCAGGGGTCAAAAGATTTCCTGGAGGGGGTAGGAATTGAATCTAGAAGGGTACTTGGAATTTAGATAGGAAGAGAGGAGAGTATTTCAGGCAGGAGACACAGTACTAGGGAGGCATAAGTCTGTGATGTTTGGGGATAGTAAAGAGTCCTGACTGGAATAGGAGATATGTGTTAAAGTTAGTGGATAATGCTGACTAGATATTCAGTGTGATCATTGTAAGTATCTGTATACATGGGACCATTAGAATGCAGTTTGGGAATAGGAATAAAGAAATGATGCCTTCATTCTGGACCAGTTCTCTTTTTGGAAGTAATAATGCTTTTTGGTCCAGGTGGCCTATTCATTGCTGCTTTAAAAAAGTTAAAAACTTGTATAATTTTGGTTGAAATTCATTCTAATAAATATTCACTAACTGTCTAGAAGGCACAAATAAAATAGTGCCTGTCCTCATAAAGCTTACATTCTATTTATTCACAATATATCTGAGATCTACTCACTTTCTCTGCTTAAATGGCAAGTTTCTTTTAGAAGGGTTAGAGCTTCTGGGATTAGAAAAAAAACCTACAAGGTCAACCTGGAATATAGGCCAGAAGAGTACAAGAACAAAGAGGATGGGGTTCAATAGATAGAGAACCAGGCCTGGAGATGGGAGGTCTTGAAATCTAGCCTTAGATACTTCCTGGCTATGTGTCCTAGGGCAAGTCACTTAACCTTAATTGCCCAGCCCTTACCACTCCTCTGCTTTAGAATTAATACTTATCAATTCTAAGACAGAAGGTAAGTGTTTAAGAAAAAGAGGGAAGGGGAAAGGGAGGGGAAGTTCATTTGGTACTTGGCATGAGAAAGTTGGAAAGGTAGTTTAGGAGTCAGAATATGGAGGAATATCAGTCTGAGAAGTATAAAATTCTTTACCTTGAGTCCATGGTGAATATTAGGGTTTGGGGAAAGAGGAGGGAGAAGCATTAGAGATTTTTGAGCATGGGAGCAATGTGACCAGATGTGAGGAAAGCAGTAGTTAGTGTGTCACTGAAGGTTCTGCACGTATCTAAAACTGCAAGAAACTGATATGATTTAGACATCACTGTGCTCATCTCTCTCCTTAATGGAAAGAGAAGCTAGAGCTGTCAGGGCTGTCCTTTAGGGTTCATTACATCTCTGCTGGCAGACACAGATTGGTGCTGCCCAGCAGTCTTTCTGTGTTTCTATCCCAGGTGTATCCCATTGAGACATCTAGGATGCCATCTGCAACCTGAACACCTGTTTGAGACCATGACATTGCCCTAGTGACAGTGTATTTTTCTGCCACCTTGAATCATGATGAGAAATGACGACAGGCTGATTGTAACAGGATGAAGAGTGCAAGAAAGAAGCAAGCAAAGTTTTATTTACTGAAATAGAATTGGTCATATTAGCCTACAAAAGGATAGAGATTTTTTAAAAAATGAAACTTGTCCAGTTCTCCCATTAGTCCCCTTTTCAGCATTCACTGCATCAGCAGAGGACTAATTTACAGTATCGTGGATAAAGTCATGTTTCAAGAATGACAGTGTGCAAATGGTTAATTTTCTTACTAGCAGTTTCCCAATGCAGAAATTGAGCGAAAGCAAGGAGGATGATTGACTGGCTAAAACTGAACTCTTGGGCTAGGGATTTTTTATTTTTGAATTGTCTGTACCTTGCATCCAAAGCTGTTGTAGCCTCCCTTTACACCTCTAATGTAGAACATTATTCAGATATCATCTTCCTTCCTGTGAACTATCATGAGACAACTTGTGCCTAGGTTCTTGTTGCTCAATCATTTGTGATCCTGTGGACCATAAAACACCAATACTGTCCTTGAGGCTTTCTTGGCAAAGACGGTATTGGGTGGCTTGTCATTTCCTTCTCTAGTGGATTAAGGCAAACTGGTTAAGTGACTTGTCTAAGAGTCACTCAGGCCAAATTTGAACTCAGGTCTTCCTGACTCCAGACCCAGTACTCTATATTCACTGAACTACCTAGTTGCCTTGCTTTAATAATCTACTTTGTGTTTTGTTTGATATGTGTCTTAATTCTCCCTTGCTTTAGACTGTAAGTGCTTTGAATGCCAGATACCTGCCTTTGCCCCTTGCCCCCATATCCCATGGTGCCCAGCACAAGAAGCTTATACATAGGTCACCCATTTTGAATTTATCTTGGTATAGGGTGTAAGATGTTGATCTAAATCTATTTTTTTTCATACTGTTTTCCAATTTACCAGCAGTTTTTATTAAATAGTGAGTTATTGTCCCAAAAGCTGGGATCTTTGGATTTATTGAACACTAGCTTGCTGACATCATTTACCCCTAGTCTATTCCATTGATGAGCCCCCATCCTTCACTTTTTTTTCATTATTTCCCTTGATATTCTCAATCTTTTGTTCTACTGGATGAACTTTGTCATAATTTTTCTAATTCTAATTTCTAATGCCAAAAGGTTTTTTTGGTAATTTGATAGGTATGGTGCTGAATAAGTAGATTAATTTGGGTAGGATTGCCTTTTTTATTATATTAGCTTGTGCTACCCAGAAGCAATTAATGTTTTTCCAATTATTTAGACCTAATTTTAATTGTGTGAAAAGTGTTATGTAGTTGTGTTCATATAACTCCTGTGTTTGTCTTGGCAAATAGATTCCTAAATATTTTATATTGTCTAGAGTGATTTTAAATGGAGTTTCTCTTTCTAACTCCTACTGTTGAGTTTTGTTGGAAATATATAGAAATGCTGTTGATTTATGTGGGTTTATCTTATACCCTGCATATTTGTTAAAGTTGCTAATTATTTCCATTAGCCTTTTAGTTGATTTTCTGTGGTTCTTTAAGTATACCACCATATCAGCTGCAAAGATTGACAGTTTACTTTCTTCATTACCCATGTTAATCCTTGCAATTTCTTTTCTTCTCTAATTGCTATTGCTAACATAAGATGAAAATACATTTAATTTATTCAGAAGAGGTTACATGGCCCATAGTTGTTAGTTAATGTTTGCTTCAATGTCAACATGGAAGAATTCCTCCAGTGGAGAACACCAATGATGTGGGTTCACACAGAGCTTGGCCTTCTACTATATAACATTTTTATCAATGATGTGGAAAAAGGTATAGGCGCTCATTACATTTTTAGATGACACAAAACTATGGAGGAATAGGTAACACATTAGATAATAAGGAGTGTGGTGAAGAAGATAGGGAATCAGACTCAAGAGTCAGGAAGACCCTAGTTCAAATGCCATCTCAGATATTTGAGCTGTGTTCATAACTTCTCTAACTTTGGTTTTCTTATTTTTAAAATGTGAGAATTAGCTTCCCTGACCTCTAAGTTTCCTTTTAACTATAAATTTATTATCCCATTATTCTATAATCCAAAAGTCTTAAAAAGCTACATGCTACATATATACATGAAAAGCTAAATTTAATATGGTGAAATTCAGAAAAGATAAATGTGAAGTTTGAAAAATGAGTTCAAAAATGTACTTCACAAGACAAGGGGAGGCATATTTCAGTAGCAGTTTTTTTTCTGAAAAAGGTCTGGGACTACAAATTCAATCTGAGTAAACAGAATATTGCAGCAGCTAAAAAAGGTCTGTGATTTGGGGCTACATAAAGAAAATTAAGCTGAGAATAGCTTCCATGAATAGAGACATGAAGTTCTATAATATTCTGTCTCTGTAACTTGGAATACCGTATTCAATTTTAGATAGCACAGTTTTTAGAAAGGCACTGATAAGCTGAAGAGTGCTCAGGTGAGTACAGCCAGGATGGTGAAGGACCAGGAGTCTGTCATATGAGGATTGTTTGGAGGAAGTGAGAACATTTATCCTGGAGAAAAGACTGTTTTCATGCCTTCAGAGGTTGGAAGGTTGAAGTGGAAGCAGAGAATGGGTTTGTTTAGTTTATCTTCAGAGAGCAGAAGCAGGAGCAGTGGATAATAGCTACAAACAGGCTTGATATAAAGGAAGATTTGCTAACAATTAGTTTACCTAAAAGTAGACTGAGATGTGTCAAAGGTAATGAATATTCTCCTCCATAGAAATCTTCAAGCAAAGGCTGCATGACCTTATGTGAGGTTACATGGGAGAGATGCTTTCTTATATAGATAGGACTAGTTGATCCCTTCCAATTCTCAAATAATGTAATTCTTTGATCTAATCATGAAGCATTCATATGTACAACCTATATTAGAGGAAGATCTCTTCCTTCAACAAATTAATTCCTTAGGGACATAAGACAACTACACACACACACACACACACACACACACACACACACACACACACACACGAACAAAAACACTAACAAGATATTGAGAGGCATCATCACCATTATTGTCATAGTGGATTAGTGAAAGGCCTGTTGGACTTTAACTGGGGGCACCCAGTTGGGAATTCCCCCTGGAATATCTTCTAGCTATGCAAAAATGGGGAATAATAGTAATATGTATTTTGAGTTTGGTCTTGTGATTTCATTGGAATAGTAGTGATTGCTGAAAGAACTCTTTCACCAGTTTTAATCAGCAATTGTTTTTTACCTTTTGCACTCTATTAGATAGAATTCCTTAGAAGTACTGAGTTGGTTAGGGTCTTGCTGAAGGTACACACAGCCACCAGTATTAGTGAAGTCAGAGCTATTTAATCACTATTACACAGCTACCTTTCAACAATACTGTCAATACTACCACTACTAGCTACTTTGTTGTACTTAGTGTGATCTAAATGATACTATCAATTGTTATTTCCATAACCCTAACAAAGTTCAATACAATTTTATATCCACTGTTCCTCAAGAAAATTCTAGTTCCCTGGGTGCCTTTTCTTTGGCCTTTATAGGACCAAACTTGGTCATTGTAATGTATTGAGGGAAAATTCACTTTGATAAAAGAAATGGGAATGATTTCTAAAGTCCTTGGTACTTTAAACATGATATTGTTTTATGGTATAGATAAGTTAAAGGACTTCAGAGGAAAGTGAGCTGACAAATGGTTGAGGTAAACTTGAACTACTTTAGAAAGGAGGTGGAAGAAACTAGAGCTGAACTCTGCTCTCATTCTCTACATTCATTTTTTGTAGAACCTCACAGCCAATCTCTGATGTTAAAACTAGAATAATTTTTTATTCCCATTTTATAGATGTGAAAACTGAATACTTACATACAGTAGAGGAGAGTGTAGATAGAAAGTCATTCCACTTGAATAACAACTGCATGAAAAAATGCTCAGACTTGGCTTTGCATATTCTGGTGAATAGTGCCTGAATGGAGAAGAAAAAAGGTTCTTTGTAGTAGAACAATAGGGACCAAATTATAGGGAGCCAAGTTTGGAACTTTATATTACTGTGAATGGATTGTTGGAATAATTTTTGATCAAGAGGACCACTTTAGAGTTGAATTTTAGTAATATCAAATTATCAGCCTATAAAACTTGGATTGAAGTTTGTAGGGGGAGAAGGGGAAGGAGACTAGTCAGGTGAATAGTATTATAAGGATAGCCATGATGGCTAAAGGCCTTTACTTACTTTTATATACCCCCAGGAGCCAAAAATAATTTTTAACATTTTAAAACACAATAAAACAACCAAATTTGAATTCAACAAAACTTCACTCAACCTATTTTAGTTAATAGGTTTTGAGTCCTGGAAAATGAAAAATGAAAAGGACTTAATAGCCAATTAGATGTAAGATTAGATTTGAGATCAATGTATCCATCAAGCTTTTATTAAGTGTTAACTAAACTTCTAGGGATACCAAGAAAGAGTGAAAATAGTCTCTGTTCTCAGAGTTTATATTTTAAAGGGACCTAGTGGTGGGCAAGGAGTAGTGTTGTTTACTGACCAGTCACAGAAAAAAGTTAAAGATGAATCTGAGTAACTAAGAGGATATTTGTGCCACTCATGGAAACTGGAAAGTCTGGAGAGGATATGACTGAGAGGGAAAGTGTGTTTGTTGTTCTATAAAGGTGAGGTGATAGGAAATGAGGATAAGATTTTTTTTCTTACCATCTTTTATAAGGTTTTTATTGTCATCTCTCAACAATATCTCATCATTCTTGGTCTTATTCCTTTCCTTATTATTCCTTTATTTCAAGGAAATAAATAAGTAAATCCCAATGATTCCCAACCCTTCTCACCAGGTTTATTTTCACTTCCACTTTGGGAAGGTGTTTTTAAGGGGGTGGGAGGCTGTACAACTCACCGGGCAAGAGCAGGGAGAAAGAGCACATATATATGGGGCAAGGGGTGTAAGGGTGTTCAGCTAGGACTAGCTCTTCTGGTATAAGGGATTGCTGAGCCATTTTCAGAGCAACTTATCCATCTTAGGTATATACCTTTCACCCAACTCTCACCTGTGGTTCCAAGAAAAGTTATATGGCATGTGCAGTGCCACATCCCATTGAAACTATCTCTGATGATGCACTAAACCTGGCAGAGGAGAATTGATGGTAAATTAAAGAAGTGTCTACCCCAAGCTTGCAAAGACTTCACCCAGCAGAATGGGCAGATGAGAACGATTTGTTTCAACTGCCAAGAAAGGGGCTGAATCCAGGTTCTGTGAAACACTTAAGAACTCAAAACATCAGTTCATTCAGAACTCAAAGGACATTCAAAGCCTGTAGTCCTAATTTGTCTCTGCTGGCTTTGATGGCTTTGGAAGAGAGAGTGAGGCTGACAAATTTGTGCAACTCTGCCTCACTGAAATCCAATTCATGCAGGGGTCAAGACACCCTATGATGTTATTGGTCCTCTTCAAAATGAAGGACAAACAACATTATGGAGTAAGCAGGTGTTTCACTTATATTCAAGATGTGTTCAGTCATCCAAGGTAGGTCTTCATATCTTGAGGGAGGTTTGTAAATATTAGCATCTGTTGCCATGTCATTGTTATCCCCATCCTATTGTGTCTAGCAAAGGTATCTTAACTTGAGCCCGTGCTGAAGATAGACGTCTGTGTTTGAGAAAGACTTCATTAGAACTTAGGTTGGCAGAAGAAAGTGGCCAAAATTAATGAAATCTTTATATTAAACACTGAGACTGATATTGAGAAAAATGCATCTAATCTCCTTTAAAATGCAAGTTTCTTGAAGACAATGAGAAATTCATTTTCATCTTTGTATCCGCAGTATTGGTTACTCTGATACTAAAATAGGAACTAAATTTTTTTGGTATAAGAATCCTTGAATGAAGAAAGGCCCTCCACAAAATGTAGGCGGGCATCTATCCTATAATGTAAACAGTCTTATCTAATTATCTAGAGCACTGAAAGTTTGAGGGATTAGTAGCAAGGAATTCAACTAGTTCTTTCTCACTTCAAAGTCAGCTCTCTATCTCCCAAGTTTTACTTCCTCTCTCTCCCAGTTTATAGAAGTGGCTTAATAAGAGTTTATTGATTGATACCTCAATAAAAATTCTATTCCATTTTCTCCTCTATCCCAGGATATTACCTGTCTTATCCATTGCTCTCTTTTTTCTAAGCCCCCTCCTTATCAAATATTCTTGTTTTATTTTCTCAGTAATAAATAATGGGTGGCATTTATATAACACTTCATGGTTACATAAACATTTATGCATTAGTTTCATTGATGACCCCTAGAATAACCCTATGAGGCATATATTAAGTATACTGGGAAAGCTGGTAGACTATGGCACTTTCCCTCTTATTACCTCTCTACGCTTTTTTGGAGGAGATAGAGCATGTCTACAGATATGTCTAGTAAAACATAGAGTAGTGGGAGGTGGCAAGGAAGAGAGCCAGATGAGGAAATCTGAATGGATGAGAGACCATTTTCACTAGAATTTCTAGAATTTTTAGCTGCAGATTGGCCTAAGACCCTTTAAGGTCTAAGGTCTAACCCTTTAAGGTTGCATTAGACTAGAGGTAGAGGACAATGGATCTGAGGAGACTGAGAAATTATGAGGGCAGGATGTTCAAAGGGAACAGCGGTCAAAGTGAAGAAGAATGTGAGCCAAAAAAACTGAACTTCCTGCAGAAGTAAGGAGAGTGATCTGGAGGTCCAAATGATGACAGTAGCAAGGATGAAGTTAATTTTGAAAAGAAGAGAGGCTGTTGATTGTTTTCATAAAAGGTGGGTCTTTAACATGATAGCTGGGAGCAAATTCGCTGAGTGCTGTTCTCTAATTCTAAGTATCAGGAAGGTTTAGGGAGGAGGTAGCATTGAGAAGGCAGTAACATTTCACATATTTTCAGTACAGCAAAGGGAAGCATGGCTAGACAGACAGCAATTCATTTTTTAAAAGACCTCAAGGTTTTAGTGAACCTCCAATTCAGTGTTGTGAGTCAAGAAAAATGAATGTGGTCAACTAAAATATTTCAAGGTTCTAAAATTCCATAAATAAAATTCTTAGTTGATACACGTCACAACTCTTTTTGTGTTTTAATCTTTAATGAATTGCTGTAGCTGAAGGCATTATTTGGTGACCAAACTTCTGGCAACCTATTTCTGTACTTAGGAGCCAAGCCTTTGGTTGAAAGATAATTCATTACTATGCCTGTGCTCTAAAGCTGATAGGATCTACTAGAGTTTGTGCTCATCCAGCATAGCCTGTAGCAGCTAAGAATTGATTCGGTTATGATAAAGGGATTAGAGAAAGATTTGAATGGATCTATCATCTACAGAAACAAAGCATCTGAACAAAGGATGGCAATTGTGATCTCTGCCTTTGATATATCACATCTACATGTGACCCAATGACAAAGTGGTGAGAAGGGTTGGGAATCATTGTTTGAAGCAATGTTTAGTTTGGAAAAAAGAAGACTTAAAAGGGAAAATATTGATAGTTGTCTTCAGGTATTTAAAGGACTATTATGTGGAAGGAGTGTGAACTTACAGATGAAAACCAGGAGCAGTGAAGCTATAGAAGGTCAGGTCTTCACTAAGGAAAATTAATCTTGATCTAAGGAAACCTTCCTAACATTTGGAAACAGGAAAAATTGAAATGCATTATCTCCAATTCAATCAAATTGGTTCACTAATTGCTTCTTATAGAGGCATTACACCTCCTCCTCTGCCATTTTTCAGGCTGCCTCATATGTTTATAATGCATTCTCTCTTCCTCTTATAATTTCTATTTTCTTTTGAAGCACAGTTGAGGTGCCACCTCCTAAATGAGGGCTTTCCTGATCATTCAGTTTTTAGCTTTCTCTTTTCTCTTGAAATTATACTTCACATCATGGGGTTTATAGGTGTACCCCTCCTCCCATGTGGAAAATCCAAGTAAAATTTTTTGTCTCTGTACCAGAGAAGAAGTCTGAATTTTTCCCTTTTTCTTTTATGGAGCATTTATAGTATCTTATTTTAAAATTTGGGTTACACGCTTGGTCATAAACTATCTGTAAGTCAATGCTAAGTAAAAATACTGTATGAAAAAAGAAATTTTAAAAATATGAAATAAACATGAAAATTCTTTTACTACCAATGTCATTTTTTTTCTTCTCCTTTTTTTTTTAAACCCTTAACTTCGGTGTATTGTCTCATAGGTGAAAGAGTGGTAAGGGTGGGCAATGGGGGTCAAGTGACTTGCCCAGGGTCACACAGCTGGGAAGTGGCTGAGGCCGGATTTGAACCTAGGACCTCCTGTCTCTAGGCCTGACTCTCAATCCACTGAGCTACCCAGCTGCCCCCACCAATGTCATTTTAAGAAAAAATGTATGGCTGCTCATTTATGTTATTAAGGAGTAAAAATACATACTGTAGAGGTAATAATATACATAACAAAATATATATTTTAGGCATTTATAAGTTATTAAACATTTCTAGCCCTTGTGTGTTGTGTGCTGGCTTTTGAGTTCTTTTTGCAACTTTAACTTTTTACTTGCTTTACTTTTAAAAAGAAATTATGTATGTTTATTGTATTAAGAGATAAAATAAGTTGATATTATATAATACTGTACATGTTTTCATGCATTTCTGAGTTTCTAAACTTTTCTGTGTTGTCTACTTGCCTTTGCATGTCATCTGTGACTTCCTCAAAACTCTCCAAAAATTCCCATTTAATTTCTTATGCTGACCCATAAAATATTGAAATCATGATGGAGAAAGTTGGGATGTGGAAGGAACACCTGTATTTGGAATTAAAGTTGCATTTCTTTATCTATGATACTGAGCTCTCTTTGGAATAAAGCCCTGCACTCACCTTCTGCCTTAAGCCTGTACTGTGATCCTGTGCAATTCACTTCTCCTTTCTGTTTCCTAGGCAAATTTCAACATTGCAAATAACAAAGAAGGCACTAATTAACATTGATGAGGGAGTTTCCTCATTAAGAGTTCCCTATGTCAATGAAAATCACAGATCTAGTCTATCTCCTATCATTATCTGTGTAAATATTGGATACCCCCAGTAGAATGTGAGTGACTCTGAAATGAGTCTTTCTTTGTTTCTTTATTTCTTTGTTTCTTTATCTCTTTCTCTCTCTCTCATATCTCTATCCTCTCTTTTGTCTCTCTCTCTTCCCTTTCCTTCTCCTCCTCCTCCTCTCTCCCTCCTCAGCACTTGATAAACACCTTAAATATATTTATCATGAGTGTGTGTGTGTGTGTGTGTGTGTGTGTGTGTGTATTGATAAATTGAACTATCAGGTTTCTCCTCACTGGAAGTCTTCAATTAGAAACTGAAGAATAATTTGTTGGCATGTTTCGGAAGAGATTCCTCACTCCATTGTTGGCTAGATTTCTTGATTTCTGAGCTCACTCCCAAATCTGCTCCTTTTATAATTTTATGAGAAACAGAATTATAGATTCCAGGAAGACTTTGCTCTCATTGGTATCTTCATGGATGGATCTCGCACAGCAGAAACATTGCTTTGTATAGTTAAATCGCTATACTCATAATAGTCTCATTTCATCAAGCTGTTCAGTGGAAATGAAGACATTAATGGAGAACCCCCTCAGGGCCTACTGTTAGATCTACATGTTGTTAACAATTATGACACTCTAGGACATGATGATTGCTTGTACAGAGGGAGGGAGCATGGATTCCCTCCCAAATCAAGGAGTTAATTAGTTTTTAATTCATTAGTTTACCAGATATTAGACTGTAGAGTGTCTGTCTCTTTCTTTCCTGGTGTGGTTTATATGCAGACAATTCTGTCTCACAAGGTGAATTAATTGATTAAAGGATATTAACAGCATTTATGTTACTGAATGTAATTTAAGATTTATTTGCATTCAAAACCACCACTTTGGAAGGTGAAATGACTAGACTTTGTTCCAGGTCTTTCTTCTTTGCTCCTTTCAAAATCATCAGGAAGAATTCCCTCCATTTAGTGTCCATGTACCAAGTGAGCCTACTACTACTTATTCTCTAACCCCCTGCCCACCACTTACCTTAGTTGGTGAAATATCTAATTATCTCCTTGTATATTATTTCTATTGAATCTAAATACAGATTGTCTTATTATTTCTAAGCAAATGTCTTTATTTTGGCAGAGAATAACTTATCAGTGAATAAACATTCATTAAGCATTATTTATGAAACATCTAGGTAGTGTAGTCAGTGAATAGTGTTGTACCTGGATTCAGGAAAACTTGAGTCTGAATCTTCCCTTACTGAAATATTAGCTCCCCTGGCAAGTCATTTACTTTTCTTAGCTTCCTTTTTCTCATCTGTAAAATAGGGATAATGAAAATACCTACCTTAAATGATTATTATAAGAATCAGATGAAATAACAGATACTTCATTTTGCAAAGCTTAAATTGCTATTAAAATTACAAGCTTGTACTACTCTTAAGAACCAAATAGGCAACAAAAAACTCTGACAGGGTTCTAATTACTCAAATATACAAGGAGCTAAATCAATTGTATAAAAAATCAAGCCATTCCCCAAATTGATAAATGGGCAAGAGACATGAATAGGCAATTTTCAGTAAAGAAATCAAAAGTATCAATAAGCACATGAGAAAGTGTTCTAAATCTTTAATGATTAGAGAAATACAAATCAAAACAACTCTGAGGTATCACCTCACACCTAGCAGATTGGCTAAAATGAAAGAAGGGGAGAGTAATGAATGCTGGAGGGGATGTGGCAAAATTGGGACATTAATGCATTGCTGGTGGAGTTGTGAACTGATCCAAACATTCTGGCTGGCAATTTGGAACTATGCTCAAAGGGCTATAAAAGAATGCCTGTCCTCTGATCCAGCCATACCATTATTGGGTCTGTACCCCAAAGAGATAATAGATAAACAGACTTGTACGAAAATATTTATACCTGTGCTTTTTGTGGTGGCAAAAAACTGGAAAGCAAGGATATGCCCTTCAATTGAGGAATGGCTGAACAAACTGTGGTATATGCTGGTGATTGAATACTATTGAGCTCAAAGGAATAATAAACTGGAAGAATTCCATGTGAACTGGAAAGGCCTCCAGGAATTGATGCAGAGTGAAAGGAGCAGAGCCAGAAGAACATTGTACACAGAGACTGATATACTATGGTAAAATAGAATGCAATGGACTTCTGTATCAGCAGCAATGCAATGACCCAGGACAATTCTGAGGGATTTATGGTAAAGAACGCTATCCACATTCAGAGGAAGGACTGCAGGAGAGGAAACATAGAAGAAAAACAACTGCTTGATCACGTGGGTTGAGGTGGACATGATTGGGAATGTAGACTCAAAACTACCACACCAATGCAACTAACAACAATTTGGAAATAGGTCTTGATCAATGACACATGCTAAAACCAGTGGAAATGTGCATTGGCCATGGGTGAGGGGAGAACGGGGGGTGAAGGGGAAAGTAGGAGCATGAATCATGTAACCATGTTAAAAATAAATATTAATAAATGTTTAAAAAAAAAAGAACCACATAGGCTCTTCCCACAAAGAGTAAAATTCTTGGGAAAGTCAATGTGAGACTAGGTTATAGAAGACTTTGAATATCAAACCAGATAATTTTGTATTTGATCCTGGGGTTGTTGGGGAATTATTAGAGATTGTTGAGTGTGGCTATGAATGAAATAATTATACCTGCGCTTTGGTGGCTGAATTGAGGATGGACTATGGTTGAGAGAGTTGTAGTAGCCTGATCCATGAGGAGGTTATTGCAAACAGTTCAGGCTTGAGGAGATGAGGGCCTAAAGTAGGATAGCTAGAGTATCAGAGAGAAGGATTTGTATTCAGGATATCCGAGAGATGCTGCAAAGGTGAAAGCAAAAGGTCTTGTAACATGCAAGGCCAACAAACATTTATTATGTGTGGGAGTCATGCTGGGCAATGGAGAGACAATAAAAAGGCTTAAGAAAGATTCTAACTCTTCAAGAGCTCACAGTCTAATGAGGAAGACAACATTCAGACTACCATATATAAACATGGTCAATGGTTACAATGGTAGTTAAGTGGATAAAAATCCTGCAATGGAGATCTTGGAGTCCCTTTTTGTCCTGGGATTTATCTCTCTATGCTATTTTCACTTGATGATCTCAATAGCTCCATTTCATCTTCTCAGTGCAAGTGATTCTCAGATCTATTTGTCCAACTATAAGTTCTCTCTTGACCTATTCTTGAATCTCTTGTTGTCTATTGGATACTTCATACTAGATGTCCTATAGATATTTTAAATGCAACATGTACAAATCTGAATTCATTATTTTCTCCCTGCCAAACCTTGCCCATTTCCTAATTTCCCTATTATTACACAATACCAGTTACCCAAGCTTCCAATCTAAGTCTCATCCTTTACTCCTCACTCACTCTTACCCCCCATATCTAATCAGTTGCCAAGTCTTGTCATTTCTTTCCTCATAACATCTTTACAATCCTTCTTTCCTCTGATGTTGCTGCTACCCTGCTACAAATTACAACATCTCACTCTTGGAGGATTGCAAGAGCCTTATGGTTGATCTTGATGCACTTGCTCCCATTAAGTCCTCTAATTGTCAAGGTCATCTCCTTTAATCTCATATCTGACTATATCACCTTGCTCCTGTGGCACCTTCATCCCTATTATGATGAAATATAAAATCCTTTTTTAAAAAATTTTCTTTGTAACATGACCTCCTCTTACCTTTCCAAGCTTCTTCACTTTTCTTCTTTCCACATAATCAAATTAACTAGCATTATTAAGCACTTACTATATGCCAGGCATTGTTCCAGAATTGGGAGAGACAACATGCAAAAAAATTATGTACAAACAAGATATAGTCAGGATAAGTCAGGGGTAGTATCAGAGAGAAAAGGCACTAATGCTAAGAGTTAGCTTGAGAAAATGGAGTCTATAATAATGCTGAGGTTACAAAACTAGGAAATTGGGAAGGAGGTGTCATCTTTGTCAGAAATATGGAAATTTAGGAGAGAGGTGATTTTGTTTTTATTTTCTTTTTGAAAGATAATGAGATCTGTTTTGGATATGTTGAGTTTGTTTATGAGATAACAATTTGAAACTTCTGATAGATTATTGTTGTGAGACAAGCTCAGTAGAGACTAGGACTGAATATATAGCTGTCATCTGCATACAGATAAAAAATGAAATCTATGGAGGTGATGAGTTTACCAAATGAGAGAGTATAAAAAGAAAATGATCCAAGACCAAGCCTTGGAGTAGAGAAGAATAGTAAGACACTTAAGAGGAGAAACAAGAAAAAGTACTATCATGAAACACAGTAAATAGAGAATGTCCAGAAGGAGAGAAGATGGTCAGCCATCTGAAGTCATATATGAAATTTCTTTAAAGGAAAAGTAGCCAAGTGTCCTTTTGTTAAAATGATGCTTTTTTCACATTTTATTCAAGTCTGTTTCAGAAAAGAAGACAATTAAATGAGAAAATTATTTTGAGCTCTGAATGTGAAAATGTCTTGGGGAAAACATATACTATACCTTTTTGTTATTCCTCTTGACTCATTTAATTTTAAGGGATAAGAGCTGTATAAAAAGCATTCTGCTTCTCTAAATGAAATCAATCTACTTCCCCCCTCTTTTCCCTCCATCCCATAAAAAATCCATACTCAGTAATTATCCAACTTATCTAGTGATTTGTCCATATTCTTTTTCTGAGGGCCTCTTTCTTTGTTCCTAGGCCTGATATCATTCTTCCTACCCTTTATGGCTTATATAATATCAGCATTTTGTCAAATGAGTAGAAAGAGGTGATTTATTTAAGTTTGTCCTTATGGTCCATTATTGGGCAAGTATAAAATCCAGTTAAGTTGTTCAGTTCATTTTTATCTGAAGATAGTTTATAGATGCACAGATTTTTTTAAACTTTATTTCACAATCTGCATCTGTGGATTTATGATTGTGGGTTTGTTGCTGTTGTTTTTTTTTAACTAAGGTGCTCTTGTGCATTAGAGAGATAGAATTAGAGCAGTAGAAATAATTCAGCTGCTATAAAAAAAATCCTAAGAAATCTTCCCTTTCGTCTCATAAAAAATCTCTGGTTCAGTTATTTTAGAGTTTTCCACAGCATTGTGTTCTTCCAACCCCATTCATTATTAGATGGGAGAACATAAGGAGGCTAGAACTTTTTAGCTAAATCTATCCATGGTTAAGGACCAAGATAATGAATACTCAAGGACTGCTTGTTCCTTCTGCAGCAGAAAATGATCTGTCCCCCGCCTTCACCTTCATATTTTTTGTCCACTTTGCAAAGAAACAAATTGCACAGCTGTGTAGAGGAGGCATAACTATAAGGAGTGTGCTTGTACTACACACCCCACACCAGCTGCTTTCTAGTAGTTAGTTTAGAGAAAAGGCATTAATTAAAGAAAGATGATGACAAAGGTCAGATCAGCTTGTTCAGCAGGAGTTGTGCCAGATGATGAAAGAACCAGGTTAGTGTGTGAAGCTCACTGTAGCCTAAGTCTCAGAATTTTGTGATTTAGTCAGTGCTGTCTATCCCTCTCCCTGATTTGATGTATATTAAAGCACATGTTCTTGTATGTAAACAAATGTAATCCAAGAGCATTCAGTTCTTTCATTCTGTTTAAAATACAACATCCATTTTGAATTGAATTCTCTAGGAAGTATCATTTTGCCAAAGCCATTAATCTAAATGGTTGGTTTTTACTGAGTTTTGCATGATAGATCTATGACCAAGCATCTCTAGCTAGATCATTCATACTCCAAACCACAGTGCCTCCTGGATAATTTAGTTCAGCATTTGGTCAAAGCATAGTGTCTAGAGAAGACATATTCATCTGTTTTATGTCATATACTACTTTGGAAGTCTCATTAAATCTCTCAACACCCTCACAGTCATGTTTTTATATAATTGAAAACTTAAAGTTAGGAGTAAGTAAAATGAAGATGTATTTTTTTGGTCACATGAAAAACCCCAAATGACAGTGACTCTGTTTTATGCCTTGTTCAGTCCTCATCAGGAGCACTGTTTCATATGGGGCACAACCTTTCAGGAAAGACATGGATAAGCTAAAAGTATACCTCTACTCTGATCATGTGGGGCTTAGAGACCTGACATTTGAGGATCAGTCAGAAGATTTGGAGATGTGGAGTCTGGATAAGACTTGAAAGGACCTGATGACTGTCTTTATTTAAAATACTCTGATGAGGATGAATAATATTATTAGCTGACATAGTTGTAGCTTATCTGAGATCACTTTTAACCTTCCACTTACACTGGCAAGTTAAGCCCCCAAAGAGTGGCTGAATATCCCTCAAGATTTTAGGTTTAATTCCCAGGGGGTGGTGGTTTATAATTCTATTACTCTTTATCTCTCATCCAGTGTAATTCCCCTTAATATCAATCTAATCAATTGATACCTCCTTTATGTATCAACCAATTGATTTTCTCTCCTGGCTCTATTTTCTTTGCTCTTTATTTTGCCACCATTTTCCAGATGCCTTCTCACCCTAGGAGTTAGCTCAGCCCTTCTGAATATCTTATCCTAGATACATTCTTCCATCCCCACATCCTTCTTTGTCTAATGGTGAGTTCCTAACAGACTTTCCATTATGAGGGAGGTTCTAGACCAGCTGTCCTTCATTCCTTTCCTAGCTTTGCTTCTGACTCTCTAGAATTCTTCCCCTTGCTCATGATGCCTTCTCACCCTAGAAATTACCTCAGTTCTGTGAATTTCTATTGTGGAACATCACACCACCTCTGCATCTCTCTTTTCTCATTGGAGGGTGCCTCTAGTTGAGAAAGAACCTAGGACTGCCATTTTTAACTCATCTCCAAGATCTGTGTCTGACTCTCCAAGTTATGTTACCATACCTTTCCTATCCCCCTGTACATTTTCCTTCTTTTTGTTGTCTTCTTTCCTATTAAAATGTAAGCTCCTTGAAGTATCATCTTTCCTTTTACTTTTACTTAAATCCCCACCACTTAACACAATACCTGGCACATAGTTCTTTATAAATCTTGTTAATTTAAATCCTAGCTAATATGAAGTAGATTTTATAAAAATATATTTACTGAGAAGGCACAAGTGCAGAAGTACAAAATATCCTCCTGAAATGTATGTTTATTAGAAGAGGGGTCACGTTCCCCTCTTCACACACCTGTGATTGGTATTGTGTAATTAGAATTGTGTACCTTTGAACTACATTTCTCAGCATTCCTCTTTCATCTCCACATTATTTCCTTACATTTTGTAGATAAAGTTTTATGGAACCTTTGCCCTCTCTCTCTCTTCTCCTGCTTTCAAGATCCGGGTAAACTTCTCTTTACTGACAGTTTTACTTTCTTCTACTTCAAGTGATTATAATCATAAAATATAATACTTGGAGTGATTGGGTATTAATTTTTAAGCTTACAGCACAAATTATAAAACCTTACCCTCCCACTCCCAACTTGAGGCTCACTTTCCCTTGTAAAATGGGCTCAATTTTTAAACAAACCTTTATTTTCTGTCCTACTAACAACTCTAAAGCAAAAGAGCAAAGGTTAGGCAAACAAGATTAAATAACTTTCCCAGGATCACATGGCTAGGAAGCGTCTGAAGTCAGATTTGAACCCAGGTCATCCCAACTCCAGGCCTGGTGCTCTATCCATTGTGTGACCTAGCAGCTCCAAAATGGACTCAGTTTCAAAACACAGGTATTGAGATACTTGTGTAGAGAATATATGGAGATAAGCAATGCCTCCTGGCCCTGGGAGTCCTTTCCCCCCTTTTTAGAATCCACTAGCAAGTTCACTTCGGGTATGACATAGCCAGCGAGCAAGGCACTTCCTTGCTTGTCTGGACTCATTCTTTCCTGAGCTTTAAACAGAGCCAGCTATTGCTTCTACTGACTGTCTGGTGGTGGGGACCTTTTCAATGATGCTTCTGATCCCACACAATTACTTAGTTGATTCAATTTCAGGATGTTCACTCACTTAAGATCAGGAAACATAAAATTCCAAAGAAATAGTGGCACTAGTCCCAGGAGGAACTCTCCTACCTGGCAAGTCAGCAATTCTTTCTTGATTTAAATTAAAAGTCATTGAAAAAGACTTTGATTGAACTTTACATATATACTCAGGTTCAGCTCAGCTCTATTGAGTCTAATTGAGCCCAGCTAACCAGGTGATTTTTCATTGACATATAATTGCTCAGTCTTAGCCAGAAAAATGCTCCTTGAAGTTTCATATTTTGGATTTACAACAGGTAGATAATACATGGTCTAAGGACTAGGACCTCATTGATAAGATCTCACTTATACTGTACTGCAAGATGGAATTGTGAATTATCTTGCTTGGTCTCAGAGGGCAAAACTAGAACCCATTGTTGGAAGTTAGAGAGAAGCAAATTTTTGTTTAATTATTAGGGAAATAATCTAAAAATTAGAAGTGTACAATAATAGGATGATTTGCTTTGGGAAATGGTCCCTCAGTCATTTGTGCGTATTTTATTTTTATTTTATTTTATTTTTTAAATAAAACCCTTACCTTCCCCTTTGAAATCAATACTGCATATTGGTTCCAGGGCAGAAGAGTGGTAAGGGCTAGTCAATGGGGGTGAAGTGACTTGCCCAGGGTCACATAGCTAGGAAGTGTCTGAGGCCAGATTTGAACCCAGGACCTCCCATCTCTGGGCCTGACTCTCAATCTACTGAGCCACCTAGCTGCCCCCCCCCCATTGTGGATATTTTAAGAGAAAACTCATCATTACTTGTTAGAGAAGTTCCCAGTACCCAGCAGAGTATTAGGAACATAGTCATTGGTCAATAAATTCTTGCTGATTGAATGACAGTTGTGAAGAGAATGTTTGCCTAAATGGAGATTGGACTAAATAATCAACTCTTAAATCCCATGAGTCTCTTTATATGATCATATTTCCTTTTGTTTAATTTCACATTGTTGAGAATTAAATTTAACAAAAAGATGATATGAGGCACATTTTTCCTAGCCAGATAACATTTTATTTACAGAGCATGAACCAGAGAATAGGAAGGGTCAGTGGCTGCCTTAGTTTCCAGCAAAAGACAGAGAGATGACAATACAATTCATTTTTATGAGCTTAGAATGAAGAACAGAACAGAAATCATTTCATTGATTATGAGATTGGCACCATCATGGAAGTGAGGAATCATGATTGGTTGCATTAAGGGAAGGTTTTTATTTACACACCTATGAGACCCAGAACCCTCTCTATCTATAGTGAATTCTTTTTATGGAATTATGGGACCCAGCTTCTTCCTGAGGTTGTTGATAGTGAACCAGGAGTAGTAGGTTCACAGGCACCTAGGAATGCAATAAAAACATCTTTAACTGCAAGAATGAGGCTTAAGATGAGACAGGGTCAGCTTGCCTGTTTGCAAGGATAACACACAAATGCCATGCAGTTTATCAGGAACTAAAGTTGTATGGGATAACGTGTCCCTTGGCAAAGAATGATTTGCAGGTGGTACTGATATAACAATTCCCATAGAATTAGAATGTTTTATGAGAGAAATGAGTTTCTAAACTTTAGCTCATAGCTCTTTTGAAATAAAAGTGATCAGTAAGGAAACTGAACTTTTGGCATTTTGCCTTGGAGAGAGAAGATTGAATTCATGAACTCTAATTAGTTCTTTACTCAGAGACAAGAGGAGGGGCTTGGGCTTTTTATGTAGGGTTACAGAATAAAGTCATTTGCAGAGTAAAATAAAATATAAACTATAGGAACAATAGTTAATTCTCACAACACACATCCCTTCATTGGGGATATGAAGAAATTATGTGATAATTACAAACTAAAGAACCTGAGTTTTAAGTGAATAAATGTTCACTGAATTCTATGATAGGAGCCCAAATTTGAAACTTTTTCAGGGGCATGAAAAAGCCAAGATTTTTTTGTCAAATTTGATGCCATTGGAGTTTAGGTTTGGAAATATTTTCAAGATTCCCATTTTAACAGTATGAAAATATAAGTACTATAAGTTTTAATGCAGTTTTAAGCTGTTAAAATTTTTGGTAAATATTCTGTATTTGCGTTCTTATGCATAATTTTTGTATTTGGAGGTCAAGGAACTGGAATGACAAACTGATTTCCACAAATTCTGTCTGGTAGTGGGAACCTTTTTGATGATGTTTCTTATCTCACATAGTTACTTAGTTGATTCAGTTTCAGGATGCTCATTTACTCAAGATCAGGAAACATGAAAGTCCAAAGAAATAGTGGCACCAGTTCTAGGAGGAACTATTGGGCAAGTCATCAATTCTTTTTTTAATTAAAAGTCATTGAAAAAGACTGCTGAACTTTACATATGTGCTCAGGTTCTTTGGTTCAAAATTCTTAGTTCAGTATCAGAAAAGTTAGAACTTATTTAGTCAGTCAGTCAATAAACATTTATTAAGCCCCCACTATATGCCAGGCACTGTGCTATAAAATACTAGGAATACAAAAAAGGCAAAAGACAGCCTTTGTCATCAAGGAGCTCATCTGATGAGGAAAATGACAAGCAAACAAAAATGTACAAATAAGCCACACTAAAGCTAAATAAGAAATAAACGAGGGAAGACACTAGAGTTAAGTTTGGCGTAGAGTCTGTCTCTTTTCTCGTACTTTTTGGCTTATATTTACCTTGCATTATTAAATGCTAGCATCAATAGTATATTTCACTTTCTCTACCCAATAATGGGCACTCAAATCATTGACTGAACCCTCACAGCATGAGTGCCTTTTTGGGATATTGTTTAGTCCTCAGATGGTCTTTAGTACTCTGATCAAAATCCCATTCAGTGAGGAATTCTTAACTCTTGCTGTAAAAATTCAAAGGGTGACTTCACTTCAGTGTCTTCACATATAGCTCTCCTAAAGGCAGAAGACCTCATGATTGGGGAGGAAGGCTATCATATGATTCAAGAAAGCTGTCTCAACTATCCTACAAACTCCAAAACTCTTTCTTGGTAGTTGAAAATCTATAATAAAATTTCAGATTATAAACCCATATTACTCAGCATTCACATTATTGATTAAAAAATGAAGACTTTGCAGTTGAACTGTACAATAAAATTCTGTCTTATTGGACTGTAATTTTTGTCTTGTTTCCCTAATATATTAATGGGGAGATAATAGATTCTAGAAGGCCACAATAAAGGAATAAAGATGTTGTATTGGTTAAATGACTGTTAAAATGATTTGGCTGTCACATTCAGAGAAAGGTTATAAACAGTGAATGAAAGATTTGAAATTAATTCACTCCTTCAGAAAAAACCTGATTTATGTCATGATAAAATTAGATATTTAGTTAAAGAAATTTACAGTCATTAAATAATGCCTATCCACTAACTCTCATTTATAACCATCCAATTTAAGGCTTCTGCAGAAAATGATTTCTTCCTTAGGCAGTACATTTGAATCTTAGCTTGTCTCAGTCTATCTCAGGCAGCCCTTCTTTCCTGCAGTATTTCCAAAACATACTGTGAAGGCAGCACTGATTTGTATTTAGTATCAGTAACTTGTGGAAATATAAGACTCAGAGTTATCTGAGAGAAGTGTTCTTATCTTTTTTTTTTCCTATTTCTCCAAGGACATTCATTTATTCATCTCAGCACAATGCAGTATCAGTAGAAGGTGCTAATTAAAAGTTTGTAGAATTTGATTTTTGTTAAATTGATATGTTCAATGTTTCTTGATTATCCATACTGAGTCTATATGCTAGGTAGGCATTGGGGAGTGAGCTGGGAACTGAAACAATATACTTTCTAATAAGATAATAAATATACCCTATATTTGTTACCATTATGTCCCTTGTCTAATACAGAATGTCCTCTCTTCATTCAATCATTTCAATGGGGGCAAACATCTCTTTTGCTTCTGTCTTTAAATATTTAAAACACACACACAAAAAAACAACTCACCAAAATTAAGGTAAAAGTCAGTTATGTGTTGTCATAAAGATAACCTCTAGAGTGTATTATATTATTTGTGGTCAGAAACAAAAATGAAAATGCTGATAAAAGTGCCATTAAGTCTAATCCACCATTGCTTAAAATGAAGATATATGGTATCTTCTGTCCTTTTTGTACAGGTAGCTTATTTTGTTCCATTAGGGGGGCAAGTTGCCCTCATTATAGAATTTTGTTGCATCTTATATTGTCTCATTGGTATCTGCTTCCCCCATGCATAGAAAATATAGTGAGGAAGGGGAGTCTTACCAAATGCAGTATGTAGAATTTTATGATAGGGTTGGTATTCTGTGGAACTGTGTTAGAGAGGATTCTGGAACTGAGAGTCAAGAACTCTGGGACCCAGCTTGGCTAATTAATTGGTTTGTCATAGATTTATTAAGCACCTACCTCATGGTGAAATCCATAGGGGCTAAAGAGATATATGAGGCAAGTCCTTGCCTGAAGGTGCTTACAGTATCTTTTGCCATTAATTAGGCATGTGACCCGATCCTTGCCACTGACCTCCACAATATCTTTTCACCTTTCTCAGAAACTTTTGTTCAGGCTCCCAATCTTCTCCAACCTACATTCTATTATCATCCTTGATGACATCAGTATTCAAGCAGAGCACCTTTTTAACACTCAGACATCTGTTCATTTTCTTGCTGTGGCTCCTCCTTGAAGATTTCCCTGATCTTCTCAGATGAACCTCATCTCCTACTCTTAAAATTTTTACTAGCTTAGGTCCTTGGTTGTTTCTCACCTCCCTTCCCCTTGAGATGAAAAACTATCATTTACAAACCTTTGTATACCCAGTGTCTAGGACACAGTACCTGTACAAAATATGTTATTTACATGTAGAAGTATATGTATGTTTATGTAGATATATAAACACAAACATCTGTATGCATGCATTTATATATACCATAAATCATTTATTTATCTGTCAGTTTACCAATTTTTTTATTTGGAGAGTAGGATGGGGACCACTAACAATAAAGAAATCACAGGAAAGGACTCATTTAGTAGGTGGCATATGAAGCTTTTTTTCTCCACTCCAAACCTTTGTTGGGACCAAGATGTATTTTAATAGAGATGGCTTTGTGGTAGAAAATTAGCCTTGAGTGTAGAAAGGAAAGGAGAAAGTAAGGTTTTAGCTTTGATCTGGGTAGGACGGATGAGGGAAGGAAAGAGAGGAAAAGAGCACATTGCTTTTTCTGGGGCAAAGTAAGTTGGCAGAAAACTTGGTTGTCTCCTTCTCTTATTGACAATTTCTAAGTCCGTGTGTTGATCTTATAACAGTCACTAAACTGTACCACAAGAGCTAACTATGTTTGAACTGATGCTGTGCTTGTATATAAGCAATTGGGGAACACTTACACAACAATCTCATCCTGTTGACTCAGGGGTCTATTCTCTGCAGGGAAGGTTAATACCTCCATAGAGCTTGTCTGAAAAACAAATGAAATGTCTAGGTTTTCTATTCTCTAACATATTAAGCTGTAAGACCAGCATCTTGCTAGGAAATCAGGAAAAGTTCTTCAAGCCTGGGGGGTATAACTTGACTGATTCTTGGTGATGGGGAATTAGACCGTGTACCTCAGATTTCCCAGGGTTCTGAGAACCAGGGATGGAAGGAAGGTCTGGAGGTCTGAAGGTGATGTAGAAATCAAAGAGATGCCTGTGGGAAGGTAGCATGACCCCCTGTCCATGGATTAAAAACAAAATAGATGAAAAGTGAGGACAGAAGATCTGTCCTGATGGTAGAAAGGGCCACCTGCTCTTAGTTTATCTAAGCTCCTGAGATTCAGGTCACTCAGACTGTGGGACACAAGGGAAGGTGAGAGACTTAGAGGACTACACATAGTTTGTCCCTTCTATATTGTCAGTTTTTAAGTCAATATTGATCTTGTAACAGCTGTAGTTGAGAAGCTTTAGCACATATTGGTAGGATGTTTCTTGACCTGATATATTATCATGTTTCTAGTTGATGTAGCAGAAAGAATCATGAATTTTCAGAGTTCAGGTTTGTTTCATGGTTCTGCAACATACAGAAGATGGCACAGTGATTAGAGTTCTGGACCCTGGAGTAAGGATGACTTGAGTTCTGATCTGCTTACAGAAACTTCCCACTTGTGTGATCCTGGGCAAATATTTCTTTTTGCTTATTTTACTTTATTAATTTTTTGGGAAAGCTTTTATTTAATTAATTAATTTAGAGTATTTTTCCATGGTTACATGATTCATGTTCTTTCCCTCCCTTCCTCCCATCCCTTCCCATAGCCAACAGGCAATTCCACATGTGTCACTGATCAAGATCTATTTCCATATTATTAATATTTGCTATAGAGTAATCATATTCCCACCGACCCATGTGTTAGGGTTAGAATGCCTCCAAAAATTGACAAATTAAAACTGGAGCAAAAAATTTTATTTTATTTTATTGATAATGATACATAACTTTACTGATATACTCAGCAAGGATTCTAATAAAAGAAAAGACATTTTAGGGGTGATTTTTAGTAGGTTGAATTTGAAAATCCAACCCATATTTTCCCATTTCTCTACTTCTGCTCTCACTATGCTTGAAATAATGTCTTTAGACCTCACCACAATCTTCCACTTTCCAACTCATTAACATTCTTCCCATCCTTAGAGGCCCTGATAACATATGATGCAGCTTCACTTATTAGCTGTGTGAGTTTGGGAAACTCACTTGGCCTCTATTTGTCTCAGATTCTTCAAATGCTAAACAAAGATAAGCATCTACCTAAAGTTTTTTCTAGCCAAAAGTGATGTCTTTTGCCTCGGTTGTTCAATCATTTTTAGTCCTGTCTAACACTCTGTGACTCTATTAAGGATTTTCTTGGAGAAGATACTAGAATGGTCTTCCATTTCCTTCTCTAGCTCATTTTACAGATGAGGAAATTGAAGCAAACAGGGTTTGGAGGTTGGCTTTTTATTTTTTTTGCAATTGTAAGTTCCTGTATGTTAAAAATTGGTTATAAAGAGGGCTAAGTGACTTGCCCAGGGTCACACAGCTAATAAGTGTCTTGAGGCTAGATTTGAAGTCAGGTTTTAAGTCCTAATCCTGGTTGCTCTATTCACTGTATAATTTAGTTCCTCTCTCTCCTCAATTCCCTCCCTCCCTCAAAAATCTATATTTCTCCTAAGTGCTTTACTACATTATCCCTCCTGTCATCATTTCAGTCTCTTTGAATTGTATTACTATATTGTCATTTGTCTTTCATCTACTCACAACAAGCATAGGGCAGGGCAGGGCAAGAGCACTTGTATAGTGCCTATTGTACATATGCCAGACACTATACTAAACCCTTTACAAATTCTATTTCATTTGAATCTAACAAAAAAGCCAGGAGGTAGATGCTTTTATTCTCCTTGTTTAGCAGTTTAAGAATCTGAGACAAATAGAGGCCAAGTGAGTTTTCCAGACTCACACTGCCAGTAAGTAAAGCTGGATTAGAACTCAAGTCTTCCTGAATTGTACATATGTTTATAGAATAAGAAAACCAACTTTCTTTTTAAGAGGAATTTTTGTTGCCAGACAGGAACAGTCCTGTGACTGATACTAGTACAGGGATTCCCCATAAATCTCTTTCTGATCACTTCCCTACTGTCAAACAAAAAAGTGAGATCATTTAGGTCCAATGACCCCTGACCTAGGCCTCTCCCTTTGGTCAAACTGGTCCTGTAGAAGTCAATTCTGATTTGAATTACCCAAGTGTAAACACCATTGTGAACACTTTAGCCCATTACTAGATTTAAGTACAAATGTGAGAACTCATCATAACCTCCAAATCAGTACCACAATGCCACTTCTGATGCACATGTTCCCAGATAAGGCTAGGGGTCAAACACAGCAACACTCTGCCTTGTTTCAGTTCTCATAATGTAAATTACAGATATCCCTTCCACATTTTTGCAGTGGGGCATGGGATCCCCACAATTTGATAATCTTCATAAAAATTTTTGGCCTTCTCTTTGTACTAAAGAAGTCTGAATTTTTTCCTTTTTTTTATGAGAGGATTTACAGTAAATTAAATTTTACATATTCATGTATGTATATATGTATGTACATATATATGTATGTATATAGTAGAATAATGTATGATATTAAAAGATAAAATATATGTATGTACATAGTAGAATAATATATATTAAAAGATAAAAAGATATTAAAAGATATTAATGTCATATAATCCCATACATATATTTTATGCATTTTTGAGTTTCTAAATTTTTCTTGTGTCATCTGCTGGCCTTCCTGTGTCATCTGTGGCTTCTGCAAAATTCCTCAAAAGTTCCCAATTAATTCACATACTAACCTACAATATATTGAAACTATACTGAGGAAATTCATGATGTGAAAGGGATACCTGTAGTGTCCTTTGGGGCATGTAATTAGTTCCACATTTTTCATATTTTTGTGTTTTTGTTGGTAATTTTGATCTTTAAAATGGCTTCTATGTGTAGTACTGAAGTGCCGTATTAAAGTCCTAATTATAAGAGGAAAGCTACATCAATGTACCTTACAGAGGAAATATCTGTGTTAGATAAACTTCTTTCAGGTATGATTTAGTTACAGTGTTGATGGCCTTGAGTTCAATATTAATGAATCTGCAATATGGTACATCCAGAAAATGAAAAAAAAGTTGCCACATTACTTTGGAAAGTGCTAAAGTAACTGTGGTGGCCAGAATCTTGCAGACACTTATCCCTGTATTTCACATTGGTTCAGGAGTTCCTGATGCAGTGTTCCTGGAGACTTTATAGAACATAACTACTGGGAATGATGAGAAATGACAATAATTATGTTGATGTTCTAAAGGAAAGGACTGCCCAGGTGCCTTTCTAGAATATCATGTTACCCTATACAAATTGCCTGAACCATTTTATTTCTTTAATCATGGGGACTTAGGACATAGTGTTTTATTAGGAGAGAACATGCTTTTGCTCAGATAAGGTCTTTAAGGTAGGCAATGCAGTAGACTTTTCCTTAAGGTTGGACATTTTAACCACTGATTAAATCTAGACGATGGCAAGAAAAAATTTTGGGTTGTTACAGTCCCTACAATGTCTCCCATCTCTGAACCTTTACATTTATTTTTCCCACTGCTTGGAATCCACTTCCAAACATTCCCTGCCTCTTAGAATCTTTCCTCATTTCCTTCAAAACTCTACTGCAATACATTCTACATAGCCTTTCTTGAACCATCCCCCAGCTACTAGTGGCCTCTTCAATAAAATTTACTTTTATTTTTTAAAATATTTTTTATTCTCTCATTTACATGCATTCTGTTTCTTCTGACAGGCTATTATTATTGTTGGGTTTGAGTCATTTCAGTTGTATCCAACTCTTCCTGACCCCATTTGGGGTTTTCTTGGCAAAGATACTATAGTGGTTTCTTATTTCCTTCTCCAGCTCATTTTACAGATGAAGAAACCGAGGCAAATGGGGTTAAGTGACTTGCCAAGGGTCTCATCACTAGTAAATGTCTTGAGGCCAGATTTGAACTCAGAAGATGAGTCTTCCTGACTCCATGCTCAGTTTCTATCCATTGCACTACCTCACTGATAGGATGTAAAGTACCTTAAAGGCAAGAAGTGCTTCACTATTGTATTCTTATCCTCAACCCTTAGCACAGTGCCTTGAGCCATAGTAAGTATTTAATAAGTGCTCATTTATTTGTTGACAAAATTGCCTATGCTTAATAAAGTGAAAGTTTACCTTTAAAAGTTTTTTGAATCCTTTTATTTTTAAAGGAATAGCCATTTCCTGATATGTTCCCTGCCCCTCCTTACCAGGAGAATAGTCCAGCATTTATTTTTGTTATATGTTCAACAGTTCAATTTTTTTAGATGACTTGTTTAGAGCCTTAAGCTGTTCACAATATTTGCAGGGATATGGACATATGTATTATTCTTGTGGATTTCAAAACCATAAGCTCTCTTTTTTTCTTGCCTTGCAGGAATTTAGAAGCCTTGAAGTCACAAGAAGAAAAGGTAGGAAAGCAATTTTTTTTCAGCTGTTGTCATTGTGGAAGTCACTTGCTCTAGCTAAAGGAGATTTCAGATTTTCTGGTTATTTCTCATTTGAATTTCATATCTTTTTTTCTTTTTTGGAGGAAATGATGAGCTTATGGCACTGATCTCTATAATTTTATGTGAACTGGTCTCCAGGAATTTTCATTAAAAATCATATTCTCTCGTTCTCATTTCTGAGGAATGAAATAAAGTCTAAGGACTCTCCATTTTTGAGCCAATTCTAGCATTGTTGATTAGAAATATTCTTAATGAATAAACTTTTTAGCTTCCCAGATTGAAAGTGGTAAAATGATAACAGAGTTTCAACTATTTCTTGCCACAAATCTCTGGTTGCACTTTAAGATATTTCAGTTGCTAGGAAGGTTAGGAAAGCACCGTGGAAAATATTTGTCCTGAAGCTTATTGAAACTTCTAGAAGAAAGTTATTTGAACTGGAAAGAGAAAGCTAATTGTCTCTAAACTGGTTTATTTTACTTCTTAAGAAGGGATAATAATGCCCTCTTTTACCCTCCATTATTGCTTTAAGCAGGACTTATTTCTTAGGGAAAAAATCACATGAGTATTAATCCTATGCAATCTTCTGGTTATACAAGAGGATTATTATTCTTATTTATTTTTTAAAAATCCTTTTAGTCACCAAAGGCCCTCTATTGAGAGAGAGAGAGAAATAAAAAGAAAGCAAGAAACAGAGAGACAGACAGAGATAGAGACAGAGAGATAGTGATAAATAGACATGAGATAAACAGTTTTGCCATCATCATCTTAAAGTTGCTAGATCCTAAGGTGGATAAGAAATACCTTAAGCATCATGATTATTGTGTCAAATTATTTATTATTATATAAGGTATCTCAAAACTCTTAGTGCCCTAAGGCTTTTGGGACACTAGTGTGGTATTGGGGGGGGGAGGGGGGGAAGCAGTAGTTTTAGTGACCAAAGACCTGATGAGCTCAGATCCTGGCTCTGATAATCATTACTTGTCAGATCTGATACAAGTCATTTAAATTCTTGAGTTTTATTTTTCTTATACAGAGAGAAAAGGAATTGAACAACATGACCTTTAAGGTCTCTTCCATTCATCTTTAGTTCTGTATCTGTGTGTTTGTATGCATGTATGTGATAAAAAAAATTTCCCAACTCATTAGTTTGGATCCATTGCTACTTATTATGCCTCTGTCCTTGAGAGTTTGGCTAGTGGTCTTGTTGTATAGCCTTTGATTTTAATGAAAAATCATCATTATCTACCACATGGCAATTGAGATCTTTTGTGAGTACCCACCATACTCCTGTAAAATTTCTGTCCTTTTGCCTTTAGACCTCAAAGTTATTCACTTTTCTGGACCTCCTGTCATATGTCTCTTGGAATATACAACTAACTGGGTGATGTAAAAGTCCAATGGCAAAATTAAGAGAACTTCCCTACTACTGTCCTTCCTTGCCTCTCACTAAAGTTGTTTGGACTAGAGAGAACTGGTTTATTCTTTGTGATAGCTTGGCTTTCTCTGGTGTCTTTTCATCTAACTCAGTCAATCTCCAGATGACATGTCAGCTTGGATAATTTAGTTACAGAATGAGAGACACTGAAAGAAACACTCTTTGTTGGGATGACATTTTCAAAGCCCGACAAGCTCTGTGACTTAAACCTTTCTCTCTAAATCTGTGATGAAGTGCCCAAAACAGGAGGTTGAACTTAGAGACATCACTAAAACAGTATCTCCTACTGGTCTTCCATTGTGTCTTGAGACCAGAGAGATCATGAGGGAGAAAAGGAAGAGGTCACAGAATTGCCTTTCTCAGTACCACCCTATAATCATCAGGTTATTGATTTAAGAAGGGACAGGACATACTGAATTCAAGGAATTAACCAAACCATTTTTATTGACATCTATATCTGTATCTATCATACATTAAAAAAAAGTGAGCATGTCCCTAACATAGCTATCCAACCTTTTATCTTGATTCAAGGATATTCCACAGTACAGATGAGGTGTTTCCAGGACCTGACCATGTCCTTGGAAATACATTCCTCTAAGAATATTAGACTATATTTAATAACTGCAACATTCATGTAAGTTTAGATAAAAATATGTAAGAGGTAGATTTTAGGTATTTATAGATATGTATTTAAAATGTGGTCACCAGGAATCAACAATTCAGATTGATTCCATAATTAAAATAGACCCAAGTCAGGATCCAGTTTAAGGTAGTTTATTTACAATTGGGAAGGTAAAAGGTAGGTAAATAGAGAGAGGGAGAGGCTAGTCCAGGCCTGGAGAGGCCTGGATGGAGAGAGAGGGTTAAAAGACTAATTAAACTAGGTTACAAGCCACAAGACCTTAGAAATCAGAGAGGCTATAAGCCTACTTAAGGCAGAGTTTGGAAATGCCAAGGTAGGCCAGGAAGTCAGCCTAACTTACCTACGTGACAATTCAGAGTAGAAGCTGCCTGAGGTCTCAGCCAAGCACCTTCAGCACCAAGTCCAAAGGCAGAACTTTTTTTACCAGGTTGTAACCCACATATTTAAAGAGATAGTGTCTCTCCTCCAATGGCAGCCTCTACACTGATTTGGACTGCCCAAAGGGCAGTCCCTTGTTCTTGATTTGATGCTTATTGTCACATATGATTAACTTATCTCCCCTCCCCTTTCGAGGGAGGTGGGGATGATATAATCTAGATGCCTAGGGTAAGTAGATTTTTGACTATGAATGGGCTAGAGTTAATTCCATTTACACAAATGCAAACCTCTCAAATCAGTACAATTTATTTGTTGCCTCATGGTTACATTTTTATAGACTTACTGCTTATTTTGGCTATTTCTAATGATATGTCTCTTCTCTCTGTTCCCCAGGGAAGAGGTCGAATCTGACTAACTTGAGTTGATTCTACATTTTCCATTGTGTTCCTAGATATTTTTGATATGCCATTGGAACAAAGTTCAGTGGTAGACCAGTAGGCTACAAGTAACTGAGACCTATTCTTGGGGGCATATTTCTTGTGGCATGGTTCTGTGACTGGGAGACTGCTGTCCAAAGGGCTCCACATAAACAAGGGGAAGGAAGAAAATATTTAGGACAAAGGAGATTGATAGCTGCTGTTGTTGGTCTCATATCATTGAGTGTACATTTCTTTAATTTGTGTCTTGTACACTGAGTATGAAAGACAGTATTTCACAGTGCATTGAGAGCTAAGCCAGCAATGAGAAATACCTGGGTTCAAGATTAATTGCCATCAAATACTACAACCTTGAGTAGTCACTTTATCCTGTCAGTGTTCAAAGCAACTCTCAAAGACAATAAGTTGCAGAAAAGTTGCTGACCTGCCTTTGTAGAGGGAGTTCCTTTATCTAGGAGTTTCCTATATTAATAAAACTACAGCTTCTGTCATTGTTTGTGTTGAATGTAAATTTAATGTCTTCTGAATTGCTAATTTTTGAAAGAGAAATCTGCCTTGAGTGACAGAGATTAGGGGTTGTGCTTTGAGAAAGAACCCCTAGCTCAGAGACACCCAAGAGGCATGAAGAAGGGATGAAGGGCACCTTCCTGCCTTTTCCACCAAAACTTTGAAGAATGCAATTTTTTTAACTCTGTGTGCTTTAAGAAAAATTATATGCTGGGAGATCCTTACCTTCCACCTTAGAATCAACACTATGTATTGGTTTTGTGGCAGAAGAGTGGTAAAGGCTAAGCAATGGGGGTTAAGTGACTTACCCAGAGTCACACAACTAAGAAATGTCTGAGATCAGATTTGAACCTAGGACCTCCTCTAGGCCTGACTCTCAACCACTGAGCTGAACAGCTGCCCCCTAGAATGTGGTTTTGCAAAGGAAAATTCAAAGCACCCTGGCTATTATTTCCCTTACTTAGAAATCATCTTGCTTTTATGGCTGACCACCCTTCAGCACAAATTTTCAGCAAATGTGACCTGATATTCTATAACATTTTCCCCTATCTAGTCATAGATCACGTCATTCCTTTATTATGTGTTTGTGGAATACACATGGGAACAGACAAACCATTTCCTTTAATATCACTAAGTCACACTACAGGCATTCTTAAGAAAGTGTAGGGAAGTCTAGGAATTCAAGGCCTTGGGCGGTAGGCTGTGAATCTTCTCAAGATCACACACAGTGTATGCAAAGAGGAGGAAAAAAAAAAGTGGAAGGAAGGAAGTGTGAATATCATCAAATGAAAGTTAGTCATTGCAGTCTAGCAGCAAATGCCTTAGGTTGGAGGCAAACTTTATGCTTCAGCTTTCCTTCCTCTAGGTTCTGGGATTTAGGGAGAAAGCATGGCACAGTAGAAAGTTCAGTGGCCTCTGGAGTCAGAGAACTTAGGTTCTAATTCTGTCTCCATCACTTACTGTCAGTGTGACTTCGGGTAAATCATTTGACCTCTCTGGACCTCTGATTCCTCACCTGTAAAAAGAGAAGATTTAACCAGATGACCCATTTTAGGCCTTTAATCCTATTGCCTTCAAGACCTTAAAGGGACAAGGAAGGTAGAACTGAATATATTTGACTTCTGATCCATTTCCTCTTTTAGCCTCCTTCAAATGTTACCCACAAACTTTGGAGACACTATTAGGTCCTTCTCTGACTTTCTAGAAAGTCCTTGGTCAGCTACAGAATTTCAACTTTTTTTTTTTTTTTACTTCTGACATTCATAGGATGACAGAACTAGTTCTAGGTCAGGTGAAGGACATTCTCACGTCAATCATTCAAATATGCTTCGTGATGTTATGTGACCATAAGTGAGAGATTTTAGTGGTAAACCAAAGATTGGCAATAAGTCTCTGTGCAAATCTAGTTGTACTAGGCTATTTAATCCATTAGCAAGTTGACATGCTATATCAATTAACAAACACTATTAAGTAGCTCCTATGTGTCAGGCAGAGCCCTATGTACTAGGGACACAAAGACAGCAACAAAATAACCTCTTCTCCCAAGAAGCTTGTATTTCATACAGAGTCCTCCTGTTCCTGTTTGCTGGTTTTCTTTCAGTTCAGTTCCTGACTTGTCAATGAGAAACTGTTGTTCCAAGATTTGCTGCTTTAAATAACTGTGGTTAACCTGGGGTATCAGAGCTTCATTAGCACTGACAGGATCAGAGCAGCAAGAGGAGTTGAAATATGTGCCTTCAAGGGGCTTGACTTATTGCTGTAGGAACAAGAGTTTTCTCTGAGATGATAGTTGCAAGGTTCATTAAACCTTTAATTGATGGAAGTTGTTTAGCAACTCTGCTTTCTTCATCTCATCTAAAAGGCTTCTTGGAAAACTAATGCTACCTACTAGACCTGTCTGCTAGAAGAATATTATCTCCTAACACTGTTCAGGGACTCCGTTTCTTTTTTAGCTTTGGAAGGTTTTCTAGGGTCTGGTAAGTTAATAAGAAATGTGAGAAATGGTTAAGTAGGATGAGAAGACTAGGAAATAGAAACTGCATTTAAGAACCCTTTGTAATTTGTTTCAAGTCTCCTTTCCATAATGAATTCTCATTATTTCCCCATATATGCTAGACACACTTTAGGTAAGGGTGATGAAAATTTTGATATGAATCAAAGACATCCCATCAAGCTCTATGCTCTCTCTGTCTCTGTCTCTGTCTCTCTCTCTCTCTCTCTCTCTCTCTCTGTGTGTGTGTGTGTGTGTGTCTCTTTCTCTCTCTCCTTTATTTTCTGTCTTTGAAAATTAATACTACATATCAGTTCCTAAGCAGAAAAGTGGTAAGAGCTAGGCTACTGGGATTCTATGACTTGTCCGGGGTCACAGGAAGTATCTAAGGCTAGATATGAACTCTAGACTTTTTGTTTCCAGGTCTGAATTTCTAACCACTGAACCATCTAGCTGCCCTTCTAAGTACTCTTTTTTTTCCCAGTGCATGATCCAGCTTCTTCTTTTCTGCCTTTTCCTGGTCTATTCCAAACCTGGAATGCTGTCTCTCCTCATCCATGCCTCTTGGAGTTTCTAGTTTCCCTCAAGACTCAATTCAAATCTTATTTTCCTACCTAGAACCTTTCCTGAGATCAATTCCAAATTACTTTACACTGTCAGTTCCTTGAGTGCTAGGATTACCTTATTTTTGTCTTTGTATCCTATATTACTAATTATTTATCAAAGTTCAATGAGAAGCTGAATAATTACTTCCTCTCACAATCATCTGGAATCTCACCCTATAAGGTTCTGTATCTAAACCTCTAATACCATCCCTCCTCCATCCCTTACCTCTCTCCAGATGCGATGAATAGTTGTGTTCTTTCTAATGCCTATTATTTTCATACCTTTTTCATCTAGCCCTAAAATTGACTCTCCACCTTTTCTAGCAATTAGACCAAAGGTGGGAGCCAAGGTGAACCCTTCCTTGTCTTACAATGCCAGAAGTGAGAGGCCAATAGTGATTGTAATTGCCAGAATCTATCTGCCTGAAACCAATACTTTCCTCTGATTTCCATCCCCCTCAATTACAGCTGCAGGGAGCCCTCCAGACAGCTGAGAAAGTGGTTACTTCAATTTTAGTTCTTGTCATCTGCCTCTCAGGAACAAGGGGTTATCTCTGAGCTATCCTGGCTGGTTTGGATTGCTCTGTGATTAGAGCCTGCGAGTGCGTGGGCAGGTACCAATGCCAGGTTGCATGACCCAGCATCTCAGGAATCTGCTCAATGTGCTTTTACAGGTAGGTACAGCCTCTGTCTTATGGTGATGCAGGTCACAGCTCAGGGAGGGATGCTCTCTCTGGAAAAGGAGAGAGGCTCAGAGTGACAGATTGGTGCAGTCAGGGTAGTTATAAGGTTTGTTCAGAGGTGTGTAAGTGCTAAACCAACCTGGCATAGCAATTCATGGGAACGTGGGACACGCACTCAAACCTTCCTTTCTGAAAGCACTTGGAATTAGTCTCTAATTGGCAGCTGTCTCTAATAGCCCTTTTATTGTTCTCCGCATCTGGATGAGCTGAAGCCATTAAGAATCCCATTCTGTTTACCATTAATTTTGATTTTGTTTAGCAGATGTTTCCTGGATCTCACAGTTGCTTACCTAATCTATCTTGGTATAATGTGAAGTGGCTAACTATCTTCCATGAAATAGATTAATAAACTCCCTAATTCTTCATGGGTAACATCTTTTACTGCTGCAAATATATGGTATTTAAAGAGGGAGGTTGTAAAATGTCCAGATTTGATGGTGCCTGGAGCGATCGAAGGTCCTTTTTCAAATCAAGGTTACCATCTGGGAAAATAGACTGCACCTCATTTCCATTCTCACTCATCCTCACTGGAACAATGCAGATACCCACTGTGGTCTCTACACTGGAGCAAGATGTGGCTGACTTCTTTCCCTCCACTTTGATTTCCCCCAACTCCTAAATTAACTTTAAAAATTTTTTACCCTAATTTCCCAGATGACTGCCACAAGCTCTGGAAGTGAAGTTGTGTTCAGAACCAATTATTACAGAATGAATCAACTAATCATGAAACCCTAAAATGCCAAAGAAAGAGGTCCTAGCAATCATCCAGCCCAATCACTTTATTTTACAGTTTGGGAAACAACATTGTTTAGTGCAATAGCACTAGATTTACAATAAAAATTGAACTGCATTTATTGCAATGAGATCCTAAGGGTCTGAGGTCTAGTTCTGTCACTTACTAGCTGTGTGATCTTGGGAAAGTCATCTATCTGATCCTCAGTCTTTTCATCTGTAAAGTAGGCATAATAGTGCTTACATCATCCACCATATAAGGCTTCCTATAATGAATATTGAATATAATGAATAATTAAGATTACAATTTGTAAAGTGATGTATGTGTATTCATGTACATATACATGTCAAAACAGAATTGTTAATTAGGATTTTGTTTTTTACTAAATTAAAGCTCAGAAAAGTTATATTGCTTCCTTTTGCCCAAGGTTACTCAGTTGATGTGTCAAAGCTGGGAATAAATCTTAGGTCACCAGACTTTTAGCTTTATTATTCTAAGTCTAGATAATTTGATTAGAGAATGACTTTGTAGGTTCTTTTGACAAGTAATACTAGCTGCCCTTATCAAACAGTTTTGATGGGCCAATTTTTAGTTAATATTGGTAATGATTCTTTTCCATTGTTAAGGCATAGAAAATTGTTTGATTAATGCATTGTGCATATGTAGGTATAGGTTTTTTAAAACCCTTTTTATCCCCCAATCAATAAATGGGCAAGGGACGTGAATAGGCAATTTTCAGATAAAGAAATAAAAACTATCAATAAGCACATAAAAAAGTGCTCTAAATCTCTAATAATTAGAGAAATACAAATCAAAACAACTCTGAGGTATTACCTTACACCTAGAAGATTGGCTAAAATGACAGCAGGGGGGAGTAATGGATGTTGGAGGGGATGTGGCAAAACTGGGACATTAATGCATTGCTAGTGGAGTTGTGAATTGATCCAAGCACTCTGGATGGCAATTTGGAACTATGTTCAAAGGGCTTTAAAAGACTATCTGCCTTTTGATCCAGTCATAGCACTGCATGGTTTATACCCCCAAAGAGATAATAAGGAAAAAGACTTGTACAAAAATATTTATAGCCACGCTCTTTGTGGTGGCAAAAAATTGGAAAATGAGAGAATGTCCTTCTATTGGGGAATGGCTGAACAAATTGTGGTATCTGTTTGTGATGGAATACTATTTTGCTCAAAGGAATAAAGAACTGGAGGAATTCCATGTGAACTGGAATGACCTCCAGGAATTGATGCAGAGTGAAAGGAGCAGATCCAGGAGAACATTGTACACAGAGACCAATACACTGTGGTACAATCTAACATAATGGACTTCTTTACTAGCAGTAATGCAAGAATCCAGAGCAAGGCTGAGGGACTTATGAGACAGAAAATAGCCACATTCAGAGGAAGAACTGTGGGAGGAGAAACACAGAAGAAAAACAACTGCTTGAACACATGGGCTGTTGGGGATATTATTGGGGATGTAGACACTAAATGATAACTCTAGTTCAACTATCAATAATATGGAATTAGGTCTTAATCAATGATACATGTAAAACCCAGTGGAATTGTGCGTTGGCTAAGGGGGGTTAGGGAGGCTTGGGGGAGAGGGAAAGAACATGAAACATGTAACTATTGAAAAATATTCAAAATAAAAATAAAAATAAATTTAAAAAAACTTTTAAATCCTTATTTTCTGCCTTAGAATCATTTGGATCTAAAGCAGAAGAGCAGTAAGGACTTGACAACTGGGGATAAGTAACTTGCCCAGAGAGTCACACAGCCAGGAAGTGTCTCAGGTCAGATTTAAAACCAGGTTCTCTTGACTCCAGACCTTGCACTCTTCCACTGTGTTACCTAGATGCCTCTGTGTATAGTTTTTGAAAGAAGGAATAGAAAGAAGTTAAAAGATAGTTCTATTGTACTTCTCTCCTGTTTGGACCATTTTTGAACTATTGCACAATATTCTGGGTGTCACTTATTAGGAAGGATAATGACAAGTGAGAGCTTATCTAGAGGAGGTTGGTCTGGAACATTAGGAGAATCAATATCATACCCATACTAGCACTAATTAAAATAACTTGCAAACAGATTTCCTAGAGAAGAGACAAAATGGTTTAAAAATGAAACTCAAATCTAGGGTGGCTGTGTAAAGAAACAGGCATGCAATGCAGCTTCCTCCAGGGGGTATAAATTGGTACCGTCTTTTTGGAAAAAAGTATTGAGTTATATGATAAGCTTTATAAAGTTGCTTGTGTCCTTTAACATTTTTACTTCATTATTGGAACCATATCCTAAGGATGTTATTGAAAGGGGAATAATATGGTTGTAATTTTAGCATAATTATTTACAATAGCAAAAATTTAGAAACAGTCCCAATATCCAATGACTAAGAAATGGCTAAACAAATTGTGGCATTAATATGATAAAATATTTTGAGCCATAATAAGTGATAAATATGAGAAACATAAAGAAATTTAGAAGGACTTATGAAGTGAAAAAAGCAGTAACAAGAATAATGTACATATAATTTCCAACTAAGGCAATAAAAAGAACAAATTTGGGAAAATTCACAGAAAATAAAAGGACAAATGTGACATTAAAGTTTATATTTTTTTTCTTATAATGTGAATGAGAATTTTATTTTTAGGCAATATTTCTTCTTTTTGTGTACTTGAAGGTTATGAGTTAGAATAATCAAGTTTTAGAATAGTTAGAATAATCAAAACTTTTTTGTAGATTATTTCTACCCAATACTTGATAGGTGCTCAAGTGACCAATTCATAGTTTACACCTCTCCTTCTTCAGGCTGGTTTATTTATTCATTTATATGTTTTTGCTTGAAGATTGCTCTAATGGAGAATAAATCACTATATATCACAGATGTAGAAATGAAATGATGTCAGAGGTCATTTTATCTAATCCCATCAATTTACAGATGATCAAATGGAGGTCTAAGTTAGTTTGCTAATCTTACCCAAAATTAACTGACTTATCCAAAGTTAAATATATACTATGCATCAGAGGTGGGTTTTATATCCAGAAGAAAAATTTATCTAGATTACTAGTTTGTGAGTTTAAGGAAAGGAACTCTGAAACCACACATTAAAACATAAGGCTTGACTGGTTTAATGGAAAAAAGTAAAAGATATACAAGTTTTTGAGCCATGTGATTTCCATTGGGCCCTTAGATGACAAACTATAGGGCTTGTCAAATGGGGCTTGTCTAGCCTGGAAAGCTTTGGTACAAGTGAGGTGAAGGCCAGATTGTAGGTGTCCCAGTTCTCTTTTGTTGCACACACACAGATCATTTGTTTCAGGGGTGTTTTGTTAATTTCCAAGGAACCCTCATTGTAAATTATGCATTCCTTGTCCTTACTCTACATTAAGCCAATGTTATATGATTGTAGATCAAGAAGCATTTATGGACATTAAATCATAGCATCACAGATCTTAGATACAGCTCTCATAGAGGACTTGGAAACCCATGCCTGACACAGATGAAGCAAATTCCTAAAGATGGCATAGATAGTGAGTAGAACTAGAATTTAAGCTCAGGTCCTGAAACACCATGTTCAGACATCTTTTCCCACTACACCATGTTGCCTCCCTCTAGCATGTTCAGAAGAAGAATAGGATTTTTCTAATCTACATTTTTGGGCAAATAGTCACATGGGTGAATCAGTAGCAGATGAAGGTTGTTATAAGGAAATTAAATCATTGTAGATAAGAATCTATTCTATATCATCGTCATAAAGAGTTGCTTAGGGCTCAGAGAGATTTGTGACTGGTTGAGTATCACTGAATCAATATATGTAAGAGATAAGTTTTCCCATCTCTAAGAATGGCCCTTTGTTCTCTATTCCTATATTTCCTCTCTAATTCTAGTCTTGAATTGAGGACATATGCATCTGCTTATGCAATTTGACCAGGTGCTACTAGGCAATAAAATTAAGGTTTGGGGGAAAGGACAAATAAAGCTTTAGTGATTACTTATTCACAAGGTATTCTACCCCTTGACAGTTGTATGAGAAACCTTATGCTTTTCATAGACCCTTAAATTTTAAATCTTCATTATCATTAATAGCTTTGAAATCCCTATTCTATACTTTGATACTCCTGCCACTGATACAAATATTAGAAATGCATTATGTTTTATAATGTGTATATCTTTTATAAATCCTACATAGAGAATGTCCTCAACTACTCATGGTGGTGAGTTGCTTCCCCTCTGAGACTTTTAATATTTCATAGATACTAGTTTAATACCTGGCCCATTGACTTGCTATTGCTCATTCTTGCTCTCTCTCTCTGATCTGTTTTTCTGATACATCCTTGATTCTGTACTGTCACTTCTCTGGTGGTGATAATAAAGGTTCCTTTTGTGTATGGGTTGGACTCCATGGCTACTGAGATCCATTTCTGACTCTTAAATTCCAAGATAGGTCTTTGTCATCTCCCACATATGTTATTATTAGTAATAATTGGGAGCCTATTTAACACTGCATGGATTGTTCCTTTGAACTTTGGGTAAAATTTTGATTCCTTTTAGATTATGTTGCATCTCAGACACATATCATAACAAGAAGAATATTTATGCTAAAGAGAATTTTCTTTTAGTATCATAGATCAGGTTGGGGACTTAAAAGTGATGTTCAACCACCAATAAATTTGGAAGCATCAATTGCTTTGACTTTTTTGTGTTTTGTTTGTTTTTGTTTGATTGTAAAGCACATTAATATGTGTTAGGTGCTGTGCTAGGTGACGGAGAAAAACATTAAAGTGAGATTGCCCCTGACCTCAGGAAGCCTATATTTTAGAATATATGATGTATCCTGATATTCTCTTCACAAAAGAGATGAGGTTTATGGCTTGCATTCTGTACCATTGGAAGGACAACCAATATTGATGAGAACAAAGATCCATTAAAGTGTTTATTATTCTGTGATGGATCCTACCTCCCTTTCTGGTCAAGTGAAAAACCCTTACCTTTCATCTTAAAATTGTGTATTGGTTCCAGTGCAAAAGAGTGGTAAGGGCTAGGCAATGGGCGTTAAGGAACTTGCCCAGCTCACACAGATAAGAAGTGTCTGAGGCAAAATTTGAATCCAGGACCTCTCATATCTCAGCCTGACTCTCAATCCACTGAGCTACCCCTAGACTTATTATTTTGTATTTTTTTGCAAAGTGTTTATTATCTAGCTCTGAAATGATATGATTCTATTTAATTTCATCATCACTACAACTTGATGAGGAAGAATAGGCTAATATTAGTTTGCTTACTTTCCTTTTTAGGATCTCTGTTTTCTCATCTAAAAATGAAGTGGTTGAACTAAATGCTACTGTTGTTTCAAAGTAGAAATATCTTATGATTAACCTCATTTTAAAAATTAAGAAACTAAAATCCCCAGAGGATGACTCAACCATCACAGGATCTTATAGCCAATGGCAAATTTAGGATTCCAACCCAAGTCTCTTGGCTATTAGACTTTCACACTTTTGCTATACATAAAGTATGCTGAACATTATTGTAATATCCTTTTACAGATTCTCAAAGTTTTTCAGGACTTTAAAGTAGCTCAATAGTATTATTAAGATGAGTTTTTTTATTTTGAAAACTTTTTAAAATTAATTAATTTAGAGCATTTTTCCATGATTATAGGATTCATGTTCTATCACTCCCCTACTCCCACCCCCTCCCATAGTTAATGCACAATTTCACTGGGTTTTGCATATGTCATTGATCAAGACCTATTTCCATATTATTGATATTTTTGCTAGGGTGCTCATTTTGAGTCAATATCCCTAATTATATCACCATCCTCCCATGTTATCAGGTAGTTGTTTTTCTTCTATATTTCTACTCCCACAGTTCATCCTCTGAATGTGGATAGCTTTCTTTCTCATAGATCCCTCATAGTTGTCCAGAATCATAGCATCGTTGCTAGTTGAGAAGTCCATTACATTCGATTTTACCACAGTGTATCTGTCTCTGTGAATAATGTTCTCCTGGTTCTGCTCTGTTCACTCTGCATCAATTCCTGGAGGTCATTCCAGTTCACATGGAATTCCTCCAGTTCATTATTCTTTTGAGTACAATAGTTTTCCATCACCAACAGATACTACAATTTGTTCAGCCATTCCCCAATTGAAGGGCATACCCTCATCTTCCAGTTTTTTTGCCACCACAAAGAGCATGGCTATAAATATTTTTAAACAAGTCTTTTTTCCTTATTATCTCTTTGGAGTATAAACCCGGCAGGGGTATGGTTGGATCAAAGGGAAGGCAGTCTTTTAGCACTCTTTGGGCATAGTTGAAATTGCCATCCAGAATGGTTGGATCAGTTCACAATTCCACCAGCAATGCATTAATGTCCCAATTTTGCCACATCCCCTCCAACATTCATTACTTTCCTTTGCTGTCATTTTAGCCAATCTACTAGGTGTGAGGTGGTATCTCATAGTTATTTTGATTTGCATTTCTCTGATTATTAGAGATTTAGAGCACTTTTTTTATGTGCTTATTGATAGTTTTGATTTCTTTATCTGAAAATTGCTTATTCATGTCCCTTGCCCATTTATCAATTGGGAATGGTTTGATTTTTTTGTACAACTGATTTTGTTCCTGGTATATTAGAGCAATTAGACCTTTGTGAAAGGTTTTTGTTATAAAGATTTTTCCCCAATTTGTTGCTTCCCTTCTAATTTTGGTTGGATTGGTTTTGCTTACACAAAACCTTTTAATTTAATGTAATCAAAATTATTCATTGTACATTTTGTAATTTTTTCTAACTCTTGCTTAGTCTTAACATCTTTCTTTTCCCAAAGATCTGACAAACATACTACTCTGTGTTCACCTAATATGTTTATAGTTTCCTTCTTTATGTTCAAGTCATTCACCCATTCTTAGTTTGTTTTGGTGTACAGTGTGAGATTTTGAGCTAAATCTAAACTCTCCCATATTGTTTTCTAATTTTCCCAGCAGTTTTTGTCAAATAGTGGGTTTTTGTCCCCAAAACTGGTCTCTTTGGGTTTATCATAGACTGTTTTGTTGAGGCCACTTACCCCAAGTCTATTCCACAGATCCTCCCTTCTGCCTATTAGCCAGTTCCTTATTGTTTTTATGACCACTGCTTTATAGTACTATTTAAGATCTGGTACTGCTAGGCCACCTTCCTTCACATTTCTTTTCATTATTTCCCTTGATATTTTGATCTTTTGTTCTTCCAAATGAACTTTGATATAATTTTTTTCTAATTCAGTAAAAATGTTTTTTGGTACTTTGATAAGTATGCCACTAAATAAATATATTAATTTGGGTAGGATCGTCATTTTTATTATGTTAGCTTGTCCTACCCGTGAGGAATTAATGTTTTAAATTTGTTTAGATCTAGTTTTATTTGTGTGGAAAGTGTTTTACAGTTGTGTTTGTATAATTCCTATCTATGTCTTGGCAGATAGATTCCTAAGTATTTTATTTTGTCTAGGGTGATTTTAAATGGCATTTCTCTTTCTAACTTACTGCTGTGATGTGATAGAAATATATAGAAATGCTGATGATTTATGCGCATTTATTTTGTATCTTGCAACTTTGCGAAATCTGTTGATTATTTCCACTAGCTTTTTATTTGATTCTCTGGGATTCCTTAAGTATAACATCATATCATCTGCAAAGAGTGATAAATTGGTCTCCTTACTGCCTATTTCAGTACCTTCAATTTCTTGTTCTTCTCTAATTGTTACAGATAGTGTTTCTAGTACAATGTTAAATAATAGAGGTGATAATGAGCAACCTTGTTTCACTCCTGATCTTATTTGGAAGGGTTCTAATTTATCCCCATTGCATATGATACTTGTTGATGGTTTTAGAAATATACCATTTATTATTTTTAGGAAAGGCCCTTCTATTCCTTTGCTTTCTAGTGTTTTCAAAAGGAATGGGTGTTGTATTTTATCAAAGGTTTTTTCTGTACCTATTGAGATAATCATGTGATTTTTGTTGGTTTACTTTTTGATATGGTCAATTATATGAATGGTTTTCATAATATTGAACCATCCTTGCATTCCTGGTATAAATCTCACATGATCATAATGAATAACCCTTGTAATCACTTGCTGGAGTCTTTTTGTTAGTATGTTATTTAAGGTTTTTGCATCTTTGTTCATTAAGGAGATTGGTCTGTAGTTTTCTTTGTTTTTTTGTCTGCCTGGCTTTGGAATCAGTACCATATTAGTGACATAAAAGGAGTTTGGTAGAACTCCTTCTTTGCTTATTATGTCAAATAATTTGTATAGTATTAGGATTAGTTGTTCTTTTAATGTTTGATAGAATTCACTTGTGAATCCATCAGGCCCTGGTGATTTTTTCTTAGGGAGTTCTTTGATGACTTGTTCAATTTCTTTTTCTGATATGGGATTATTTAAATATTCTATTTCTTTTTCTGTTAATCTAGGTAATTTATATTTTTGTACATATTCACCAATATCTCCTAGATTGCTGTATTTATTGCCATATAATTGAGCAAAAGAGTTTTTAATGATTGCCTTAATTTCCTCTTCATTAGCGATGCAGTCACCCTTTTCATCTTTGATACTGTTAATTTGGTTTTCTTCTTTCTTTTTTTTATTAGATTGACCAGCACTTTGTCTATTTTATTTCTTTTTTGAAAGTACCAGCTTGTAGTCTTATTTATTAATTCAATAGTTATTTTACTTTTGATTTTATTAATTTCCTCTTGAATTTTTTTTAAAACCCTTGCCTTCCATCTTGGAGTCAATAATACTGTGTATTGGCTCCAAGGCAGAAGAGTGGTAAAGGCTAGGCAATGCGGGTCAAGTGACTTGCCCTGGGTCACACAGCTGGGAAGTGTCTGAGGCCAGATTTGAACCTAGGACCACCTGTCTCTAGGCATGGCTCTCAATCCACTGAGCTACCCAGCTGCCCTCTCTCCTTTAATTTTTATGATTTCTAATTTAGTTTTCATCAGGAGATTTTTAATTTGTTCACTTTCTATTTTTTTAATTTGCATGTCCAATTCTTTGACGCCTGCCCTCCCTAATTTGTTAATATATGCACTCAAGGATATAAATTTCCCCCTAAATACTGCTTTAGCTGCAGCCCACAGATTTTGGAAGGATGTCTCATCATTGTTATTCTCCTCAATGAAATTATTAATTGTTTCTATGATTTGTTCTTTAACTGATTTTGGAGAATCAGATTATTTAATTTCTAATTATTTTTTATTTGCCTGTCCATGTGCCCTTACTAATTACTATTTTTATTGCATTATGATCTGAAAAGGTTGCATGTATTAATTCTGCTCTTTTGCATTTGTTTGCCATGTTTCTATGCCCTAGTACATGGTCAATCTTTGAGAATATACCATGTGCATCTGAAAAGAAGGTGTATTCCTTTTTGTCCCTATTTATTTTCCTTCACATATATATTAACTCTAATTTTTCTAGGATTTCATTCACTTCTCTTATCTCTTTCTTATTTTTTTTTTTGTTTGATTTATCTAGATCTGATAGTGGGAGGTTCAAGTCTCCCACTAGAATAGTTTTGCTGTCTATTTCCTCCTTGAGCTCTGCCAATTTCTTTTTTAGAAATTTGGATGCTATACCATTTGGTGCATACATGTTGAGTACTGTTATTTCCTCATTGTCTATACTGCCTTTTATCAGGATGTAGTTACCTTCCCTGTCTCTTTTAATCAGATCTATTTTTACTGTGGCTTTGACAGATATCATGATTGTGACTCCTCCCTTCTTTTTCTCAGTTGATGCCAAATAGATTTTGCTCCAGCCTTTAACTTTACTCTGTTGGTTTCTACCTCCTTCATGTGTGTTTCTTGTAGATAACATATGGTAGGATTTTGGTTTCTAATCCATTCTGCTATTTGCTTCCATTTTATGGGTGAGTTCTTCCCATTCACATACAGAGTTATTATTACCAGCTGTATATTCCTCAACATTTTAATTTCTCTCCTTGTCCTGCCCTTCCTTCTTTCACTATTTCCTTTTATACTAGTGTTTTGTTTATAATAAGTCCCCCTAATCCCCTCCCTTATTTTACTTACTTCCCTTTCTCCTCCTCCCTTCTTATTCCCCCCCCCCCTTATTTTTCTTTATGGTCTTTTTTAGTTACTCTCCACACTCCCTCCCTTGTATTGCTTCCCTCCCCACCAGTCCATTCGTTACCCTTCTACTTTTCTATAGGGCACAAATCAATTCACTGCCTCAATAGGACTGATTGTTCTTCCCCAGTTGGTAGTAAAAGTTAAAAACATGTTTTCTGCTACTTTCAAGACTTCTTATCTGCAGTATTGATAAGATTAAGGCAGGTTGGATTTGATCTGAAGAGCTTGATGTGCCCTGATGCCAAAACCTCCAGAAAGGGGCAGGGAGGCAGGGCAAGATGGATTGTTTGGCCACCCTCTCTGAGCTTCTCCTCCAGCTGCCTCCCTGCCATCTGTGATCAAAGCCTTGAATCTAGCACAGCTGTGCCAGCAAGGCATTCCCTCTGGACTAGTGCTATTGCCTGCTCAGATATTCCAGGATCTGCTGGAAATTCAGTACATTAGGTGGGGGAGGGGACATGGGATCTTCCTTTTTCCTTTCCCCTCAAACCTGAAAGTTCAGGAATTCAGGCTTTTTTTTTCATGTTCCTTTTACGTTGGGTTTACCAGGAGGATCCCCCAGCTCTGTTCTGTTGTCGGATTTTTTTCTTTCTCCTTGAAGCCCTTTGTCCTTGATTGGTGTTAAAGGGTTTACAGAGGTACAGAGGCTTGCTTCTTCTAATCAGCCATCTTCCTAGAATTCTTCTAAATTCTTGATGAGTTTTTTTAGCATGGCCCACGTTCCTAATTGTATCTGACTCTCATTTCTCCATTTTCTCATACTACCTTGTAACATCACTTCTATAGATCTACTGCTTTAATTTTATATTTCTTTTTCACATTGATACTTTGCCTATACAGCTAGACTGAGGCCTTTCTAAAGGTAGAAACTTCTATTCTTTTTCTTGTTTCTGCAGAAGTGGGTATCCAGAAGCCCCCAACTTATCTATTAGTTATGCTTTAGGCTTTTGCTTTTGTAGCAAATTTCCTATCTGTTTACTTGATATTATAAATGTGATCCCAAGGCTTTTGAAGTTTGTGAGTATTATTAGGATTGTAGTTAACTGGAATTTCCAGAATATTTTAGATGCTATTTCTTTTTTCCTTTTACTATACTGTGTTTTACTGCAAAAGCATATCTTATCTAATGACCATTGTCACTGATGTTCCTATAAAATGGACTTGCACATTTCCCCTGCTAAACTTTTCTTTAAAGGCAAGAACAAACCATATCAAAGACCTAGAAATTTGCGATAAAATGTTTTTAAACTTGAGCCCATGTACAATACCAGGGGAAAAATTTCTTCTTAGATTGTAAGTTCCTTGAGAACAGAATGTCTCATATTTTATTTCCCTAAGAATTCCTCTCAGGTAGTAAGTGCTGGCAAATACCAGGTGTCCAATATGTTCTTGATTGATTATAAACTGGAACTGGATACAGTATTTATAATTTGGCTTGTGTTTAAAAAACCACCAAGATATCATTGTACACAGTAAATTCTGAGAAAGCTTAGCTTCTGTTTCTAGGGGGAGAAATGGAAGAATGAGAATAAAAGTCATCATGATCTAGGTGCCAAGTGCAAATACAACTGGAAAACCTAAAGAACTCAGTCAGGATCCTAAGAAAAATTTCTTAGACTAGATAAGGTCTGCCAAACTAATGCTGCCTGTTTTTATATAGCCTTAGGAGCTAAGAATCATTTCTATTTTTTTTAAATCAAGTTTATTTTTTAAAAAAAATTTAAAAACTATTCTTGGTGGCTACATTCTAGACTAGGGTATAGTATTTAGAGCAGGAAAGAAGCCTTTAAAATTCCTAGAGGAAGTTAAGATTACAATGCATTGCCCTTGCCACTGTTATTTTTGTTGTTGAAGACAGAAGATATTTGCCCCTGAAGCACACAATAGATTCTCTCCTTCTTAGGCAGAATCTCTGTCTTCTAGCCTCCTTAAGCTGTTTGCACTGTGCTCTATTCTCTTGGCCTTGGCAAACTTCTGAGGTTAATTATCTAGGTTATGAAAACCATTTGTTTCTGTCTCTGCTTTGATCAATTGCCTTTTACCAACTTTTCTTTATTAAGGGATGAAGTGAAGAATCTGGCTGATTTTCATTGGCCATTATTTTCTAATCCTCTTTCTGACCTTAAAACAAGTTTATCTTTCAAAGATTCAAGAGGGATAGAAAACCTCAAACAGTCTCATCTATACCTTTCTGTTATCTTCCATGCCAGTTTCTCGATTGAACCTTTGGTCCAGCTGTTCGCTCTAAGCAGAAGCTAAAATGCCAGCTGGGAGTACCAGGTTGACGAGTAACCAGTGCTTGATGCTTAATCAGTCTATCCTATATACCCTGCCACCTTTCCTAGTGTGAGTAGGGAAACAAAGCACTTGGGACTTTTGAATGGTGACCCTTGGCAAATGTGTTTCTCTCTTGGAATATTACTTTCCTCCTCTGCAAAATGATACTGTTTGTATCATTCTATATTGTGATAATACATTAAATTCTGTGATGCTGTGATCCTCTTTACCTTTTCAGAGAGGTGCTATGTGTAAATGGATTTTGGAATCATTTGATGTTTTCTTTTTTTCTCCCATTACTATGCATGAAGGCTTAAAATTGTACCTTCTGTGTTGTATAAACTTGTACTTATAGAAAGTACCTCCATGTTCCCTCTTCCATTTTCTGCTGTTGGTGAGCCCTTGTGACCTTGTGAGCTATTTGAAGCTGGGCATTTTATGTACTCATTATTGTGATGATCACCTTTTTCCTGGCAGATACTTAAGCTGAGTTCCAAGAAGATTTGTAAGAGGTATGTGGGGAATGACGTTCCATTTGAGGTACAACATTGCCAAAGCTTTTGCTCAGTCTTTAGTTTTTTTGAATTGGAAAATTGTTGTCTTCTCTTTAGTTTCCAGAAAAATTGTATGGGACAACATTGATCAGCTTTATCACATTTGCTGAGAACATTTCCCATTCTCTAAAAGGCATCCCAAGTAATAGGATGAATAATGAGACTATTTAGCTCAGGTTTTTAGTGCGAGATGTTAATTCAATTTAATAACAGTAACTACAACAAGAAAGGACATTTATATAATACTTTAAATTTTGGGAAACACTTCGCATGCCTTATCTCATTTATACATTACTTTATTATCTACTTTATACCCTGTGAGGTAGAAGTTATAGTTAGTATAATTCAAATTTTACAGATAAATAACTTGAAACTGAAAGTGGTCACAAAACTACTTAAGTGTTAGAAGTGGGATTTGAATCTAGGTTTTCTGATTCCAAATCTAAAACAATACATTTATTACTTAGGAAGCCCCAAACCCTAACAGTCTTCAAGACACCAAGAAAATTATTAGTTCATAAGAAATGATGGAGAAATAATTGGAAAACAATGTGATATAGTATTTTATATATGCTTTATACTCTGTGCCAGTCAAATAAAGATGTGTTGATTAATAAGCAAGGGTGAACTAGTAAGAGATGGGTTAATGAGAAAATAGTATCCCTAATTGTGCTAAGTACAGGGGTATAAACAAATGATGAAAACAATCTTTGTTCTCAAGAAACTCACATTCTAATAGGTGGAAAATGTGTATATAATAAGGTATATATAAGATATAGAGTAGATAGAATGTCATTTGATGGAGGTAGCCAGAAGCAGGTAGTAGGAAGGTGGAAAGGCCTCCTGTGGAAGGTGGAATTTGAGTTGAACCTGGAAGTTCCACAATACCAAAGTCCAGAAGTGCCAGAAAGGAACAAAAGTGGAGAGGCAATAAGGAAGAGTTAAGTCATTTTGCAAAATAGCTAGATCAGTCTCAGGTCAGCATAGGCGTTATAATTGCTGAAACTTGGAATTGGGTTGGGGCAGAAACTGACTAGTATGTGGTGTCTAGGGCCTATGCCAAGGCAAGAGGAGGTCCTAGAGTCATATCAAGGCACCATGACAGGGTCAGGTGCCATCTGGAAGCTTTGCCATCCACTAGCCAGTTCTTGGTTATAGATACTTGGTTTGTGGATATCTTTTCTTGCTTTGGAGGCCCTGGGAGACCTTAGATGGTATGCCTAGAAAAGAAACTATTCAGAAGCAAGTAGCAACAGCACTTTGGCTCAGAAGTAGAGTGGTCTCAGTTCCAGTATCTAACTTAGCCTGCAAAGGAATAACCAGGGCATAAATTCAAGACCAAAGGGGAGTAAGGGATTCTGTCACTCAATCAGAAAATCTTGTTATCTGACTGAAAGGGGCTATCTATTAGCAGTCTATTGTTGCTCTGACTGGTAAACCAGTTATAAACTTGCAGAACTGGGGCTTGGGGGCAGTTGTAATATGATTTTGCCCTATATTAAACCATTTTAGGATCTTTGAAAGGTTGTTGGTCCCTAGCCTTTCTCTGATATCCTAAATTAACACTCAAATAATACTTTAAGAAAGTAGCAATGGGATCAGCACAGACAATTCTAGAAATGATATTTAGCCCAAACTAAAATCAAGTCCTAAGTCAGGAAACAGACTGGAAGAGCAAATATTCAAAAAGAACCCCTCCTAATGAGCTACTATGATGATAGTGATCTTTGGGGCATACATACAAAGGAAGAGAATGACTTTAAAACTACAAGAAAACCCTCAGAGAAAAACATAGCATGGGCACAAATTCAGCTAGAATTCCATGAAGATGAAAAAAAAGAGTTTTTTAAAAAGAGTTAAAATATGCTGATTAATGACTTAAGAAGGGCTTGAGGAAAAAAGTGGAGAAATAAAAACTATGGAAAAAGAATTGGAGAGGGAATTAATACCATGGCACAAGAGGTACAAAATCTTGTCTAATCAGTTAAGTCTGAAAGTTAGAATGGAAGCAAATCACTCCATAAACAATGAGCAATGTTAAAACAAAGTAAAAATACTTTAAAAATAGAAGATGAATGGTATCTCATAACAGAAACAAGTGACCTGGAAAATAAATTGTGAAGAAAAATTTTTAGAATTATCAAACTATCTCAATGTCAAAAAAAAAGAGCCTAGACATACTATTTTAAAAAATCTTAAAAAAAGAAAACTTTATATATCTCTTAGACGCAGAGGGCAAAAAGGAAATAGAATCCATTAGTAATCTCATTCCAGGACATCATAGTCAAAATCTAGAGTTTCCAGATAAAATAAAAAAATCACCAAACATGATTCCAAAAGACTGGTGATGAAACATGGTACTCACCTCCTAATAGAGAAATAAGTAAGGCATAATTGTTACCTTTGAAGAGACAAGTTTTAGTTGAAAAATAAAGTTGGAAGCCTGATTACAGACAATTGCATATGGTAGGATAGGAAGGTGAATCCATTCCTGTGCAGAATGCTTTTATTGAAGAGTTTATCAGAAATGCAAGAGTTATATATAGTTTGTAGCAAATGAACACTTTTTTTTAAGATTGGATTACATGAGTGTCTCTTAGAGGCAATAGATTGGGAGAGTATATAAATTACTGAGAGTAGAGATAATGACAAGGACAGTCTTCTGAAGAAGATAGGAGAGGACAGAATCAAAGGTATATGTAGAGATGCTGGTTTTAATGAGGGAGCACCTCTTCATTTGACAGTAGTAAAGGAGGAATTTGTTGGGGGGAGATGTCTAAATTGATTTAAGATGAAGAAGAAAGAAGAAGGAACTAAAAATGATGCCAATTTTTTTCAGTGAATTATAACAGGATCACTTCAGCATAGTGTGTAGAGTATCTATGGTAGTTTTGAGAAGGTTTGGATCAGCCCCTATAGAGAGTAGGATGAAAAATCAATTAAGGAGTAGTAGTACAATGATTGCTTTGCTATAGTGAGAATACAGTTGAAGTTAAATACCAAAAAATTTATAGTTGTGCAAACCCATATTTATTTTCCACCATCTTCATTTAGCATCACATGAAAAAGAACAAAGGAGTTGATAATGAGAGACATCTTGGGTTCAGATTCAGTTGTTTGTAAATCCATATTAGGTCTAGAAGTCCAATTAATTCAGTGTCCATTGTGTTTTGATGGTTGATTGTGTGATCATCTTTTCATGTAATTTTTCATGGAATTTCATGTAAACTTGCTTCCCCCTTCAATGCTTATTTGGTTCTTCTAGATTTAAATGAGTCATAGGTATAGGCTACAAAGGACACTGGACTTAGGAACTCAGGATTTGGATATTACTTACTATCTTTGTGACTGTATATGACTTTTTTGCCTGAAACTCAATTCCTCATTTGTAAAATGTGGACAACAGTACTACTAAGTATGAGGAAAACTCAAGGAATTTAAGACTAAGGTCTTTTAGCAAGGACTAGAAGTAACTTTAGAAATCACCTAGTCCAGCACCTTCATTCTACAGATGAAGAAATAGGTGTGAAGAAATCCTAAGAGATTTATCCAGGTTCAAAAAAGGTAACTCAATACTCTTTCTAAAGCTCTACCATGTTTCACTAGATGATTTCTAAGGTCCTTATTATCGCTATCATTCTCTGATCTGTGATTTACTCCATTGGATTAAGCTTTGTCTATTATTTCATTAATCATTTGTTTCCCTGCCCCACCTGAATTGGGAACATAATAATTTCCCACAGCCTCATTGTAAATCTGTTTTTTGGATCCTTTTCTCTGGCGCTAGCAAAATGACAAATGGTACTGACTTCAGACCTGTTTAGAGCTGATACATCATGCTGACAATTTGTGGGTGATGCCTTGCAATCCAGGAGATAGTTTTATCAGTAGACTTGGCCAGTCTCAAGCTTTTCTAGGTCTTACTGTATTGGAGCTAGGAGCCTCCTTAAGATCCCAGAATCTTACTTCTAGCTACTGTTAGAAAGAAATATAGACATAAAGAAAAGAGAAAACAATACTTCAAAACAAATTCTAGACTTGAAAGTTAGCTGTGGGTAGTAAATACATTTCAAACTGTTTATTTTTACTAATTTTAGCAATTATTTGCCTTCACTTTTTACTAGAAGTTAGAATTCAGATCACTGTGGCTCTCCAGCTGTTCATCTGTTCTGTTTGATTTTGCCTCTCCCCTGTGAGTCATCGCATATTTGGGCACATAATGGGAGTCTTGTAGCTTAGAGAAGACATTTATTTGATGGGGTCAGACCTAATCTCATGTTTTGAAATTTAGTTGAAAAAAACTGAAGGGAGATTTTGAAGCCTGAAAAGCTTTTATATCTCTTCAGAATGATTTTGAATAATGATCACTTATATTTGGATAGCATTTTAACCCCTACCCACCTGTTCACTGAAGTATTTTCACTTACGTCTCACAACACCATTGTGAGGGGAGGCAAAACAGATATTATCTCCATTCTACCGACAAGGAGATTGAGTTTCACAGAGAAGCGACCTACAACTAATTAGTGGCATAGTTTAAACTCAAATTGAAACCTGACTTTTAGCTGTGCTTACCTTGGGTGGATCCTCTCTAAGAATAATTTATGTTTCCAGTTTTCAAACTAAAATCAAATGAAATCATGGAGTTTAGATCTCTTCATTTCTCCCTCCTTACTTTCTCTCTTCAAAAAAAAATTAATGTGAAAGCAACTTTTTTCCCCCCCGTGGTCAGTGTAATGACCCAACACCTCCTGGACTTGGAATCCTCTAAATGTGGGGGGAAATGGTAGAAGTTAATCATTTTCACACAACCTGTCTTTGCTGAGATTTAATTATCACTTGACATATTTCTTGGTTTAAAATGATGACAGCTTAAAAAAGAGAGCCAGAGAGAGATAGAGAATCAATTCATTAGCTGGTGTCAGGTACCATATTAAAGTAACCCAGAAATACAGATGAGCCTAGACAGATGACTGCATGGTGCTTCCTGACACATACAGATGTCTAGGCAGCTGGGCTGAGAAAAAGAGCTGTGATCAGGTTCTGAGAATACCTACTTGTATCCCACTTAGACCTTCCAGAGGCTGCTGGAAAAGCAAAGATTTTATATAGGATTACTATGATATAGTATTAGAAAAAATTGTTTTCTTTTATCTCTAGCAGTATAGTATAGTAGAAAGATGTATAAGAATTCCCTGCATCAGAAGTGTCAAACGTGATCTCCCCTCAGTGTTGCCTGAACCAGACAAAAATATAATTGGGAAATATAAAAATAAATTAAAATATAATAAAACATGGATAATAATAATTTATGGTTTTCTAAGTAAAAATGTGCCCACAGAACCTACAGCAAATTTTGTGTACATTTTGGAGGGCCCCATTTCTATCTGAATTTGATCCCACTGCCTTATGCAAAAGAAATCAGAGGTCCATAAAAAAGATAAATAAATAAGAGTAAGCCAAATAATCATTTACATAAAGGATAGAATATGATGAAGTTTTTGGTATGTGTTAGGTATACCTAATTAAAGAACAATAGTGTTGAAAGTAACCTCACTTTCTATTTAGTCCAACCTATATATGAATAAGGAGCCTCTCTTGTTCAAGTTGTTCTCTAATCTTTGTTTGAAAACTCTATTATCCCTGTAGACAGCTCATTCCACTTTTGGGTGTCTTTAATTTATCAGGAATATTTGCTGTACATCAAGAATTAATTTACATCTCTACAACATTTACCCATTACTTCTTAGTTCTGCTCCTCTACAGAAGAAATATATTCCCTCTTTCACACTTCAAATATTTAAAGCAACTTTCTCCCCTTCTCTTCTCTCTAGGTTTCTTTTAAATCACTTAATGAATCAGGACATCTCTATATCTTTCCAGTTAATTAATTTCTTAACAAAAATATGGAATTCAATATAGAACCTAATATCATTTTCCAAATGTGATTATATCCTCACCACTGTTGAGTTTTACTCTGGGGTTACACACAAATGATGCTTCTGGGTTCTTAATTTTACCCCCATTATAGGGACAATTATAACCTCTTACTCATATTGGGAGGAAATATTGGCATTGGAATTCAGAATATTTAGTTTTCCATCAACTTATGTTGAAATCATATCCTAGAGGAGGGGATGAAGGGCATGCATTAGTTCCTAGCACAGTACATATATAAACTACAAAATTTTTTTTTGGTTACATCAAGACTGAGTGACCCCTTCAAAATATATCTCATCTCATAGCTTTTTAGCTATGATCTAGTTTAACAATAAGTGGATTGGTATTCCTTCCACCTTATCAGGGAGGAATGTGTATGGTAGTTAGTGATGTGGCATAACATCCCCAAAATGTGGAAAATCCATGCAAAAATTTTTGGTTCTCCCTTTGTACTAGAAAAGAAATCTGATTTTTTTCTTTTTCTTTCGTGAGATGTTTATAGTACTGTTTCTTTATGAGTTAAATTTTTTAAGATGTCTCTATTTCTAACCTTTGTATGTTGTTGGCTTTTGTGTTCTTTTCACAAACTTTAATTTTTTATTTAAACTTTTAAAAAAGAAATTGTATATGTTTATGCTGTTAAAAGATAAAACATATTGATATTATGCAATACCATACAAAAATTATATTCACTTTTGAGTTTCTAAACCTTTTCTGTATCATCTGCTGACCTTTGTGTGGCTTCCACAAAACTTCCCCAAAATTTCCATTTAATGTTTTATGCTGATCTGTGATATATTGAAATTGTGATGGGGAAAGTTGTTACATAGAAGAGATACCTATACTTCATTTGGCATAGTAAATCCCATTTCTCATTTGAATTATCTGCTAATTTTTAACTCTTTCCATTAATTCCTTCCCACTCACTGCTGGGATGCTTATCTTTTTGCCATTTGTTTTAATGCTTTGTTCTCTTCTGTCCCCATGAAGAATTTGTTGTCCCTACACATATAGGATATTCTAAACTTCTGTCTGTTCTGTTTTGAAGACTACACCCAACCTGGCCCATCCAAGTGCCTTTTCTAGCTCAATATACACTATCTGAGAAGGTAATGTCTCCTATTTTACAGCCTCTCACATTGATCTTTTAGCCTGATGTGCCACACATCGGAAGATTTCAACCATGCTTAGATAGCCAGAAAGGTATCATCCTATCAGGCAAATTAGAGCTTCTGCCATCTTGCTAAATTCCATATCTATTCTCTCCATTTTGGGGTCTAAAATCAATATTTCTAATTTTATGTACAAGGTTTGTCTAAGTTGTACATTGTTAGGAGATTTGATCATTGACTCTTTACATATCTCAAAATACAGAATACTCCTTTGATTGTGTTAGTCTTTTAGATACTTTTTCTGAAAAGCTCAAGTCTGTGTGTGTGGGAGCACCTCAGGTTTTCATTTAGTAGGACTGTCCCCCACCTAGCCTTTCTTGACTCCATTAGAGAGCATTGGGTAGTATGTTCCCTTATGAAAAGTAAATGAATTCTTTCAATAATATTGTCCAATAACATTGCTGTGATAGTCTGGTGGCTGATTTGAATGGGCACATTTATGATTAATGTTAAATACCTGCTTATTGTCGGACGTAATGGAGGACTTCAGTCATGCTATCTATTTTTATGTTTGTATACTTATGTATTTAACCTAAAGGGGGCCACTTGTGCTCTTAGGGTGCCTAATGGCATCCTTTCATATAAAAGTTGAGTTTCAGAGTTGCAATGAACCTTAGAGGTCATATAGTTTCACCTGTACCTGAAAAAGAAAAATTCCTTTTGTCCAAGGTGTTTTTTCCTTTTTTCCTAAAGACCCCTAGTTAGGGGGTATACATAACTTCTCAGAACTTCTTAGACTGCTTATTTTGGATACTTCCAATTTTTAGGAACATTTTAGCTAATATGTTACCATCCTAGGCCAATTAATATATTTTTATAATACTTAAAGTGAGGAATTAGAAAGAATCTTGATTAAAAATGAAAATGGTTCTTATTTCATAATAGCATCTTTAAAAAAAAACCTTTACTTTCTGTTCTAGTAACAACTCTGGGACACAAGAGCAAGGGCTAGGCAATTGGGGTTAGTTGACTTGCCTTGGGGTCACATAGCTAGGACGTGTATAAGGCAAAAATTGAACTCAGGACCTTCCATCAGTAGGCCTGTCTGTCAATCCACTGAGTCACCTAACTGCCCCACTGCCCAGTTATGAGTTTTTCAGTAACTTTCAGTAGGTAATTAATGTTTGAATTATGCTAAAATATATCCTTGGGCAGCTAGGCAGTATAATAGATAGAGCACCAGATCTTGGAAGATCTAAGTTTACTCTGGCACTTACTGGTTGTGGGATACTGAGCAAATCTCTTAACTCTGTTTGCCTCAGTTCCCTCATTTGTAAAATAATCTGGGGAAGGAAATGTCAAACCACTCCAGTATCTTTGACAGGAAAACCTCAAATAGGTCATGAAAAGTTGCGCACTTCTGAAAATGATTGAACAACAAGAAATGTTCTTAAAATTATTCAGCTGCTTTAAGCATTAAGGAATTTGCAAGCTAGTTATGTTTCAAGAAGATACCCACAGAGCAGAGCCAGAAGAATTCTATACACAGAGACTGATATACTGTGGTAAAATTGAATGTAATGGACTTCTGTACCAGCAGCAATGCAATGACCCAGGACAATTCTGAGGGATTTATGGTAAAGACGCTACCCACATTCAGAGGAAGGACTGCAGGAGAGGAAACATATAAGAAAAACAACTGCTTGAACGCATGGGTCGGGGTGGACATGACTGAGGGTGTAGACTCGAAACTACCACACCAATGCAACTACCAACAATAAAAAAAAAATAAAAAATAAAAAAAGAAGATACCCACATTTTCCCTTTAAACAGACACTCAGACACTTGATCTATTTAGTAGACCTGCTTTAAATAGTTCTGTCCCTCAGGCATTAAAAAAGTTGGAATTTAAAAACAATACAAATTTACTACATGATGTAACCAGTCAAGTGGGAGACTGGTACAGGTTAGTGTAGTCCATAGAGTAGCAAACTTGAAGGACAAATGATATGGCTTCATATCATGCTTCTGCCATGTTCAAGCTATATGATTGGGCAAGTCATTTAACCTGTTTCCCTTAGTTCCCTCACCTATAATATTTAAAAATAAAAGAATCATGCTAGATGTACTATACATTTCAACCTTGAAATTTATGATCATATGATACTACAGTCATAGAAAAATAGTTAATATATCTTATCCAACATAGAAAACTTAAAACTTTTGGTGAAAGTTAAATTAATACTCAGATATCAGAGATGGATAATTTTTAATTTGGCCTCTGAGGCTAGTTTTAAGGAAAGAATTAACTCAAGATTATAGAAAGTAATGGGTTAGAAAGATTCTTGAGTATAACTTTTTTACAAAAGGGAAAACTGAAGCTCAATAAAGTAAAGGGACTTGACAAAGGGCATCAGATCTTTCTGTATCTATTTTGTAATGTGTGAAATTAGGAGACTTTGTATAGATATTAAACATGCATTGTGGAAATTACTGTCTTGAATGATAAGTATTATTTTAATGAAATCATGGTAATTGTTTACTTTGTTCATTCATTCCTCTGCTTGATTGTTTCCATGATTTCTCTGGGCTTCTCTAATTATTACTTATTTAGTTCTCATTATTTCTTTATTAGCCTTTTTATAAAATCCATCTTTATGTTTTTCTCCTCTTAATATTCCAAACTTGGTTAGCAGAAGCAAATGCATTGGCAAAGATTCCTTGCTTGTCTTAGAGTCAATGAAGCTTTGAATAGATTGTTGCGACTCTTGTTTTCCAAATGGCCAGCCCTCATATCTTGGCAGTTATTCAAGAGGAGGATTGACTTAATGGAACTAAGTTTTTAAGGAAATCAGAAAATTCAAAAATACAGAGAAAGATTGCAGCTTAAGCAGATACTCTTTCAAGGATGAAAGTGGGAGGGAAGTTCTTTATACACTGTGAATATAGGATGGTGTGTTTTTCTAGGCTAATACTTGGTTTACAGAGTAAAATAAAGCAAATTGTATTTAAATCAATGAAGCTATTCAACTTCAGAAATTCTCCAAAGAGCTTCCTGAAGTTCACCTCTCTCTTTTTTTTTTTTTTTTTTTTTAAACCCTTACCTTCCGTCTTGGAGTCAATACTGTGTATTGGCTCCAAGGCAGAAGAGTGGTAAGGGTAGGCAATGGGGGTCAAGTGACTTGCCCAGGGTCACACAGCTGGGAAGTGTCTGAGGCCAGATTTGAACCTAGGACCTCCCGTCTCTAGGCCTGGCTCTCAATCCACACCTCTCTCTTTTCAAGATCTTCTACAGATCTTGACTTAGTGTGTTAAATGTCTCTACATGAGAGTCAGGATCTCAAATTAGTCTTGATAATCATAAACATTGGGCTCAATAAAATAAGAATAAATTTTATTGTAATAAATATGAAATCAGGCACACATGTCTCAGGAATGGAATTCTTCTTTTTTTTAATTTTTAATTTTTTAAAATGTTTATTTTGAATATTTTCCCATTGTTACATGTTTCATGTTCTTTCCCTCTCCCCCCAAACCCCCCTAACTCCATTTAGCCAATGCACAATTCCACTAGGTTTTACATGTATCATTGATTAAGAACTAATTCCATATTACTGATAGTTGGACTAGAGTTATCATTTAGTGTCTACATCTCCAATAATATCCCCATCAGGCCAAGTATTCAAGCAGTTGTTTTTCTTCTGTGCTTTTCCTCCCACAGTTCTTTCTCTGAATGTGGCTAGTTTTCTTTCTCTTAAGTCCATCAGCCTTGCTCTGGATTCTTGCATTGCTGTTAGTAGATTGTTCAATTGTACCACAGTGTATTAGTCTTTGTGTACAATGTTCTCCTGGATCTCCTCCTTTCACTCTGCATCAATTCCTGGAGATCATTCAAATTCACATGGAATTCCTCCAGTTGTTTACTCCTTTGAGCACAATAGTATTCTATCATCAACAGATACCACAATTTGTTCAACCATTCCCTAATTGAAGGACATTCTCTCATTTTCCAATTTTTTGCCACCACAAAGAGCGTGGATATTAATATTTTCGTACAAGTCTTTTCCCTTATTATCTTTATGGGGTATAAACCAAGCAGTGCTATGGCTGGATCAAAAGGCAGATAGTCTTTTAAAGCCCTTTGAGCATAGTTCCAAATTACCATCCAGAATGGTTGGAACAATTCACAACTTCACCAGCAATGCATTAATCTCCCAATTTTGCCACATCCCATCCAATATTCATGATTCTACCCCCCTCCCCCCCCGCCCCTGTCATTTTAGCCAATCTGCTAGGTGTGAGGTGATCTTAGGAGTTGTTTTGATTAGCATTTCTCTAATTATTAGAAATTTAGAACACTTTCTCATTTGCTTATTGATAGTTTGGATTTCTTTATCTGAAAATTGCCTATTCATGTCCCTTACCCATTTATCGATGGGGAGATGGCTTGATTTTTTGTACAATTGATTTAGCTCCTTGTTTATTTGAGTAATTAGACCTTTGCAGTTTTTGTTTTAAAGATTTTTTCCACAATTTGCTGCTTCCCTTCTAATTTTGGTAGCATTGCTTTTCTCTGTACAAAAACTTTTTAGTTTAATGTAGTAAAAATTATTTATTTTACATTTTGTAATTTTTTCTAACACTTGCTTGGTTTTAAAATCTTTCCTTTCCCAGAGATCTGACAAGTATACTATTCTGTGCTCACCTAATTTACTTATAGTTTCCTTCTTTATATTCAAGTCATTCACCCATTCTGAGTTTATCTTGCTATAGGGTGTGAGGTGTTGATCTAAATCTAATCTCTCCCATATTGTTTTCCAATTTTCCAAGCAGTTTTTGTCAAATAGTGGGTTTTTGTCCCAAAAACTGGGTTCTTTGGTTTTATTGTAGACTGTCTTGCTAAGGTCACTTATCGCTAGTCTTTTCCACTGATCCTCCTTTCTGTCTCTTCTCCAGTACCATATTGATTTGATGACCACTGCTTTATAATATAGTTTAAGATCTAGTACTGCTAGGCCACCTTCTTTCATATTTGTTTTCATCATTTCCCTTTATTCTTCCAAATGAACTTTGTTATAGTTTTTTCTAATTCAGTAAAAAACTTTTTTTATAGTTTGATAGGTATAGCACTATATAAGTAAATTAATTTGGGTAGGATGGTCAATTTTATTATGTGAGCTCATCCTACCCATGAGCAATCAATGTTTTTCCAGTTGTTTAGATCTAGTATTAATTGTTTGGAAAGGGTTTTGTAGTTGTGTTCATATAATTCCTGTGTTTGTCTTGGCAGATAGATTCCTAAGTATTTTATATTGTCTAGGGTGATTGTAAATGGAATTTTTCTTTCTAACTCTTCTTGTTGCAATGTGTTGGAAATATATAGAAATGCTGATGATTTATGTGTGTTTATTTTGTAACCTGCAACGTTGCTAAAGTTGTGGATTATTTCCACTAACTTTTTAGTTGATTCTCTAGGATTTTTTAAGTAGACCATCTTATCATCTGCAAAGAGTGATAGATTGGTCCCTTAACTGCCTATTTTAATACCTTCAATTTCTTTTTCTTCTCTAATTGCTATTGAAAGTGTTTCTAGTAAAATATTAAATAATAGAGGTGACAATGGGCATCCTTGTTTCACTCCTGATCTTACTGGGAATGCTTCCAATTTATCCCCATTGCAGATGATGTTTGTTGATGGTTTTAGATATATAACATTTATTATTTTTAAGAAAGGCCCTTCTATTCATATACTTTCTAGTGTTTTCAGTAGGAATGGGTGTTGTATTTTGTCAAAGGCTTTTTCTGTCTCTATTAAGATAATCATATGATTTTTGTTGGTTTGCTTGTTGATATGGTGAATTATATGAATGGTTTTCCTAATATTGAACCATCCTTGCATTCCTAGTGTAAATCCCACATGATCATAATGAATAACCCTCGTGATCACTTCCTGGAGTATTTTTGCTAGTATTCTGTTTAAGATTTTTGCATCTATGTTCATTAAGGAGATTTATCTTTAATGTTCTTTCTCCATTTTTGGTCTGTCTGGCTTTGGGATCAGTACCATATTTGTGTCATAAAAGGAGTTTGGTAGAACTCCTTCTTTGCTTATTATGTCAAATAGTTTGTATAGTACTGAGATTACTTGTTCTTTGAAGGTTTGATAGAATTCACTTGTAAATCCATCTGGTCTTTGGGATTTTTTTCTTAGGGAGTTCTTTGATGGCTTGTTCAATTTCTTTTTCTGATATGGGATTATTTAAGTATTCTATTTTTCTACCTTAAAAGTAGGCAATTTATATTTTTATAAATATTCAACCATATCACCTAAATTGCTATATTTATTGCCATATAATTGCACAAAATAGTTTTTAATTATTGCCTTGATTTCCTCTTCATTTGAGGAGAGGTCTCCCTTTTCATCTTTAATACTGATGATTTGGTTTTCTTCTTTCTTTTTTTAATTAGATTGACCAGTACTTTGTCTATTTTATCTGTTTTTTTCAAAGTACCAGCTTCTAGTCTTATTTATTAATTCAATAGTTCTTTTGCTTTCAATTTTATTAATTTCTTCTTTAATTTTTATACTCTTTAAATTGGTTTTTAACTGGGGATTTTTAATTTGTTGCATTTCTAGTTTTTTAGTTAAATGCCCAGTTCATTGACCTTTACCCTTTCTAATTTGTTAATATATACTGTCAAGGATATAAATTTCCCCCTGAGTACTGCTTTAGCTACATCCCACAGATTTTGGTAGGATGTCTCATCATTGACATTCTCTTCAATGAAATTATTACTTGTTTTTATGATTTGTTCTTTAACTAATTGATTTTGGACAATCAGATTATTTAATTTCCAAATAATTTTTTATTTACCTGTCCATGTGCCCTTACTAATTATTTTATTTTTTGCATTATGATCTGAAAAGTTTACATTTATTAATTCTGCTCTTTTGCATTTGTTTGCCATGTTTGTATGCCCTAGTACATGGTCAATCTTTGTGAATGTACCATGTGCAGCTGAAAAGAAGGTGTATTCCTTTTTGTCCCTATTTGTTTTCTTCCACATATCTATTAACTCTAATTTTTTTTAGGATTTCATTCACCTTTCCTATCTCTTTCTCATTCTTTTTTTTTGGTTTGATTTATCTAGATATTATAGTGAGAGGTTCAAGTCTCCAACTAGAATAGTTTTGCTGTCTTATTTCCTCCTTGAGCTCTGCCAATTTCTCCTTTTGAAATCTGGATGCTATACCATTTGGTGCATACATGTTGAGTACTGTTATTTCCTTATTGTCTACACTGCCTTTTATCAGGATGTAGTTACCTTCCCTATCTCTTTTAATCAGATCTATTTTTACTATGGCTTTGTCACATATCATAATGGCTACTCTTCCCTTCTTTTTCTCAGTTGAAGGCCAATAGATCTTGCTCTAGCCTTTGACCTTAAACCTATGTATGTCCACCTGCCTCATGTGTGTTTCTTGTAGGCAACATATGGTAGGATTTTGGTTTCTAATCCACTCTGCTGTTTGCTTCTGTCTTATGGGTGAGTTCATCCCATTCACATTCAGAATTATAATTATCAGTCGTTTGTTCCCCAACATTTTGATGTCCTCTCCTAGTTCTTCCCCATTTTCTTACGCTATTCCCTTTTAAGCCAGTGCTTTGTTTTAAATTAGTCCCCCTTATCTCTTCCCTTAGTTTACTCCCTTTCCATCCCCTCCCTTTTTGTTCCCCTCTTTTTATTTTTAAGGCCTAATGAATTCCTTGCCCCCTCTCCTTCCCTCTCTTTTTTTGACTTCCCCATTGCCCTGCTCCCCTTGATTTATCTCTTCTGACTTTCTCCTGTTAAAGGCACTCTGTGAGGCTTCAAGCTCAATAAGCTGGGCCTGACAAGCTCTCCCTAGATCCTCATTTGGTAGTAGAATCTAAGGCTGAGTGATGGTTAAGGCTGCCTGTGTGATCACCAAGATGTGCTGGTAATCACCAGGGCTTATGGATTTTTAGCTTAGCCAAGCCCTTGCCTCTTTAACAGTACCCAAGCCAAGCATCCAGTGAGGGGCTATATGTAAGTTCAACAGCTCCTCTACCTCCTTGGCTTGGCGTTGGGTTTGATGATAAAGTTGATTATGGACTGGTTGTTGATGTACTGAATAGATAACACCATTTCTGACTACGGTTTGATAAATCCCTTTCCCTATAGCTGTAGATATTTACTAGCCTGGGAAAGAATACCAATCTTCTCTTGGATTAAATTGTAACAGGGTTTATTGCTTTAACTCAAAAGGATAAGTACTGGACAAGGAAAGAGGTGTTGGGAAAATGCTATGCTAAGTGAATAGAACTAAGGTAATTTATATCTAGGAGCAGTACGTTGATATTGGCTGGAGACTCTTCCCTTTCATAGTCCCTGATCCAACCCGGCCGTGGCCTGAACCAAAGAAAGGGAGGGATAGTGATGTTCTTCTTAGTAGCTGTGCTGCTTTTGTCTCTCAGCTCAATTAGTAATAAGATGAATGAAACTTCTTGTGATAATGAGATATGGATGCTGGATTAGCAGGTCTATGGCCTTCCCTCCCTTCACCACCCCCTCCCAAGGTCTCCTCCTCAAAACCAAGGTCCTGGGTGGCTCAGTCCATGGGCTTTTATAGAGGTGGTCCCAACTGTCTTCTGCCCTTGGCTCATGCCACCTTAGGTAAATTCCAAGTTCTGTAACCAATGATCCTGTCACTCAAGCTGTTCTCCATCTTTTCCAGAAGTTCCTTGTTAAATTCCATAGGGTTAGATAGAATTCTATTTCCCAATGGATATAGCTGCTCTTCCCTCTCAGGATTAATTCCGCTGAAAGTAAGGTTTAGATACTACCTATTAATGCTCCCTTTTCTCCTTCTTATAGTAGTATTCATCCTCTTTTTTACCCCTGTATCATCTTAGGTCATTTAGTACTCCAACCTCTTCCTATGAATAATTCTTCTAATTACTATAATAGTGAAAATAGTTTTTGAAAATTTACACATAACATTTCTCCATATAGGAATACAAATAATTTGATCTTATTGAAGCCATTAAAAAATAACTTTAAAAATAAGAGTTTTCTTTCTTTCCCCTCTCTTCTTTATCTTTTCATGTTTCTCTTGGATTTTGTGGTTGTATATCAAACTTTCCATTTAGTCCTGGTCTTTTCTGTGCAAATACTTGGAAATCTTCTATCTTGTAGAATGCCCATACTTTCATATATATGTATGTATATAT
>NC_058131.1:429024473-429077466 GCF_016433145.1 Gracilinanus agilis | reverse complement strand
ATGTATGACTATATATGTATATAGTCAGTTTTGATGGGTAGGTGACCCTTGGTTATAGACCCAGTTCTCTTGCCTTTCTGAATATCATATTGCAAGCCTTGAGGTCTTTTAGTGTGGAGGCTGCCAGATCCTGTTTGATCCTGATTGGTGCTCCTTGATATCTGAATTGTCTCTGGCTTCTTTTAATACTTTTTCCTTAACTTGGAAGCTCTTAAATTTGGCAATTGTATTCCTGGGGGTTGTCTTTTGAGGGTTTAGTGTAGAGGGTGATCTACAGATCCTTTCAATGTCTATTTTGCCTTCTTATTGAAGAATATCAGGGCAATTTTCTTGGATAATTTCTTGTAGTATGGAGTCCAAATTTCTATTAATTTCTGCTTTTTCTGGAAGACCAATGATTCTCAAATTGCCTCTTCTAGACCTGTTTTCTTGATCTGTCAATTTCTCAGTGAGATATTTCATGTTTCCTTCTATTTTATCAGTCCTTTGATTTTGCTTTCTTTGTTCTTGTTGTCTTGAGAGATCATTGGCTTCTACTTGCCCAATTCTGGTCTTTAGAGACTAGTTTTCTGCTATAATCTTCTGATTTTCTTTTCAGTTTGGTCTATCCTGTTTTCTAGCTGTTTAATTTTGGTCTCCAATTTGCTTATCAATTCATTTGATTTGGGGTCATCTTTGTCCAATTGGGAGTTTCTGTCTTTTAAACTGTTAATTTCCTTTTGAGCTATTTCTGACTTTTCTTGCCAAATCTTTTCCATCTTTCTCATGATCTCAGATTTGAACTCTTTAAGAACTTGTGACCAATTTTCATTTTGGGGGGGAAATTTTGGATGTGATTATTTGTTTGTCCTCCTCTGCTGTCTGCTCTGTTGTCTGCATTTTTTCTGTGTAAGAGTTATCAAGTGTTAAAGCTTTCTTCTTGTTCTTTCTCTTGGGTAGTTCTTAGGCATTGCTTGCCATTATTATTATGCTGTTTTTCTTTCTCAGTCAGAAGTCTGAGTGATACAGGCAGGCTCTCTGTCTATGGAGCTGTGGAGAAGTTTTTGCCTGAGTTACAGTGCAGAGCTGTCCCTCTCAGCTTTATCCTCGTGCCCAAGGTCTGCACTCTTTAGTCTTCTGGGATCTCAAGTCTAGCTGTTCTCAGAGTCAAGCCTCCTAATGGTCCCCTTGCTTGCTCCTCTGCCCATGGCTCCTCTAAGGGTCTCAGCGCACTGCTTCCATAGTTAGGCATCTCTCTGAGCTAGGTCTCTGTCCAAGGTCTCTGCTCAAGGTTCACACCCAGGGTCTGTGCTCAAGATCTGTGTTTAAAGTCCGAGTTCTTTAACCTCTTGGGGTCTTAAATCTTTCTACTCTCAGGAGTCAGCCCTTGGTGGTCCCTGGTAGCTGCCAGCTACTTAATGAATGCCCCAAGCTTGCTCTAACTCTTGTTCCCTGGCTTTTGCACTGTAGGTGGTGTGTGTGTGTGTGTGTGTGGGGGGGGGGGTTGATCAGCTCACGTTTTAGTGAGAGCTATTTCACCCCCTTATAGCATGGAAATGCACAAATCCCATGTACCTTCAATGCTGCGCCCTATTGTGGGGTTCCTTCATTCATTTGGATTTGGTTTTTGTGTCCTTTTGAGGTATCATGTGTAGGTGGGTTAGGAGAGATAAGAGCCCCACTTCTACTCTGCAGCCATCTTAACCCGGAAATCCTCAGAAATGGAATTCTGTAGAACAATATGAGGTGGCTTGGTTAGTAAATAGTTTGTCTGAAAAAGACTTGAGAGTTTAGTGGACTCTAAGTTCATTATGAGTCAATAATAGTGTGATGTTGTCACCAAAAAGCAACTTTTGAGATACTAGGATGCATTAAAAAAAGCACATCTTCCAGACATAAGAACATGATATTTTGTCCTATTTAGACTACATCTGGAATATTGTGTTCAACTATGGGCAAAATATAGATAAACTAGAGAGTATCTAAATGAGAGCAATGAAAATGGCAAAAATGTATTAATTCCTTCTTGAATGGTAGATGTTTAACCTGGAGAGGAGAAAATTGGGGATGTCAATAGATGTATTCAAACATTTTTCAAGGCTGATTTTTTTGGATGATGGATTAGATTTATTCTGTTTTGTTCCGTTATCATGAAAAAAAAATCTGTCCAATCTGCACTAAAAATCACTGAGTCAGAACTCTAAGCCAAAGACTATTTATTAAAGGGACCTGGCCCTCTTTTTAATGGATGGGACCTCAGATATTTCTAATGATCTGAGAAACTCCCTTGCAGTACAGATTTTATAACCCTCAGGTCCCAGACAGTCCAGATAATGTTCCATAGAATACAAATTCTCATTGGTGGTCCTCAAGGCAATAGGCAGGCCAATCTTTACCAATGCCCTAGGAATGGGCAGAAGTTGGGTAATCATCAAGCAGAATCCCACCCCCAAAGATGGGCAATCAAGGGAAATGACAAAGGTTTATGGGGATCCTAAAATAACCTGTCGACATTCCATGAGTGGTCAAAAAAGGGGCAAGATAAAGGTCATGTCTGGTCAGAGGATGAGCAGGATGTACCTCCAACACTTACTAGCAGGTGTCATATGTGTGTTTGGAATTCAGGGAGGTGCCATTTAAAAGTATCTTACAAACTTCCTGTGGACATGTGAGAAACTATATTCCCTGTGATCCAATGGGGTTTCTGATTTCTGACCTGATTAAGTCAGAGAACGGGAACCAACATAGAGCTTGACTTAAATTCGGAGGGTGGGCTTGAGATGGCCTCTTCTTTTGTTACCTGAGCGGGCTCCCAAGGGACAGAAAGGACTAGGAAAGGTATGGAAGAAAATGGTGGAGGCTCCAGAGATTTCTTACTGGCGCACGTGGTCAATTTATCTCTATCAGCAATGGCTTTTATTAAAATACTATTTTCCCTTTTTATATCAGCCTTTATCATTTTTATTCTTAACACATAAGATGGACAATGAAATTCTTATCTTCCCAAGTTGGTGAGAGGAAAATATCAGAAGGCAAAGGGTCCAGATGATCCCCTTCTTCATGTTGGCATTTGTTCTTCATACCACATGGGTACGGGGTCCTCTAGTTTGAACATTTTTTTGGTTAAGCAAGTGCACACATGGCTCTTAGTCTTAAAGTAGTCTTAAACCTGCTTCTTATGGCCTAAAAAAGACTGTTTTAAAAAAGAATCCCTTTACCCCAATGTGGGTATATGGATCAATATCTATATGATTAAACTTGATTGACCACTTATTAATATGGATTAGTTGAACAATCACTCATGTAATCACACTAAAATGATAAATACTGAAATAAACTAGGGATAGACTATGTCAGATTATGGAGATCAATTATTTTCACAGCATTGTACCTAAGAACAAAGAATTTTTAAAAATTTAAGTTTAATTTTTAATTTTTTTTTTACTTATAAAAATTTCTTTTCTCAATGTTCTAACACCTTAAACTGAACAATAAGAGAAATGAGAAGAAAATAAAAATTTCAACAAATATACCAAATTAATCAAAGAAAATTTTCATATCAGCTATGGCTAGAATTGCATGTATTATTTTGATTGTGAATTTCTGCTCTCTGTTAAGAGATGTAGGGAGCATCATTGCTCCCTTGAGATTATGACCAGGCACTGTATTGATTAGAGTTCTTAAATTCTATATAATGTTATTGTATGTATGTTCTCTTCACTTCATACAAATCTTCTGAGTTTTTTCTGAAACTACCTATTTCATCATTTCTTACTATTCCATTACATTCGTATACCATACATACCTCCTTCATTAGTATTTTTGTACAATTGAAATCTTTCGCTCTTTTCAACCTTTTTTTAGGTCTAGTATTAATATTGCTGGGTAAAAGGATATGCATACTTTAATGACATTCCTGGTATAGTTCCAAATTTTTTGCCCTAGAATGACTAATTTATAGTTCCATCATAAGTACATTAATTTTCCTCTGTGTTTTTTTTCCTCACAGGTATTTATAATATAACTTTTTTGTCATCTTTGCCTGTCATAATATAAGGTAGAATCACAGAGTTGCTTTCATTTGTATTTCTCTAATAATTAATAATTTAGACCATTTTATATGGTATTGATAAAGCATTTCTTCCCTCAAAAAACTAACTATTCATATCAAACTGCATACTCTTTGACCCAAGGACATCACTATGTGACCCATAGTTTCAATGAAATCAGTGAATGAGGAAAAGATTTCATATGTAAAAAAATAATTTAACAGCTCTTTTGTAGTTGTAAAAAGTGAGAAACACCGAAAGGATGCACATCAACCAAAAATATAGCCAAATAAATTGTGGCATATGAACAAAATGGAATACTAATGTGCTATGAGATTTGATGAAAGGGACAGTTTCAGACAGATATGGAAATATTTTTATGAACTGATGTTAAATGAAATGGACAGACCAGAAAAAATACAATAACAACACTTTGAAGTCAAACTGCTTTGGTTGACTTAAGTATTCAGTCAACCCAGTGACTAATTATGATTCCAGAGGACTAATGAAGAAAAATCTTATCTTCTTTTTGATAGGTGATAGACTTAAGATACTGAATAAGACAAACATTTTGGGCCTTGCTCAACATGGGATTTTTTTTTTTTGCTTGACTTTGCATATTCGTTTACAAGGGTTCCCTTTCTTTTTTGTTTTCAGTGGGAGAAGAGGGAGATTGAAGGCAAAGTAAAAGAAATGTTTTTTAATTAGAAAAAACACAATCTTGTTATAAATATGAATTGGTTCCTTGGATATAAGACTTTTATCAGAAAACTTAATAGATCCCCCACCCCCCAGTTAACTATTTCCATTCTAATTTTAACTGCATTAGTTTTGTTTCAAATTTTTGAAATTAGATATAATCCAAATAGTCAAATTTATCTATCATGATATGCCATTCATTCATTTGTCATGAATTTGCAGTTGATAAATGTTCTAAGAGAATTAATTGAGGTTTTAGTTGAAGGAAAAATCTTGCTAATAATTAAAGCTATACTAAAGTAGAATATGTTATGGGATTACAACCAGGATACTGTGGGGTACAATGGTGAACCCTTGGGTTTGGGAAGGATACCTTTTGCAAGAATGCAAGACTCCAAAACTTAGCTTAAAAGTAAAAAAGATTTATTAGTAAGATAGGATTAATAGCCAGCAAGACAGCACTAGTGGAACAACCCTGGGAGTTGCTTCCAGAATGCCTACTTCAGGGGTTTTTATACCCTTTACAACAGTGAGTAGGTGAGGTTATGTCATGGTGTGGACATGACTCTAAGCACTCAGATTTTTGGTGGAGTATGGGATCTGCTTGAGACCCTCATGGTTTAGGGAGCAGATGGATGCCTGAGGTGCAGCCCAATGGTATCAAGGTATAGCTTGGAGGTGTACCTCTTTGTCCATCTCAACCTAAAGGATAATCCAAGGATGATAGTGATCTCAGGGTCTTATAGTAGCCATCAGATGTTCTTGGATGGAGTCACAAGGGCATAAAGGAGCAAAGGAATTTCCCTGCTTATAGTTTGCCTGAGTTAAGGGATACAGTGTCCATGGCATCACTGTACAATGTTCATGCCATCTCCCTACCATGCCCATGCCAGAATGGACTACCCCAGGAGGGGTTTAAATCTGGTCTCAAACATTTATTAACAGTGTGGCCACTTTTCTCAACTATAACTACAAGAATTTAATAGCACTTACTTGTTACGCCTGTGACATTAGATAAATCACTTAATATTTTGGGTCATAGTTTCCTATCTCTAAAATGAGGATGTTGGATGAGATGATTTGATAATCTTAAAGGTATTACCTTCAAAATCTTAACTGATAATCTTAGTCTCATCAATGATGACATTTTCAATATTGAAAAATAGTATCATGGAAAATTCATTTTCTATCCTTTTATTCCACTGTTACCAGATTAGATCTCTGTATGTGTTAGGAATCAGCACCCAGGGGGATGTTGTGGTATCCCAGTTCAAATGCTGATGCATCTGTGTAGTTTAGGGTTGGAAAGGGCTTTAGGGAACATCTAGTCTAATCCCTCATTCATTATACAGATGAAGAAATTATGAGTCAGAGAATACAAAAATGAAATAATTAACTGAACCAAGATTCCAATAAAAAGTTTTCAGGCTTCAACTCTGGGATCCTTTAAGAGGATAGAAAAGTTCTGCTGAATATGATTTTTGGAAGAGTGATGGCATATTGGGGTAATTCTTACCTGAAATAGTATGATTTTGGACAAATCGCTTCATTCTCTGGGGCCTCAGTTCCTTCATCTGAAAAATGAGGATGATAATATTTATGCTACTTATTTCACAAAGGTATTATGAGAAAGGCATTTTTTAAAGATGGCTAAGCACTATAGAAAATAAGAGTTGTTTTGGAACAGTCAGTTGAAAAGCTTTTGTAGGAGTATTAAAGGGGTAGAAATTGCTAGGAGGAGATACTGATTCCAAATAGGCATCCTCAGCCCAGGTAGGTGGATTTGTAGTGCCTGGAAATAAAAATAACTGACTGGCCTCTTAACCCTTTCTGTACTAAAAGATTCTAAATCAGTCTCTTTTGTGTGGGTAGTGAAAGATAAAAAGAGGTTCCTAGTTCTTGTGGTAAAAGTTTGCTTTAGAAATAAATCTTTGCAGAAACCTTCCCTAGAACTTTATCTCTCTCCTGTAAAAGGAGATATTATGCATAAAAATATATATATGCAAATGCTTGAATTCAAAAGTTACTTCCCTTTGATAGTAAGATTTTTAAGTGCTAGTTTTTATTTTCCAGATAGAAAAACTGAAGACTGTTAAAGTGCTCTGGAGTACTGTGATTAACAGCTCCCTGGAATGCATTTCAATATCATTCATTGACAATGACACCATAACAAAAGAGGCTAATGGTTTTCAATTTGATCACTGAAGTTGTTTTCTAGCAAAGCGAAAGCTTACTCACTATGTGAAAGTGCTCTGCTTTCTCTTTCCACTTTTTCATTTTTCACTTTGATTTATTTCAAGTGTAAGTCATAGATCTTACCTAAGTAAACCTTAGTGTTCATTCTATCACTATGTTCCCTGGAGTCCAAAAGACCTACTTAGAATGAAGTTTCTTTTAGGTAACTTATTTAAAATGGAGACATTTCTTGTCCATCTGCCTGGTCTTGGCAGAAAAATTTATCTAAATTCTATTTTCTAATGGTTTTAGGTATAGCCTCACCATTTTCCAATTTTTTATATGCAGGAAGGGAAAGTCTGTTATTGGGTCTATAGAATACCTTTGTTAACTTAGAAAAAACACAGAACTATTAAATCGTCATAAAGCCACTCTTTAATCAAGGGAAAGGGGGAACAGGGCTACTTGGCCTTTTATGCAGAGCTGCGCCTTATGCAGAGTCCAGGATTGAACACTGCTTCACTCTGCTCCCTGACCCCCTGGGAGTGAAATCCCGCTAGACAACAATTACAAAGAACAAAGGAAATTGGGGAACTTATATACAATTTGGGAAGATCCTGGGGCTGGGAAAGATAATTGACATTATACTGGTAAGGATGGGATTTACAATCAAGCTTGGGAAAGGAATCATAGCTAGAGGCTAGGGTGTAAGGGAAGGGGCTGCTTACACAATGGATACTAAAGGATGGTCCCTCCCTGGTGTGCCTTCCCGGGAAAGGGTCTTTGATACAAAGGAGAAGACAATCCAAGACAAAGGGGTATTTAGCATTTACCCTAGGGTCCATTATTCAGTCTGCAACTGATAGCCTGAGATTCCCTTCAGGGTGGATTCTCTGGGGAACTGGGAACTGGGAAAAAGCACAAGCTTTGGGGTTCTTCAACCCATAAGCCATTCCTAAAACTGGGAGTTCATCCTATCTCACTAGGCCATAAGTTTGGGGTCTCTAGATTCCACGTCGACATCTTAAATACAGTATTTTTATAGCTCCCCGTTCTTTGTGTATCCAGATTATATTTCTTCCTTGAAGACTTCCTTAACCATTCTAACATTCTGGAGAAGGTGGATTTGATTTACTTTTGGACTCACTGCCTATGTGACAGTGGAAAGCACTTCACTTTTTCTGTACTTGTTTCCTCACCTATAAAAGGAGAACTTGCACTAGATTTATTTGTAAGGATCCCACCAACTGAGTCTATCAATTTTTGCTAGTACAGAACAATCCTGGCTTCAACAGAATTCCTCTAGCGCTATTGTTAGTTTGCTACATTCTTTTGGTATCTCCTCTAGATTGCCTGGTATCAATCTCAGACCCAGAAGGTAACTTCTATCCTCATTCTCAGTGCATCTGACAAGGATTTTCATTCATTCTTTGCTTTGGGTACTCCCAGTGACAAGAAGATATATCATTTTGTGAGTATTTTTCATTTTGTTACAAAGCATCTTTTTCATTGTTGGGAAATTGTTCTTCATAGTATGCTGAAATAGTTCATTTTATAACTTCTACCCATTGATCCTAGTGCTTCCTTTACAAATCATGTTGCCACTGTGCATAATTCAAAGTAGCAATCGTGCGTCACGTGTATTTTCTTTTTAAGGGGCAATAAATTCTTTTAAACATACTTATTCACCATCTAACAATCTTTTGGACACTTAGTTTCTTTAAAAAAAATAATGTCTCTTACCTTCTGCCTTATAATAAATACTGTGTATTGGTTCCAAGGTAGAAGAGCAGTAAGGGCTAGACTAAGGATGTTAAATGAATAGCCCCAGGTCACACAACTAGGAAGTGTACTGGGCTAGATTTGAACCCAGGACCTCTTGCCTCTAGGTCTAGCTCTTAATTCTCTGAGTTGTCTAGCTGCCTCCCACTTTTTAAATTTTTATGTATATTTAGAGCACTATACATATTACTACCAAACTAAGTCAAGAGAATCCATAAAGTCAGAGGTATGAACTAGAGTGATAAAGTCCTAAACACTTTGATTGAATTAATTAAAAGGTAAATACTAAATATAAAACATTTTGATGAATTTTTAATGAAATCTTTGAAAGACATCAGATGAAATGAAATGAAATTGGAAGAAAGTCTATTTGGAATGGATAAAGGACTTGGCCATGCCCTCTGGGACTTGTATAAAACCAGGAAGCTAATTTGGAATTAAAGATGAGAACAGGTTAGGATAAAAGCCTCCAGCCAAGCACTTGAGAAGGAATTTCTTTGGTGGAGTGGAGAACCTTGTCCTGAGATTCCAGGCTTGGCCAAGAGCCCAGTAGAAAAGTTATTCAATCTCTGAAGGCTCCAGGAAAACAACTTCCAGGTGCTTTGTTTGAGTCCCCTAGACCTTCCTTTATATATTCTTCAGTTAAACCTCCTTCTCCTGCATGTGTGTGTGTATGCTTATGTAGATGTTTTGTACCAACTGTTCTACTATAACAACCAAGTAAATAATCCTTTCTAAAAGCTAATTGCCTAGGTGACTAAATTATTCAACATAATTATTCTGAAAAGCACACCACTGGAGGTTCATACCTGTTCCTTAGGGAATGAGTACTAACCATATTTTGAAGAAACAGCTTGTCAGAGTGAACAAGAGTTGAGAAAGCATCTCTAGAATATGCATTATACAGCCAGGAAGTTTTTGTTTCATCATAGAAACCATTTCACATTATTAGTTCATGTTTTTGTTTTACATAAAGTTTCTTTACATTGTGGCCACCCTCATCTTCTTGTGTATTTGAATTTTTAGGCTGAAGTGCAGGAATCTGTTTTAGTTTCATAAAATTGGTTTTGTTTCTGGGTTTCATTCTTTTCAGTTTTTTTGGAAATATTGCTGAGCATAGCTTGAGGAATATGCTTATTGACAGTCACCCTCTGTCAAAAAATAGAATAAGAGGAAAAGGAGAGAAAGGAATATTCCAAAAGAAAACATGAGAGGGAAATTAGTCATGTGGATTAGGTAAAGAAAGCATAAATTAACTGTCTTGGCAGGAATTTTAAGGGACTGTTATTGTAAGGATAATCCACCACATGATATCAATGTACAAACTGGTTTAAGCACTGCTTGATAGAGTATTTAATAGAATAGTTACTAAATAGTTACTTCATTATGCACCTTTAAATTTTTTCTTAAAAATTTTATCTTTTTACTGGTAATATAAACACAAAAAGAACATTTTCATATATATATATATGTACATATATATCACAATATAAAAATAGGATTCTGAACAAAATGTTGAATTATTTCACGATACTCGTATAAAACAAAATCCATTAATTATTTTCCAAATGTTTTATACCTCCTTCTGTACTTTCTTCTATATACTTTTTGTATTCCCCCCTGACCCCAATCATTTTCATTATTTCATTATTTAAAATGTTTTCTCTACCACCAAATCCAGTTCCAATATGCATGCTGGGACAAAAGAAAACACCCTGAAAAATAAAGCCCTCAGTACAACCATACTTAGTTTGCAAAAAACATATCCAATTTGACCATATTCAAAACAATAGCTTTTTTCTCTAGTTTAACTTTATTGTCTTTCTGCCAGGTGAAAATTTCATTTTCATCTTTTTTGAACTAGTGGTTTAAAATTGTTCAGATTAAAAAGTCTTTCAAACTTTTTAGTACTATAATAATATCATTGTGTACCTTAAACAATATTAGGAGGAAAATAATTTGTATGGGTCCTTATCCTCTTTCTTGATTTCTTTGGAGTATATTCTAGAAGTAGAAGTTTTTGACTCTGTGTATATATTTTGATGGGAATATACAAGTGTTGCATTTTCCTTTATCCTCTTGACATGTAAGCAGATTCATGAGATGCCTTTCTCCCCATTTCACCTTCATAACTATTTTGTCTCTCCCTCTTTTCTCACTTTTTATAGTTCCCTGTACTCCCATTTTGGTCTTCTCCTAACACCTTTTTCTAACTCTTACAGAGATGAATGTTCTGGGAAGTTATTCCTTTCTTTCTTCTTATTAACATATAAATAAGTGATTATCATGATCCCTCCCTGTGTCCCTTTCTTTGGGTCCTAGTTTAAAAAGTTTGCTCACTTCTTATTATCATTATAAGAGTGGCCTTTTCATCTTAGAACTTCACTTATCACCTGAAGTCTTCCCACTCTGTAATATATTTCCACCACATATAGATCTTCTCCCATTGCTGAGTTCATTTCAGGAGACTCACTTTTGGAGACAAGCCCAGACTGGACATGCCTCATTCTCCTTCTGGCTGTGCTTCTGATTTTCTGTAGATTATGCGATTCTTCTTTATGGATATTTTCTTCTCCCCACCTCAACTTTTCAAATACCTTTTATGGCTTTTATTCTAGAATGTAAGCTACTTTAGAGTAGAGCTTTTTATTTTTCTTTAGGGTTTTTTTTTTGTCTCTTGTGTTTAGTATAGTGCTTAGCACATAATAAATCCTTAATAAATATTTATTGCCTCATTGTATCTTAGCTTTCTATCAGAAATCCTTGGAAATCCTCTTCCATTAAAGTCCCAATTTTTTCCTTCTTAGATTGTACATAATTTTTCAGCTAGGTTATTGTTTGTTTTAAACCTTTTATGATTTCCTATTGCAAACTTGCCTTTTATTACTAGTAATTGCTAAATATTATGTGATCCTTATTGTGGGTCCTTCATACTTGACCTCCTTTTTTGCTACTTTTTTTTTCTTTGACTTGGCATTGCTGAATTTTTAGTTTTCATTTTAGTAATTTCTTTGGAGATGAATGGTAGCTTCTTTTTATTTTCACTTTGCCCCCTTGATCTAAAAATTCTAGGAATTTTTGTGTGGATTGTCTTGAAATATTGTATCTATATTTTAAAACAAGCTTTTATTTGGTCTGATAATTCTTAAGTTATCCAGTCATGATTTGCTTTCCAGGGTAGCTGGTTTTTCTTAATTGTTTTCCTTCTCTTTTTAAAAAAAATTATGGGTTTTTGTCAATGAAAATTCATCTTGTCTCCCTTAAATCCCCACTTAGAAAACAAGAAAAACATGTTCCTGTTACAAATTGAGGATAGGTATGGAAAACAAAAATTTTCATTGGACATATCCTACTCACTCCATCCCAACTGCAATCTGCACTATTAATTGTTTTCATATGGTATTAATTTCTGAAGTTTTTCTAATCATTTGAAGTCTTTCATATTTTCTTATTAAATAATTGTTTTCTCATTGGCCTATTCTAATTTTCAGGGCATTCTGGTCCCTCTGCCCAATGCCCCCAATTTAATAGTTTTGCAGTATTTATTTTAAGGAATCAGTTTTTATTGTCTTCTTTTTCCCTTGCTTTTCCATTCGGTATTTCTTTCCTCAATTATTTCTCCAGGATGTGTCACCAGGTCATTTTTTCCTCTGAGGTATTATCTGGATTTGTTGGAGTGTTGCTAACTCATGGAATTAGGGATTACTGCCCTGATTAATCTATAAAACCAAAGTATTTCCTCATGATATTGGCTTGCTCAACTCATCCACCTCAGTATCTAGGTTAGTTAGGCTGTCTACACTGACTTATTCTAACCCATGTCTCCATCCTGCTTCCTGAGCATAGTATCCCTTCTTCCTAGGGACTCTGGTGCTGCCCTGACACTGGCATTCTAAGTCCCTCTCTTGCCATAGGAGCGTGGGAACTCCCCTCATTGAGGTTCTTCTGCTGGACTCAAGGACTATTCTTCTGTTAGGTCTCCAACAGAGACAACAAAGACTTCTTGACCTTCATTTTACCTAAGGGATTGGTTTTGGCTAGGATTAGGCTGGACTTCCTGTTCTTCTTATATACTACTAACTTCCACTAAAGCAGGGATCGGCAACGTATGGCTCTTTCTGCAGGAGGCATAAAGTCAATTTTTTTTTTCAGGCACTGTTACAGGAGTGCACACTGTGAGCACTGTACGGCTCTCACGAAATTACATTTTAAAAAATGTGGCGTTTATGGCTTTCACGGCCAAAAAGGTTGCCGACCCCTGCACTAAAGCTTTGTCCTAATCATACTGGTGTGACTGCTCTTCCTTGTTTCACTACTTGTCTCCCTTTGCCCTGGTTATCCTCTTTCTTGGAATTCCCTCAGATCTAAACTCTTCTTTGAATCTCTGGCTTATTTGAAGTCTCAGCTAGAACACCACTTCCTCTCAGAAGCCTTTCTCTTTCCCTACGTAGCTCTAGTGCCTCCTTCTCTAAGGCTCCCTTCTATCTACTTTTTATGAAAATGGTATATTCCAATTTTTGTCAGTTCATTTAGTGTGGGGAATATTTTTGCTTAGCACATTGCACTTTGCACAATGCCTACATAGAGTAAGTTCTTAATAAATGCTCACTAATTGATTAAATAGGCTTGAAAAGTAAGCATGGAGTCCAGCTGTGGAGGACTTTAAATGTCAGAGGAGACTGGCAGTAGGAAATCACTGGGTTTTTATTGATCAGTTGACATATTAAGACATATAAAAATATTCCTTTTGTATGATAAAGGATTGGTTGGAGAAAGAGAAAGACAAGTCAAATCAGGTTAAAAAGACACTGAAACTTTACATGCATCTAATTTATCAAGGTCAATAAAATTTTCAGGCACAGAAACAGTGTGAGAAAAGACTTGGAAGACAGACAGTTTGAATGTGTTTATTGAGGACAGAGAAAGTCCTGCATGGCTCTGGCTAAACTAAAGTAACAGCCTCAGATAAAAATCAGCCTTTGGAGAGCCTTGACCTGCTGCAGAACCACTACTAAAGCTTTTTCATTGTGTTGGATGTTAGTTCAGAGAGCATCTGGGGCACTTTAAATGAGGCCTAAACACGGATATGGTAATTGATGAGAGAAAGAGGTACAATACCATATGCTAAGGGTCTTGGATAGTCAATGAGCCTCATCACCTAAGTGATGGTGGCTGACATTCTCATTAGATGATGTGATATTTAAAACTCCTACAGGATGTTGGTTGCCTTGTAGGCATTTTTAATTTCAGCAATTGTTTTTGTGCTTGTCTTTAACTTTTTAAAAGGTTGTAAAAAACTGGAGAGGATCCAAATAAAGAAACAAAGGTGGCAAAAGTGATGAAAATTTCTCTTGAAGAGAAGGGAAAAAAGGATGTTAGACTTGTTCATTTTTTTTTGTGCTTTAAATTAAAACATTCAGGTAAAGGGAGAGTTTAGCAACTATCTTCTTGGAATGGTACCAGTTGCAGCAGATAATTTGCTTCTCGGTAAAGGCTTCAACAAGAAGAATTGGGTTCAAATGCCAATAATAAACAAGTTGCCAGATAACAGAAACCCTAGACAAGCTTAGGAAGATGAGTTTCTTGTATACTCAAATGTGACTTTAAGTGGTTAATTAATTTACTTGCATAGACACAGGTAATTGAATCAGAGGACTTCTTAAAATATATGATGAGGGGGCAGCTGGGTAGCTCAGTGGAGTGAGAGTCAGGCCTAGAGACAGGAGGTCCTAGGTTCAAATCCGGCCTCAGCCACTTCCCAGCTGTGTGACCGTGGGCAAGTCACTTGACCCCCATTGCCCACCCTTACCAATCTTCCACCTATGAGACAATACACCGAAGTACAAGGGTTTAAAAAAACAAACAAACAATAAAATATATGATGATACAGGGTATGATTTTCTGTGGGCTAACCTAGCTAACAAATGTCTTCCCACAACTTTAATGGAGATCAGGTCTGGAACTGTCTTTTCATTGTTATAGGAATCTCCATTTTCCAATGCAACTTAGAAAAAAAGTACCAAAACAGAGTGATTGTGACTTTCCTTGGGATAATCAACAAGTAGGTAATAGAAGCTAGACTGGAACTGAGCTCTTCCTGCATTTCCAACCAGCTTTCTAGCTTCTACAACACGCTGCCAATTAGTCTTGAAAACTGAAAATAAACCCATTGCTCATCTAAATGAAGCTAGGAGTAATTCACTTGCTTGTGCTTATATGGTTACCTCCCCACATGTTCATGGGTTGCCTTTCCTTTAAAAAGTAAAATCCTCCATTCTGTACCCATTCATTCATATCCTTTACATTTTTGTAAACTTTGTAAAAACATAGATATAATTTTTGCTGAATTAAAATTTTTGTGCATTGTTTCCTCTATCTAAAGTGTCAGTACATGATAAACAAGACTTTATCTGATTCATAGCACAAACAATTTTCTATGACTCCCTTCTTCTCCTATCTCTCCCTAACTAAAACTACTTTTGTCTTCCTCTGAATCCATTCAGTGCTTTTATGCATAAAGCACTTATCTCCATCTATGTGGTATTATAATTATTTAATGTAGAACCAAATCTATTGGAAGAGATCTTAGAAGTCAAATAATCTAGTCCTTCAATTTTTTCAGAACAGGAAATTAAAGGCCACATAGTTGAAGGGACTTGCCCCTGGTCATACAGCAAATTCGTGGTAGGTCCAGGACTAGATGCTAAGGGTCCTTGACTGCCAGGTCAGGGTTATTTTCACCAGAGTCAGCTGTAGTCCTTTGATTTCAATGAAGTTTGAACTGGTGATGTATAATATCCACATTTTGCATTTATTGATGCTGTCATATCAAGTGTAACCCAATCCTCCATTCACTCTATACTTTTCATAGATTTACATCTGGAAATTATTCTGGAGATCATCTACTCCAATTATCTCATGTTGACAAAATCGTGTCTTGGATAGGTTAACAGACTTACCTGAAGATCACATAAATGGCAGAACTTGGATTCAAGGTGAGGTCCTCTGACTCAAAGTCCAGCCTTTTTTTCCCCCCAACTCTACCCAATACTATGCTTAGCACTGTGGTAGAGAGAGAAATGCGTAAGCTTTTAGGAAGCTCAGACCCCAGGAATTGAGCTGTCCTGAGACCATGTACATATGTCAGCTTCTTGTTTAATATTAAGTATTTTTGTAATTTTTTTAGTTAACTAAGACGATTTTGTCTTGCAACTAACACCAACTTCCTCTATATTAAGTATTCTAATTGGACTCAAAATCATATGCTCTTGACTTGTCAGGTCAAGGAATTGTGAGTCTTCTCTCAGATTGCAGGAGCCTTGGAAAAGGCTTGTTCTGAATATGAACACTTATGTTTGCTTTTCAGAAGAAATGATTTACATGATGTCACAAAAATTCCCATAATATGCTCCTTTGATAGAAAGAGAAAGAAATAAGAAGGAAGTGGAGTAGAAGAGACTAAAATAGTTCAAGTTATTGGATGAAAATTACTGGATAGGTACAAAGAGTTCTTATTTCCACCATTTTCTGAGAAATTTTTAAGAGAGAGAGACATAGACAATTTCTGGGCAGAGCATTATTAGAGGATGAGTACATGGTAGAGCTAAGCTAAGGTATTTGCAGTATAATTTCCAGACTGTTAGAGAAAGAAACCAGTACCATCTAGTAGTTAATATTTAAAATGTAGTTTTACCAGGTGCTAAATTCAAGTGTTTCTGTAGTTTGATGAAATGCAAATCTTTGAAGCACCTTCAGAATTTCTTTACTGTGTTATTAAAGCTCTAGTTTATACATCTTACTAGAAAGTCACACCTAGCATTAGTAAAGTGACAATTCATCAAGGATGTCTAGTTAAAGTTGGTGATTTTTACTATTAATCATGTGATTCTCTGTTTTCTAACTACTAATTAAATTTTATTGTATTCTGCAAGTTGTTTGAATGGGAAATTAGTGAATTTACATTACATATAGTCATATCCAATTACAGGGAACACTATAGAAGATATTCTTTATATATATATATATATTCATTGAAATAACTGATTTTTGAATTCCATTCCAAATATGCAATTATTTTTTGTGTGAATTTCCCAGATCCTCTAGGTAGAATCAGTGGCTAGAGAAGTGGAAATCTTCTAAAGCATACTTGCCCCTTCCTTTCATGTGAGACTGCTGCAGACCATTTTGGGTAAACTGATTAAATATTATTAGAGGATGAAGGAATCTGGAAATCTAAAAACATACCTCTGTTTTAAAAGTCCAATATGTAATTAAAATTCTGGAAACAAGTATATCTATTACTCTTTTGTCAGATTTCTTATTGTCAAAATCATTTTGGAAAAAAATGCATTCAAACATATACCTGTTTATAAAATTTCACATCTCTAATTTCTTTAGAAACAAGACCTATCCTGACAGAAGAAGAAGAATTACTTTGGGTCATCATGGGATATTTAGGCTACACTTTGGGTCTTGTTATGATCCAGAAAACACAGATACAGTCACAGGCAAATGCACACACATGCATATGCAGCTTAATAACAAATAGGAGGAAACATTGGGAATGATAAGAATTAAGTGTGTCTAGGGGCAGCTGGGTAGCTCAAGTGGATTGAGAGTCAGGCCTAGAGAAGGGAGGTCCTAGGTTCAAATCTGGCCTCAGAGACTTCCCAGCTATGTGACCCTGGGCAAGTCATTTGACTCCCATTGCTCACCCTTACCACTCTTCTGCCTAGGAGCCAATACACAGAAGTTAAAAAAAAAAGAATTAAGTGTGTCTAATCTGAGAAGACTTCGGTGGGGAGCTCACTCATGAATAGAATACTGAAAGAAGAGAATGTTAAGAAAGTAAATGGGAAAACCTCAGATATAGATGGTAGATTTCTAGAAGATTTGTATTCAACTATTATCAACAAGGCAAGAATCCAGGACAACTCCAAGGGACTCATGATGAAAAAGGATATCCACTGCCATAGAAGGAACAGATGGAGTCTGAATGCAGATTGAAGCGTATCATTATTCAATATGTTTCCTCCATAAACATTTCTCTAGTGTCAGTAATATATGTCTTGTCTCACAACTTGACAAACTTGGAAATATGTATTGTATAATGATACATATATGACCTATGTCATATTGCCTGCCTTCTTGAAGAGGAGGAGGGATGGAAGGGAAGTAGAGAACAGATTGCAAAGTGTCAGAAAACAAATATTATTTTCTGTAATTTGGAAATATGTAATTGAAGCAAGGAGAAGAGATGATTAAGTAAGAACATAGGAAAGATGTAATCTAGTCTTTTTGGTTGTGCTAGGCTTAAAAGGGAACTGGTTGGAGTGGTTTACAAAACACTTTCCTCACAACAATCTCGTGAGCTACATAAATATATGCCAATTTAATAAAGCTAGAGTTTGAGTATTAGAGAAATTAAAGTGATATACCCAAGGTAACCAAACCGGTAAGTAGCAGAACTGAGACCTGAATCTAGATCTTATAACTCCAGATCTAGTATTCTTTCTTGATAAGCCCTATTGTGGGTAATAACCAAGATGGATCATGTCAAAGGCTTTGTTAAGTTCCAGTGTTCATGCAGCACTTTTTATGATGAAAGAAGTTTTTTTTTTTTTTGCCATAACCCAAGAATCTTTTATTTTTATTTTAATAGTCATTTATGCCATAAATTCATAGGGGATTGGTTCCAACAGCTCAGGTTCCTTGCCATTGGTTCTCACAAAGTGTGCTTCTCTTGGTGGAGCAGGCTGACGTTTCAGTTGAACCCAGGTGCCTTTTTCTTTAGCTTCCTTCTTTTTCTGATCATTTTCCTTCACTTGCTTCAGGAAGCTATCTCTGCTCTTAGAATGCTTAATATGCTCAATATGCACATTAATCCTCTTGGCTAGAATCTTGCCCTTAACCTGTTTGTTTACAACAATGCCTACAGCATGCTGAGTGACATTATAGACCCGTCCAGTCTTGCCATGGTAACATTTGTGGGGCATTCCCTGCTGAACTGTGCCCATACCCTTGATATCTACAATATCACCCTTCTTGTATATTCGCATATACGTAGCCAAAGGAACTACACCATGTTTTCTAAAGGGTCTAGAAAACATGTAGCGCGTCCCCCTCCTCTTTCCTTTTGTGTTTGTCATTTTGGCAACTCACTGGAAGATGGCGGAGCCGGCGGAAAGCAAGAAGTTGTTTTTTTAAAAAGTCAGCAAAAACACTTTCTTTCAAAAGTTAGTCCACTTCTTAGCACAACTGTAATAGTTAGAAAGGTTTTCCTATTCCAAGGCTAAATTTTCCCTCTCTGCAAAATCTGCCCATTGCACCCTAATTCACTCCTCTGGTGCCAACAAACAAGCCTAACTCTTCCTTTACATGATAATCCTTCTTTATTGACACCAATAGTCTTTTCTTCTTCATCAGTTCATCTGTATGTGGTGTGGACTCCAAGCCCTCCATTGTTTTAATTTCTTTCCTTTGGCCCACTATAATGCCTTCTTTCTAAGTTACTCAAAGAACTGGACAAGAAATTTACTTATTAACCCTAATGAAAGGTCCACATAACCAATGGATATTATGGGTGTGGTAGAAAAATGAAAATCTTATCCATTTGGTTGTAGAAAATAGCTGTCTGACTTGTGCTTCCCTATATGTTTGATGGCATTCATGCTTCCAAAAAGGACAATTGAGTCATTTTAGCAAGATTTTAAAAAGAATGTCCAATATTCTAGCTTAAGAATACCTTCTGTTATATGGTTTTGAACCAGCAAAAATTAAAAAAAAAACACTCCTTGTGGACCTATGAAGACAATACACTTAGCAACACAGAGACTATCAATTTTATCCCAATTTGCCTTTACAATGTTTTGTTTTCTTTTAACTCCCTTGGAGCAGATGATAATATCAATATGGGGAGCTGAGTCTGTGGTTTTTCTTTTGGGGTAAAATCCATCTTTCTGAAAGGCTATATGGCCTGTTCTCTGGGAGGAACTGAGGTGTTGGTTAGGTAATTCTAGGAATAGTCTCAAGGAAAATAAATTAATTGGGGGAGCTTGTAGGGATTGTCCTTTGGTAAGCATAGCCTGCCCTGCGAATATTCATGGGGCTGCCAAGGGATTTTGATAGGTAATTTCTTACCAGGTAACAGGTGAGGACCTTGCTCAATATTTCCTCCCTACTTGTTCTTTCTGGGTCAATACCTTTTGCAAATACTCACGGTTCTGCACAATATCATGGATGAAGAATGATTTGGGAAATATTCTTATTATTCTAGTGAGTTATTAGATAAGGTAATCACTTAGTTCTTCCTCTAATGATTAGCTGACATTCTTGATACAAAAGAGACATAGTCCATTGCTTTTATTTTATTAAGATTATTGTAAAGATTCTTATCATTAAAGTTTCTGTGACAGCTAATAGTGCTTCTACTCATCTATCTTATAAATAGACAAAGAGGGCCCTGAAAGGTCATACTACAGCTCAGCAACAAAGCAAAGGTCAGTCTTTTGTTTCCCACTTCTCATAAACTATGGAGCTCTCTTTAACCTTCTCTTTGACTACTCTCCTGAGCCTCTGAAAATACAAAACAGCCATGGGAGAATAATGGAATGGGCTCGTTATTATTTCAATTGATAATAATGGTAAAAATAATTATGATAATTTATCAGTTCTACAAAGAACCTAGTAATAACAACACAGATGATAGTCATTTCAGTGCTCTTCTGTGGGCCGTTAGAAGAAGAAAAATGAGTTCTTTCCCAAGGGAACCTAGAATATTCACTTCATGAGAAATAGCCTTTTTGCAGCAAGATCAAGTATTAAGTTCAACTAACCTCCTGAGAGAAAGGTTTGCTTGGGCCAGGTCAGTACCTTCCACAGAGGTGTTTTGCTCTCGGTCTGCTAGGGAAATTGTATAGTCCGATGCCAAAAAGAATGCTCTGAAATGGAAGTCAGTTGACCTTAGTTTTAGTCTTTGCTTTTCTTCTAACCACATGTATACCTTTGGGAATAGCCTTTTCTTCTTCCACACCTCAATTTCTTCCTCTGTTAAAATGGGGAGTTGGACTCTGACCCTTTACTTTTTTTCTTGGTTCCCCCTTTCATATGATTGAGTAGAAAGGACACTGAATTTACTGTCAAAAAAAAACTAAATTTTGAATCCTACCTTTGCTGCTTACTATCTTTGTAACTGAGAAAATTATTTAGTTTCTACATCCAGGTTTCTTTATTTGTAAAAGGAGAGGAAAGAAGTGGACTACAAAATCTCTAAGGCCCATTTCAGGTCCATGTCCAGCAATCCTTTGGATGACATGATTTTAATTTCACTACTGTATTTAAATGAGTGTAGCATCTTCTTCCTCTTACCTGACATCATAGAATGAATCTTCTCTGTGTAATCTCAGCCTCTCAGTCCACAAGAAGGTAAGAAAGTGGGTAAGAGTAAAAAGGTTATAGCATCCCGCAGACTTAGGTCAACTTATTAGTACCTGGGTTCAGGTTGAGAAATCTTGAATTATACATGCAGTTCTACATAGGCACAGAATTCGAGCTCTAAGTGATGTTGGAAGCCCTCTGCCCCAACCCTCTTCCTTTATACATGAAGAAACTGAATCCTAGAAAGATTAAGATGTTTATCCAAAGTCACTTTTCCTCTTAATCCCTGGAGCTGAAGCCCCCTCTATTTGCTTGATAGAGTTTTATTATATGGTTTTACCTGTTTTTCTGGCTTTTTGTCTTCAGTGCTATAATTTACTCTAACCATTTCTCCTTTCTCTTAACCTTCCTTTTTCTGCATGGTCTATCTTTAAAACATACTTACATACACCCTCCCCCCACCCACACACATACACACATGCATGCATGCACACACACATATAATCATTTGATTTGATTTATAGTAAAAGGGCCTGAGGTCACTTCTTGACCCTTCTATTAGCTGAATTGAGACAAATCATTTTCCTCTCTGAATCTTAGTTTCTTCATTTATAAAATTAAGGTAATAATAATAATAATAGCAACTACTTGTGCTACCTACTTTATGGTAAGTATGAAGGAATACAGTTTGCTTCTCCTGCTGAATATACTACTATGCAGTTCTAGAAAGCAGCATTTCAAATGCTTTAAAATTGCTTTCGTGTAGCTAGCCTTGCTATGAAGACACCTCAGAGGGTCTCAGTTCTTTTTGGGGAGTCAGTGATTTTCTCTTGTGCTCCCCACCCAAAGAAACAAACTTTGGATGGTATTTGATATATGGATGGTGGCAAAGTCAATATTAGTTGATAATTCCATAGTGCATCAAGCTTTGCAAAGAAAAGACTTTAAAGATACTATCTTGAAGGGCAGCTAGATGGGTCAGTAGAAGGGGGTCAAGCATAGAGACAGGAGGTCCTGGGTTCAAATCTGACCTAAGACATTTCTTAGCTGTGTGATCCTAGGCAAGCAAGCCAATTAACTCGCATTGCCTAGCCCTTACTGTTCTTCTGCCTTAGAATCAATATGCAGTATTGATTTTGAGAGTAAAGGTAAGAGTTGTTTTTTTTTTTAAGATGTCTTACTGGAACTTCACTATTATCATTTGGGTTTAAGAGATAAGTAAATCATGTCTCAGAGAGGTGAAGTGATCTGCTTGGGTGAAAAGAGGTATTTTCATACCTTAGTTTACCTTTCTCCCAAGTTCAATGCCTTCTCCCTAAGATTCCACATATGATGATGGTCTCCACAATTAAGCTGATCCTTAAAAACAAACCCATGTTCTCACTGAATCTTTGAGACCTTTGCAGCTTTGAAAGAGCTAGTTTAAACTGTAACTTTGTTAATTCAGCCTATGAGGGCCAGGTAGTTTTTCCATAGTGGAAACAGAAGAGAGGTTTCCAATATAAATGTCCATAACTTGGTCACTAAATGAGAGGTCACTAAACACAATTATAATGACAAAGGTGATCATAAAAAAAACACCTTTTTTTTTTTTTTGTATATCGGGTTATTTTGGTTGCTTAAAGCACTTTTCTCCTAGAGTTGGAGGCTAGCCCAGTGAAATTAGATTACCTACCTCTCAGCCCTCTGCCTCCCATTCCTATTGAATGGCTATTAATTGTAATCTGAAAATACTTCAAGTAGTCATTATTATTACACTAGCGTTTGGTTTTCCTTCTACTGTTGCTGTTTGCAGATAGTTGTAAATGATTTTTATAAGTTGTAGTTGAAAAAAAATCTCCAAAAGGAACTACATTTCTTCATATACATAAAACTAGATAAAGTAGAACAGCAAATTGAAAGGGAAGGGTATTCATCAAGGACACAATACTGAGCTCGGCCTTAGACCAAACTTTGATTCACAGATTAGCTTTACTTGGCCATGAAGCTTCTCTCAGGGGCTCTACAAGCATCCATAAAAGAAACAAAGGGTAGATTATTGACTAACATCAGCTGGGTCAAGATGAAGATGAAGTCTATTATCTTACATCTCATCTTGCTATTTTTAATTTTTAATTCTGTAAATTTATATGTAGTTATGACTATAGTATTGCAATATTCTTGAGTATTAGAATGATATTTTAGTCTTTATCTAATATGAAATTAAATAGATAAATTAGTCTTTATCTAATATGAAATTAAATGTATTGCTTTTTCTTGAAGGTTAGAATTCCTTTTATATCTGTACTTTCATCACTTTATAGAGTCCATGTATCCCCACATATATATTTAATAATCATTTAAAATACTACTATTAATTTGTCCTAAATATCTTCATCTAAATAGCAAAAAACTGTTTCCTTGCCAGTAATCTCTCTTCTATAGTGGGGAGAAGAAGTAGTATTAATTAAAAAGAAATTGAAAGGATAACTTTTCCTCTTCAATTGTTTATCCAATTTATCTCTTGGAATTTCTGGCTTAATCAAAGAGAAAGAGGAAATTTGTATATTAGAGAGGAGAATTCTCAGAGCCCCATATATATCTAGGATCCTGATAGGTACGTTTCAGATGACGGTTTTGATAACTGAATTACTTATTATTGTCTGGAATTCATATCCTGACAGTATTTTCTGCTGGTGGGCAGGATGTTTGATTTATTAATTTCCTCTAAATATGGATGAGCTCTTACGTTTTGAATGTACCATTCAAGAAGTCATGATTTCTTCCATTTGCTTTCCAAATAGCTAAGCCTATCTAGTTCAAACCTCATCTCCTTTGTGGAAAGTTCCTTAATGGTACAACATGGTGTGGTAGATAGGAAGCTGGATGGATTTAGTCAGCAAGACCTAGCTTGATATCCTTAGACATACATTAGATGTTTGATTCTGAATAAGGTAAGCTTTTTCTTGTTTTGTTTTTTTTTTTCTTTAAAATAATGGTATTAGACTCAATGGCTTTCTAATATAATGGTCCTTTCTAGCTCTAAATTTTTGATGTGATAATTCTAAGATTCTAGTTTCATACTTTCAATATGGGCCATCCAGTTGAACCATAACATCATCATGTCTCAGCCACCTTAACTCATATAGTGAAGTGGTAAAAGAACTGGATTTAAAATCAAACTGATCTTGTGTTCAGAACTATTCACTGCCAACTATCATCTATTAAACAATGACATTAAAATGTTAGATCCTGAAGATTCCTCTCTCTCCTCCATCTACCATCTTGTGATGTGTGGTATATGCTTATTATGCTAATTTTGCCTTTCCAATTAGATTGAGCACCATGAAAGCAGACTAGAGCTTATATCCAATCTCACTACATCCTACTCCCTAACTTTCCCTGTTTATCCAGTGTTGGTATATGTATAATAAGTCAATAAGTGTTTTAAAAGAGACATCTTCTGAATTCTTCTTCCCCATCCCCCTCTTTTTAATATCCTATATTTTACTGACTATTGTCTTCTCTACATCTTCCCTGTTAAACTCTGAGATGCCTCCATTCATGACCTTTGTCCTGTTCTTTGTATTTAATATTCATTTTAGCACAAGGTGAACTGTGTTTAAAATGTGAATAAATTTGATTAAGAGATAGATTGGTACAACTGAACTTACTGGCATTCCTTAGGAGTCTGAAAGAGATGCTTTACCCACTGAATATTATCCATTCACCTTTTTTATTACCACTAGAAAAAGGCATATTATAACTTGTTTCTTTTGTCTTTCCCCCTTTCCATTTTTTTTAAGATTGTAAAGAAGAGCCAGTGTGCTTTAGTAGACAAATTATCTTGGAACCAGGAAAGCTGGAATTAAAATCTCACCTTTGAAATAAGCTGGCTATGTACAGGCACATAAGTCACTTTTATCTCTTGGTGTTCTATGCCATTGATGTCAAACTCATGTAGAAGTGGATACCCTCAGGCCACATTGACTTAGAGAACTACAAATTAACATTTACTCTACTGTATTATTATTTATTTGACTACACATTTTTCAATTAGATTTTAATTTGATTTGGGGAGTTTGACACCTGTTCTAGGTCATTCTCAAAAACCACTAGTTATAAAGAAGATCCTATCCTGTACTAGTAAATTAAGTTTTCTCGTCCAAGGGTTTCTGAAATCACAAGTTCAGACCCTATCTCTAAAGCAGGAAATCCTCTTACCTCCACTAGTCTGTTTCTTGTCACATCAGTTGAAGGAAGTTTGTTTCTACTCTTTTATCCATATATATCTATTACTTACCTCAGCAGGTGTTTGTCCAATTTCAAGTTATGGCCTTTCCTATCTTTTTGCTTCCTGCCCTTCCTGCTTTTATCTTGCGCCCTGGGAGATTCTTTCATGCTGAGAGAGATGGTTATGTTCCATCTGTAACTTGAGGAAATTATATGGTACTTAAATCTCCTTTTTATCTCTACATTCTTGAAGCACCAAGAAAATTCAGAAATTCAGTCAAAAGTCAAAAACACTTTTTTAAATGAAGGAAAACACTGTTCTTGGCAGTATTATCATATTTACAGATGATTTAATAATCCTGTTCTTCCTCCTGTTTAATTGCTTTTAGGGAATCTTTCTGCATCAGGAAAATTATGGCAAATCATCATAATTATTTATATACATTTTCAGTATAGAATGGTTAGATAATCAAATTTATCATGGGAAAAAATCTGGGTTTTTTTGGATATTGGTTTGCTTAATGCATTTGCGTTTTATATGTAAATGGTGAATGAATACTATGGATTCATATTTGTTTGTTCCTTTAAATAGTGTTCTTTACAGAATTACCTTCAAATAAGGAAAATTCCTCTTCATCTTTTTACCTAAATATTTCAGAGATTTTACCTGTTTTCACATAATGTGGCTGCAATTTGAGCAACTTTAGATCCATATCCCTTAATTTCACTAGATGAATAAACCACATCCTTTTCATCATCATCACCATCACCATCTTTGTGCTTGATCTCATCACTTTTGCAAAGTATTTTCTGTATATTCTCCTTTGAGACTCACAATAATCTTGTTGATAGGTACTAAAATTATTCCCATTTTACAGATAAGGAAAATGATGCTAAGAAAGATTAAGTGACTTCACTAGTATCAAAGTTAACAAGAATTAGAGATGGGATTAAAACTTGGGATCATCTTAATTATATCTCTTCAGTTGGCTTTTGTGTCTCTCAAAAGTTTTTTTGTTTTGTTTTGTTTTAACCCTTAACTTCTGTGTATTGGCTCCTAGGTGGAAGAGTGGTAAGGGTGGGCAATGGGGGTCAAGTGACTTGCCCAGGGTCACACAGCTGGGAAGTGACTAAGGCCAGATTTGAACTTAGGACCTCCAGTCTCTAAGCCTGACTCTCAATCCACTGAGCTACCCAGCTGCCCCCTCTCAAAAGTTTTAACAGGCAATATACAATAGTTCCATTGCCCACATTATACCTTTCTATTACTCCTTCATTCATTCATATTACTCATTTGATCAATTTTGAATCTTTTGTGTTCATCATGTTCTTTACTTAGACTTATGAACTATCATTTTTGATTTAGAAATTCAAAAAATTGTCAGAAATTTAAAGTGTGCTTCCTTTGAAATGCAAAGATGATCTGTACATTAAAGGAAGATTAGGTCTTGAATTGTGTCTCCAACTGTAAAGGTGGAATGCTCTGAGTCATCTGAGTCATCTATATTCTTGAAGCAGTATGAAATTGGCCATTTAGGCTGTGGTCATGGGATGGCATTTCCCCTGGAGTTATCTGGGTGGCTTTTGTGGAAACTGTACCTACCCAAATGGCTAAGAAATTCTGTAACTGACTCAGTTGCATAGTCTGTGCCTCATACCAAAATGTAATTGCAACAGAATAATCCCAAAGATGGTTCAAAGGTGGCTTTATTCTGAGAAACAAAGTAAAAGGCATAGCAAGAGACCTTTCATCATCATATAAATAGTTAAATAAAATAAACCTTAAACTTTGAGGCTTAACAATACTAAAATAGAAAGGGATTGTTGGTGTCAAAGTACAATAGGAAAAGCATTGGATTTGGAAGCAGAAAATCAGTCTCCTGTACTCATGAAAATATTCTTTCTTCTTTTCTGCCCTCAATTTCCTCATCTGTAAAACAAGAAGTAAGAATGGAAGGATTAAAAGTCCTTTAACATCCTTTAAAGGCCTAAATCTATGGTAGTCTGGTTTTTATTTATCTGAAGCATTTGCTTAAGCCATGGTATATGAGCAGTACAGACAGAACGATGCGGAAGAAAAAAAAATTGCATTTGGAATGAGTTCAAAATACTGCATCCGTCTAAAACCCTGGAGGTATCATTTAATCTCTATGGACTTTAATTTCTTTACTCTTTGATTCCACTTATACTTTTTTTCACTCACTTCTAAACTTTCTATAATCTGATTTCTGACAATCTTTCAAATAAAAGTACCCATTGAAAAATGTCCAATGATTTAATTTTTTTAAACTTATTTTAGCACCATTTTCCTTTATTATGACTTTGCAAGTCCATAGTTGTGGATTTCCCACCTCTATAAAGGAATAGTGTGAGTAGATCCTCACAGATCTACTTTGGAGTAATGATTATTCTTTGTGATTTTGCAAATTTTAATTTTGATTTTTTTTTGTGGTTCCTCTATCTATTGCTGCCATTATATATGTTGTTGGCTTACTTTACTCTGCATCAGGTCACATAAAATTATATGCTTTTCTGTACTCATCATATTTAATCATCTCTTACAGTGCAATAATATTCCATTACATCCTTGTACTAAAATTAGCTTAGTAAATGCCAATCGATGATATCTACTTTATTTCTAATTGTTTACTAATTACAAAAGTGCTAATAGAAATATTTTGGTGTAATGAGTAATTGCTTATCAGTCAGTGATCTCCTTTGGGTTATAACTCTAGTAATGGATTCTACAGGTCAAATGGTATGGATTTTAAAAGTCAGTTTATTTGTATTTTTGCGAATTGTTTTCTCAAATGTTGTTACTGATTTATAGTTTCATCAACATTGTATTCATTTTTCTATCTTCTCACAACTCCAATTAGAATTGGTTATTCTCATCCTTGGTGATATTTTTCAATTTGCAGAGTGTGAGGCAAAATAGGATTGTTTTGATTTGTGCTTCTTTTGTCTTTTAAATAATTCATTCATGTGTTTGTTAAAAGTTTTCAGTTCTTCCTTTGAGAATACTTCATATGTTTCTTGGGAAATGGCTATATATATATTTATGTACATAAAATTTATATACACATATATATTTTATGTATATATACAGTAGTATCTCATTTTATGGGAAATCAACATGCAAATTTAGATATATGTGATTAGCAATCTAAAAATAAAGGCAGAAAAATATGTAAAATAAAAAAATTTAACTTCTTGCTAAATCTGTATCATTTCCCTAAGTATCATAAAGCCTCACAAAAGTTCACATAAGATTACACTTATTCTCACTCTGAGAAGCCTTAGTGTGAGTCATCACATTGTTTTGTGTCAAACATTAGCTCCTGCATGAGTCTTTGTCCAGAGTTCTCCCTTGAAACAAATCACATCAATGTCAGAGCAATGCAGCTTTTTGTTCCTTTTATGTTATTTCATTATTAATAATGGCCCCAAAGTACAAAAGCAGTGATGCTGGTAGCTCTAATAAGTCCAAGAAAAAGTCATAAAGCACCTACACATATTCATGTAAAAATAATTATTAAATAATGGGGTTCATTATTATGTACGATTTTCAACTTACACAGTACTGCTTTTAACTTTTCTAATAGTATGATTATTTGATATATCCCTCGAGAATTTATTCTTGTATATGGTTTATGTTTCTGTTTGAATTTCTGTCAGCCTGTTTTCTAGCAGTTTTATAAAATCAATTAGTGAGTCTTTTCATAAACAATTTATGTGTATATATATATGTTCTCTCTATGTAATATATATGTATATATATATATATATATATATATATAGTGATATTTGACACACAAGTTTAATTCATTCCATGGCCAAGCTCTCGTAACTCAATTTGCTCCTGTGTCAAATCAAACTTCCCCATTTAAATGAATGAAAATGCAATTGATCTGTTCTAGCCCTAAAGAACCACCTGATTTCTTTTTGTTTTATATATTTTTAAAAAGGAAAATATACTTTATAAATAACAAATAAATATATTTATAGATAATAAGAAAAATGTAAAAAAATAAACTTGCTTATGAAATGTTACTTACCTTCAAGGTCAGGCAAAGATACTGGCAGAGGTTTTCCTGTGCTATCACTTAATGTAACTTACTCTCTACACATGTAATGCTACATTTAAAAGCAAAATTGAACTTACACATCACTTATGATATGTAACTTTATTGCTAAACTTAATTGCTATTTTTTAATTTTACTTATTTATCATCATTTTCTTCATTGAATTTTGGCTGTTTTGCCACACTTTCCTCAATTTCACTTAGAGGACTTTTTAACAAAAACTTTTCCATGGAAGTTTGTTTCTTCCTTTCAGAACATTTTGATAATGTGTCAAATGAGCATCATTACACAGCTCCAATGCACAATCTATTGCAACTTTTTCTGGGTGTCTTTTCAATAGGTTTTAATTTTTTCCCAAATCCTCACTTTTACCTTAATCTCACTTGTACTGATTACCTCATCCACCTCTCCATCCTCCTCACTAATTTCTTCAGCTGTAACTCCTTCAATTCCTCCATCATCAGGACCCATGGTTAAAAGTTAAGAAATTTTCCCAAAAAACTTATAATAAAGACAAAAATAAAAAAAAAAGCAAAAGCAATTAAATACAGATGCTCTTGTGGTCAGATAAACACTGAACTAAATGAGAGAGCCTTGTGTAATTTGTGAAACAAAACATTCAAAAGGCTATCTAGTGGAGGGTGGCAAAAGCTTGTGATTCAAATATCCATACGTGACTTAAAGCAACAAATCCTGATCGTGACTGCTCCTTTCTCAAATTGCTCATGACTTAAGGTGCTTATATATCAAAGTACCACAAAGTATGTGTGTCTGCATATATAGTAAATGTGTGTATATTATAATAGGATATTTGTTAATTAAGAGTTAATTAGGAAATAGGGTTGATTGCAATAGATAAATATAGAAATCTGAGAAAGTTGGATTTCTTTAAGACAAAATAGAATTTTCAAGAGAGGATCATGGGAAATAAAAAGAATTTCTCAGAGGTTCTTGAAAAGGACAGTTAGACCAATGAACACTCACTCTTGGTCTGACTGACTCAAGAAACACTCTTGTTTGGTCTGTCCTGACTCAAGGAAGGCGGTTCCAAGTGTTTTTGGCTTGGAGAGTTGGAAGTTGGAGAAGATCAGTTGAAATTTCTACTTGAGAAATATCCAAGTAAGAAGGAAGGAGATTGTGGTGCAAATATCATTGCTTTTCTAGTGATGGCAGAAGAGAGCAAAGCTATGAGGATTCTGCCTACCTATTTTCCCATCTAAAGAGCAGAAAAGAAATCCAATCTTTCTCATCAGTTATAATTTTTTAGTTTTAGGGTAGAAAAGTAGAATTGAGTTAATAGACAGATAGGAAGATAAGTTAGCCTTGATTTTTATCAAGGAGAAGCGGGTTCCTGTGAACCTTAATTTGGGGTTTGGGTACAGTTAGAAAATTTAGATTTAGGGTAAATATTATTCTTACTTGTTTCCTTTTTCTTTCCCTTTTCCCTAATTTTTAATACTTCCAATAAATAGGTTTTTATGTAACCTGGCCTGAGCCAGAATCTTTTAGACTACTTGGGAAGCCATATTTCCCAATGGTCAAAGCAACAGCCTGTCCACTCGGTACACAGGTATTGGAAATACCTATACCAATATCTGTAATTTATAAGGATCAATAACCCTTATAACAATATAACAATATATAAAATAGTTATATCTAGCTATACATATTTCCCATATATAAATATATTTATACATGTACATTTTCCTCCCTCTCATTTACTATATATATAGACATACACATATATACTTAAATGTATATGTACATATATGAGAAACCTACTTTATTTTACTCTGTCTTCTCCCATTAGAAATGCATGCTCCTTAAGTCAGTTCCCCCCAACCTTTTTTTTTTTTTTTGCTATCCACCTATCCACTGCATTTAACACAAATAAATGCTGGCAGGAATAAATGCTTGCTGTCATTTTTGAAGACATCTTTTTACCTCACAACCATATATCCATTTCACAGGTGGACCTTTAGATTGATAGATGAGTCAATGAATCAGAGATTTAAAGCTTAAAGTGTTTCTTAGAAGCTATCCAACCCATTGCTCACATTTTACATATGAGGAAACCAAAGCCCATAGAGTGTAAGTGACTTGCTTAGGTTTATACATATAGTAATAGGCAGAAGCAGGATTTGAACCTTTGATCTTTTCTACTACGAAGCCAGTTCTCTATTTTGAACTGTACCAAGTTGCTTCCTTTTGGAGAAAACCAAGAGACTGGCTTCTATTCTTTCTCAATTTTCAGCCTGATTGTCCAATATCTTGTTCTATTTTTCACAAATTAGACAGTTTTCATTAGATATACTTTGTAATTTATCCTGTGGGAAATAATTCTCCAAATCAGATTAGCCCAGCTATTCCTCTGGGAAGCCGTCACTGTTAGGTAGAGAAGAAGACTTAATTTTTATGTCTGCATCAAGTTTACTGGAAGATAGGCAGGAAGGCAGGACTTTTTATAATTTTCTGGAAGCCCCAGGAGCCCCCAGCAGGGTTCAGCATATGGATATATTGGCATGCAACATCTCGTTTAAACCTGGAAACATGATTCATTTGAAACTGTTGGCACCTGCTGTAGCCCAGGAGGGATTCCAAAGCATCTGCTTTGCACTTTCTTTTTCTGGAAGTATTTAGTGTGTTTCCTAATATCTTTTCAAAGTGACAGTTTAGCAGAACACAGTTGTAGAATATGTGTATATATGTGTGTGATGTAGGTATGTATTTGTATTTGTATATATATGTATATATATATATACATGTATATATATATACGTATACCACCACACACATATGTATATATGCTTCTCTCTCTGAATAGGTATGTGTCCATATACACATAGACTCTGTTGTTAGGGATTAAAAAGTCCTTTTCAGGGCTTACTTTTCAACCAACTCTCACCTATGGCTTCAAGGAGTTGTAGCATGGGAAAGGTAACCCACAGGTTTCAAACCTATCAGAGAACTAGGGGAATGTCTACCCAAGGATGTGAAGACATGCCCCAGCAGAATGGGTGGAGGAGAACAACTTGCTCTGGATTACTCCACTATCTTGGCTTTACCCCAAGAAGTCCAGCATATTTTCTTTGATACTATTGCCCTTTGATACTAATGCAGTAAAAACTGCATTAAGATGGACGAATGTGGGAGTGTAAAATTGGAACACTAACTCATTGTTGGTGGAGTTGTGAACTGATCCATCCATTCTGGAGGACAATTTGGAAACATGCTCAAAAAGCCATAAAATTGTGACCTTTAATCCTATAAATCACAGCTGCATCTGCATCCCAAAGAGATCCTAAAAAAGGGGAAAGGACCTACTTATAAAAAATATTTAGAGCAGCTCTTTTTGTGGTGCCAAAGAATTAGAAATTGAAGGATTGTTCAACAATTTGGGAATGATGGAACAAATTGTGGTACATGTTGGTGATGGAATACTATTGTGCTATAAGAAATGATAAGCAAGATGATTTCTGAAAAAGCTGGAAAGATCTACATGAACTGATGCAGAGTGAAATAAGCAGAACTGGGAGAACATACATAGTAAAAGCAATATTGTATGACAATTAACTGAAAGATTTGGCAATCTCAGCCTTGCAATGATCTGGGACAATTCTGAAGGACTAATGATGGAATGCTATCCGCCTCCAGAAAAAGAACTGTTGGAATAGAATTCACATCAGATTATTTGCCGTTTTAGTTTGGAGTTTTGGTTGTGCTCTTACAACAATGACCAATATGAAAATGTGTTTTGCATGTGTGACCCAGATCAAAGTGGTGAGAGTAAACATTCTCCTTTTCAGGGTGCTTTCTTTTTGTTTTAGGTAGGTGTTTTTACAATATGAAAAGCCATTCCCCAATTGATGGACACCCCCTCAATATTTTTAAACAAAATATGTTTTGCATTTTATTAAAGTCTTTGATTTGCATCCATTGAGACAGTCAGTTTTACATGTTTTTGCTTTCAAAAAGGTTATGTCAATCATTTTTAAAAGGTAGGATCCTTGATCTCTCATACAAATCCAACTTTATTATACCAAATGACTGCTTAGATATACTTCTGTCATATCTTTGGTAGGATTTCATTTTAAAAATTTGAATTCATATTCATAATGATTTTATATTTCTTCTTTGCATTATATTTTTCCTATTTATATATTAGAATTTTATTTATATTATAAGAGGAATCTGGAAGAGTGCTCTCTTTATTTTTTAGGAACAACTTTTAACCTTTTACTTAAAATTTTGAGCCAAATTCTCTCCTTCCCTTCCATTTTACCTTCCCTCCACCCTCAGATACTAAGCAACTTGATATAGATTTTATATGTGCAATAATATTCCATATTAGTCATTTTGTGAAGATAACAAACAAAAAATGAAGAAAAAAGAAATATAGTATGTTAAGACTATATTAAGACTTCATTTGTTCTTTCTCTGGTGGTAGATGGCATTTTTCATTGTGAAACATTGGAAATTATCTTGGATCTTGTATTGTATTGTTGGAATAATCTTGGAGATTGTATTTTTAAGAATACCTCAGCTATTCACAGTTGTTCAGCAGGCAATTTATTGCTGCTATTGCATACAATGTTTTCTACTCACTTCACTCTGCATCAGTTCATGTAGGTCTTTCCAGGTTTTTCTGAAATCATTCTTCACATCATTTCTTCTGGCACAATAGTATTCTATTACAATCATGTACCACAATTTGTTCAGCCATTCCCCATTTGATGAAAACCTCTCAATTTTCAATTCTTTGTGACCACAAAAAGATCTGCTATAAATATTTTTGTACAAATAGGTCTTGTACTCTTTCTTAAATCTCTTTAGGATATAGGCCTAGAAGTGAGTGATATTGTTGGATCAAAGGGAATGCACAGTTTTAAAAATCCTTCAGGCATAGTTCCAAATTGTTCTCCAGGATAGTTGCATCAGATCACAACTCCACCAACAGAGCATTAGTGTTCAAACTTTCCTATACACTCTCCAACATTTATCATTTTCTTTTTCTATCATGTAAGTGCTCTCTATTTTTAAGAATAATTTTTAATGTAGTATTGTTTCTCTTAACAGTCTGTTAGACTATGACATGGGAATTAAATTTTCAAAAAGGGAATGAGTTGACATACAGAGGTATGTAGGTGGCATGGTGAATAAGGCCTAGATTTGATTTTAGGAGGACTTAAATTTGTTTTTTGCCTCTATTACTTCTGAGTTTCATGACAATTGATTCTCTCAGTAATATTTTCTTCTTTTGTAAAATGAGGAAATTGGACTCTGATTCAAGTTCCCTTTAAGATCTAAATCAATGAGTACATCATTCATGCTCATTTACAAATTCTCACTTGAATCTCCCATGAGATAGGGATTAAAAGTTATTAGCCTTATTTTTATAGGTGATATAATTGAGTGTCAAGAATTTCAATGCTTGTACATCGTTCATGGTTACTAAAAATGAGGAGTGGGATTTGAACTTGGGTCTTCTCACTCCCATGTCTTGTAATGCAATTATCATAGTAATATTTATCTTTTGTCAATAAAGAATAAAATTATATCTCCTCATCATAAGTGCTTGCTAACTGCTCATTTATCTAGCAACCTAATTTGTTTCTGTAAAGTAACTAAGAATTAAGACTGAAAGAAACCTTGAAGCAGTCAAAAGGAACATTTACAAAGTCCTTGCCCTAAAAAGTACATTCTTGAATCATCAGGTAGCTCCTTAGGCTCTTACTCCTACCTATTTAATATAATTTTAGATGCTCTGCTACCAAATTTACTACTTTCACAGCTAGAAAAAGCAAATTGAATGTCGCATATTGCTTTAGAAGCAGATGCCTTCTGCAGTGAGAAATAAAAGTATTGCCTCAATCCTCTCTTCTCTATGAAAAATCATACAGAGCTGCTACAAGCCCTCAAAAAGCTATCAGCTGTGAGCAACAAAGCTCTCTATATCTAATCCCTAAGGCTGTTATCTGATTATTCAATTTAAGTTTAACTGACAGTTTATTAAGCATTTACAATGTACAAGACATTTGGCTTCTTCCAGGTCAATGATTCTCTAAATTATTGTTTTCAGAACCCCTTTACTAAATGATCTGAAAGAATATTATTTATATGGCTTATATCTGTAGATATTTACCATATTAGAATTTAAAACTGATACCATTTAAAGGTATTTATGAATTGACTTAAAATAATAATTATAACCCCATTAAATGGTACAATAAATAACACTTTTGTGGAAATAACTACGTTCTCAGAAACTATTGTGGCAAGTGATAATCATCAAACGATCTCGTACTGGCTAAGAAGTAGAGTGGTACAAGGATAAGAATTTTGATCTCTGACAGAGTTGGGGCTAAAATGGATATGATTAGAAGGGATGGACAGGGTAAGTATATTATGTTGCAGGGGGTATTACCACAGATAATGAAGCATTATCAATATTGGACCTGTATGTGCCAAGTGTTATACCACCCAGATTTGTAAGGAAAAACTAAATGAGATACAGATAGAAATAGATGACAAAATAATAATGTTGGCAGACTTTAATTTTCCCCTCACAGAACTGGATAATTCTAACCGAAAAATAAATAAGAAGTTAAGGAGATGAATAGAAACTTAGATAAGATAAATAAGAGATTTTCTGGATAGCCCTCATACACCTGCATGAGGTTACTAGTAGAGATAAGCCCAAGCATACACATAATCCAAACATAGTTTCTGGTAGGACAACAATGACTTAGAGAGAATAAATATACTGCAAAAGTCTTGTCTAAAGCACACCATACTATGGAGTTAATTCTGTATCCCTGAGGGATTGTAGCACTGGAACAAAAGTTCTAATGAGTATGACCAAGCTGAAAAGACTTGTTTTGAAAAGAATATGGCCCTGGTAACAGATTGTCTGCTGCCTATGTCTAGCAAAATAGGGTCCTGATAATATATGTTAATTGAGAATCAGATCACTTTAGTGATCATCTTAAAAGCTGATAGGAAAATGGAAAAACAGGTCTAATATTACATTGCTTGAAAAGCTGTGACCTTTTTTTTTTTAGAAAACAGCTGTAAAGCTGTCCATGCTCATTGACCTAGAGATCTTATTTTTAGGGTTAGGCCTTAAGGATATTATTATGGAGGTTAAAAGGCCGCATTTGTATGAAAATATTCATATTTTCATTGTTTATAATGACAAAATAAGTGGAAATACAAAAACAAAGAATGGGAGAAATGGTTGAATAGATTATGATATTTGAATGTAATAGACTGTATCATGTTACTGAAATAACATATATTAGAAATCTAAAGAAAATAAGGCAGGGGAAGAAATAGAATGGTGGATCAGTAGAATAGTTTAGGTCAGGGGTCGGCAACCTTTTTGGCCATGAGAGCCATAAACGCCACATTTTTTAAAATGTAATTTTGTGAGAGCCGTACAGTGCTCACAGTGCGCGCTCCTGGAACAGCGCCTGAAAAAAAATTGACTTTATGGCTCCTGCAGAAAGAGCCATATCTGGCCATAAAAGAGCCAGATATGGCTCAAGAGCCATACGTTGCCGACCCCTGGTTTAGGTAATCAACACATGGCAGTTCATGTCCATAGGAACGTGGTGTTTAGTAAACACAAAGATCCAAGCTTTTGGGGAAAGAACTTACTATTTGACAAAAACTTCTGAGAAAACTGGAAAAGAGTTTAACAAAAACTAAGCATGGACCAACATCTCACACCATACACCGGGATAAAGGCAAAATGGATACTTGATGTAGATATGAAGGATGACACCATAAACAAATTAGGGGCACATGGAAAAGTTAATCTGTCAGATTTATGGATAAGAGAAGAATTTATGACCTAAAAAGATATAGAGACCATTATGAAAAATGAAATCAGTGATTTTCATTACACTAAATTGAAAAGGTTTTGTAAAAATAAAACCAATGCAATGAAAATTATAAGGGAAACAAAAAATTGGGAGAAAAATATTTTATACCAAGTATCTCTGATGAAAATTTTATTTCTCAAATATATAGAGAACTAAGGCAAATGTATAAGAATACCAACCATTTCCCAATCAAAAAATGTTAAAAGGATATGAATGGAAAGTTCTCGCAGGAAGAAGTTAAAACTATCCATGATCATATGAAAAAATGCTCCTAATCACTATTGATTAAAGAAAATGCAAATTAACACAACTCTGAGATACTATCTCAATCTGCCAGATTGACTAACACGATCAAAAGGGAAAATGATAAATGTTGGAGTGAATGTGGAAAATAATGGGACACTAATACACTGTTGGTGGAACTGTGAACTGATACAACCATTCTGGATGGCAAAATGGAACCAGACTCAAAGGGTCATAAAACTATGCATACCTTACTGATTCTTTTTCTGCAAAAGATCAGAAAGAAGGGGGAAAAGACCTACCTGTACCAAAATATTTCAGCAGCTATTTTTGTAGTGGCAAAGAATTGGAAACTGAGGAGCTGTCCATCACTTGGGAAATAGTTGAACAATTTGTGGTATATGATTGTAATAGAATGATAATATGCAATAAGGAATGATGAACAAGATAAGTTCTGAAAAACCTCGAAAAACTTCTATGAACTAATGCAAAGTGAAGTAGCAGAACCAAGAGAACAATGTTTATAGTCCTAGAATTATTATACTATGATTAACTGTGAAGGACTAAAACATTAGCAGCAAAATGAGTGTCCAAGATAACCACAAGGGACTCATGATGAAAATGCTATCCATAGTCAAAGAAGGAACTATTGGAATCTGAGTGCAGAGAAAAGCATGCCTCCTTCCACTGTATTTCCTTGATGAGATTTCTATTGTATGTGTGATATGTGTTTTTTATCATAACATGAATATGGAAATATATATTAGATGAAAGAACTGGTATAACATGTCAGATTATTCACCACCTTGTGGGTAGGGTAGAGAAAAAGAAAATATGAATTTTTAAATGTCAAAAAAGTTGTCAAAAAGTAAAATTGGAATTTTTTTAATTTAAAAAAAGTAAATGACAAAAAGATAAAAAGAAGAAAAAAGCTTGTGGCACCTATGTATTTTTCCAAATCTCTTTAATGTCTATCTTAGTGGAAGAGAGCCACTTTTTTGTATTTGTTTCTGCATTTAATCTTTTACAATATATTTTTGTTTAAAGTTTTTACAACAAATCTGGACTCACATAGATATTTAGGGAAAGAGTGGAGTATTTTAATAGACAAATAACATTGTTATAAAAATAGTTTTGACTTCATGTATTACCAATGGTAGACCCCTTAGGAAGTGTTTGGATCACTCTCTGACAATCCATAGTTTAGATCTTAGTGCTCTTACTTCTGCTTTTTGCAATTAATTAGTCCACCAGTATTTCCTGTACAATTTTTATTTACCTACCTGCTGTTGCTGACCTTCCTGCTCAGATAAAGATATGTTCCTTCAAAGGACAACTATTTAAAAAATATTTGTAACTCAGCAATTCCCATAGTGTTTGCCACATGGTCAGTGTGTAAATTGCTGTTTATGGGATTGAATTGAATTGTAACACAGAAAATTAATATATCTTTGTAATGCTGACCATGCAATTACAAAGCAATTATATGAATGTCTGTATCCTACATGTGAAAAAGAACCGAGATCTGCACGTTGAAAACCATTGGGAAAAGTACGTCTAGTGGAACAAATTCACTTAATAATATATATTTTTAACTATCTACTTATTAAAAAGTACTTTTCAATATATAGACATTTTTATTCCCTTTTCAATGACAGCTTCTGTAACTCCTTAAATTGACTGTCTTCATCCCTTCCTATCTACCTTTGTGCCTATATTTATGCTAGATAAATTAAATGCTTTTATATTTTGCAGTTTGATGAGTGTTTGATATTTTCTACACTTAAATAAGATTCCAGATCCACCTTGAATATCAAGTAGGGAGAAGTTGATGGTTCTCGACATTTCTTTCATCTTGGTGCTTCCAGGTGCTGTTATATATTGGGGGTATGATATCTTCAATATTGTACCCTAAATAATCTAGTTAAAATGCTGCTTAGAAAATTCACATCCTGTAAGCATAATGTTTTTCTTCCTACCAATAGATTGAGTTGCAGTTGGGTTCATATTTACTTGACCTGGAGCTGCTGCTCATTTAATTCTACTGTAAAATTTTAATCCTTCAAGGTGCCCCAGAGACATGTTCTGGGTATCACATAAAAATGGACATAAATCAGAAAAACTTTTCTTAGAAATTTGCAGCAGGAAAAGCTCTTAGCTTTCTTTGTTGATTATACCTGATTTGTTTGTTTGTTTTTGTTCTGTTATGGAGATTTAAATAAAGCCTCACTAATCAATATATTTGCTAAAAATAATTACTTTGTTTGGTGGAAATATGTATATTTAATTTCACAGTGTCAAGGATCATTTAGATATCTCAACAGATGTTCCATGGGTCCTTCATTAGTTGTAATCATTTGATAAACAGTGAAGACATCCTATTCCAATTTTTTAAAAGGATAAACAATGGAAAGTTAAGAATATAGATGATGCCAGAGTGCATTTGTCCAAAGAAGCATCAAGATCTTACATTGTCTAAGTATGTTCTGTCTTTAACAAATGAGCCTAGAAATCCCATAAGGATGTATATTGAGGAACCGTTAATTTCATCAGAGAGTTGTTCTGAGCGACATATTGCATATCTGAATTTGTTGTAAATATGTTATATGCAGGATTCCTCCTTTATACAAAATCTATTGAAAATATTTACTATTTTAAGTTAATTAATCCAGTTAAGTGTACTGACAAACTAGCAAAACCTTTTCCCCTCTTTATTTTTAGTGAAACCGACCCCTTCCTATCTTTCCTTTCCTTTTAAAAAATCCTCCCCTTTCACACTATACCATCTAGTCTACTGACTTATTTGATGTTTCTCATGTGTGATAATGCCAGATGCCATCTCCTGTTCATATCATAACTTTACATTGACTATCCCCCATGACAGAAATGTTCTAACACTTAACCTCTGTATCTCAGAATTCTTGTCCTTTTCTCTCCTGCTCTTAGCAGCAATTAAGCCATTAATGTTATCCTCTTTTTTTCTTTTTTCTTTTTAGAAGAATTTCCCATGGTTACATGATTCATGTTTTTCCTTTCCCCTTCACCCCCTCAAACTCCTCCCCATAACTAACTCACATTTCCACTGGTTTTAACATGTGTTATCAATCAAGACCCATTTACACATCATAGATAGTTGCATTGGTGTGGTCCTTTCAGGTCTACATCCCCAATCATTAACCCAGGTGTTCAAGCAGTTGTTTTTCTTCTGTGTTTCCTCTCCTGTAATTCTTCCTCTGAATGTAGGTATCGTTCTTTTCCATAAAACCCTCAGAATTGTCCTGGGTCATTGCATTGCTACTAGTACAGAAATCCATTACATTCAATTTTAACAATGTATCAGTCTCTGTGTACAACGTTCTTCTGGCCCTGCTCCTTTCACTCTGCATCAATTGCTGGAGGTCTTTCCAGTTCACATGGAATTCCTCCAGTTTATTATTCCTTTGAGCACAATATTATTCCATCACCAACATATACCACAATTTGTTCAGCCATTCCCCAATTGAAGGGCATACCCTCATTTTCCAGTTTTTTGCCACCACAAAGAGCACAGCTATAAATATTTTTGTACAAGTCTGTTTATCTATGATCTCTTTGGGGTACAAACCCAGCAATGGTATGTCTGGACCAAAAGGCATGCAATCTTTTATTGCTCTTTGGGCATAATTCCAAATTGACATTCAGAATGGTTGGATCAGTTCACAACTCCACTAGCAATGCATTAATGTCCCAATTTTGCCATTCATTACTCTCCCCTGCTATCATTTTAACCAATCTGCTAGGTGTGAGTTGATACCTCAGAGTGGTTTTGATTTGCATTTCTCTAATTATTAGAGATTTAGAACACTTTCTCATGTGCTTATTGATAGTTTCAATTTCTTTATCTGAAAATTGCCTATTCATGTCCCTTGCCCATTTATCAATTGGGGAATGGCTTGATTTTTTATAAAATTGATTTAGTTCCTTGTATATTTGAGTAATTAGACCTCTGTCAGAATTTTTTGTTATAAAGTTTTTTTTCCCAGTTTGTTCTTTCCCTTCTGATTTTGGTTGCATTGTTTTTCTTTGTACAAAAACATTTTAATTTAATGTAATCAAAATTATTTATTTTACGTTTTGTAAATTTTTCTTACTCTTGCTAGGTTTTAAAATCTTTCCTTTCCCAGAGATCTGACAAGTATACTATTCTGTGTTCACTTAATTCACTTACAGTTTCCTTCTTTATATTCAAGTCTTTCACCCATTCTGAATTTATCCTGGTGTTAGGGTATGATATGTTAATCTAAACCTAATCTCTCCCATATTATTTTCCAATTTTCCCAGCAGTTTTTGTCAAATAGTGGATTTTTGTCCCCAAAGTTGGGCTCTTTGGGTTTATCATACACTGTTTTCCTGATGGCACTTACCCAAGTCTATTCCACTGATCCTCCCTTCTGTGTCTTAGCCAGTACCATATGGTTTTGATGCCCGCTGCTTTATAGTATAGCTTAATATCTGGTACTGCTAGGACACCGTCCTTCATGTTTTTTTTTTCATTATTTCCCTTTATATTCTTGATCTCTTGTTCTTCCAAATGAATTTTGTTATAGTTTTTTTTATTCAGTAAAAAAGTTTTTTGGTAGTTTGATAGGTATGGCACTAAATAAGTAAATTAATTTGGGTAGAGTGGTCATTTTTATTATGTTACCTCATCCTACCCATGAGCACTCAATATTTTTCCAATTGTTTAGATCTAGTTTTAATTGGAAAGTGTTTTGTAGTTGTTATCGTATAATAGCTGTGTTTGTTTTGGTAGATAGATTCCTAAGTATGTTATATTGTCTAGGGTGATTTTAAATGATGTTTCTCTTTCTACCTCTTGCTGCTCTAATGTGTTGGAAATATATAGAAATGCTGATGATTTATGTGCATTTATTTTGTATCCTGCAACTTTGCTAAAGTTGTTGATTATTTCTACTTTTTAGTTGATTCTCCAGGATTTTTTAAGTAGACCATCATATCATCTGCAAAGAGTGATAGCTTAGTCTCCTCCTTGCCTATTTTAATACCTTCAATTTCTTTTTCTTCTCTAATTGCTACTGCTAGTGTTTCTAGTACAATGTTAAATAATAGAGGTGATAATGGGCATCCTTGTTTCACACCTGATGTAATTGGAAAGGCTTCTAATTTATCCCCATTGCATATGATGCTTGTTGATGGTTTAAGATATATACTGTTTATTATTTTTAGGAAAGGACCTTCTATTCCTATACTTTCTAGTGTTTTCCATAGGAATGGGTGTTGTATTTTGTCAAAGGCTTTTTCTGCATCTATTGAGATAATCATGTGGTTTTTGATGGTTTACTTATTTAAAGTTATCTTCTATATTTGCCTTCTCTGTAAAAGTTAGTGTAGATGAAGATTAGAAAGATATAGGATTTTGGACCCAGAACAAAGGCAGATGAAATTCAGTTTTAAACTAAAAGTAATAACCTAAAGAAGTATACTTATGACTTCAAGACATATGATAAATCTCAACTATTCAGCAGTAATGGTGCTACATAGTGATCAAAAAAATTGTCCTGGAGAGGTGGGCTGAAAACTTTCTTGGTATTCTCAACAGACCATCATCAACCAATGCTAAAGCCATTGATTCTCTGTCTCAGGTATGAAGTCAATTTCTGTCTAGTTGAACTTTTAAGAAGTTTTGATTGTCATTGGATTCCTCTTGTGTGGCAAAGAGAGGAATGTGCTGATTCCATTCTAGCAGAGATTTATGAGGTAGGGGGTAGACCACTCATATAAAAGCTAAGGGAAATCTTTCATATTAGATAGTCAGTGTAAGATTTAAATTAATATCAATAACTCCAAGTATTATATTTTATAAGATTTGTTAATAATCACTTGAAGTAAAAGAAATAAAAATAGAAGTTCAAGGCTTAAGTATGACCACATGAATAAACTTTCCTGCCAAGCTCTTCCCCCCAGCTTCCACAGCTACAGTCTGGGAAGAAGAGAGGGAGAGGTGAGGTCACACTCAAATTGTATCCTCCCTACTTTAATACGTAGCATAAACACACAAATGGGATGCTGGGTAAGAGAGTCCCGGGGAGCAAATTCTATCCACACAATCCCCCCTGTGAGTCCATTGGGAGGTGAGCATGTTGGAATCTTCTAGATTTACATGTCTAGTCTTCCCATTGAATCATTACACATAACAGGCTTATATCACTAAAGATCTAAAGGTGCAAACAATATTGCAATTTCTAAGGGGAAATTATAATAATTTGGGGATGAGAGGGAAATAAAAGAGAAAGAAAGCAAAACCAGTGTTAGATAGATACATTGGCAAAAAGCCAATTGGTGGCAATTCTCTTTGACATAAGAGTTTACATTCAAAGTAAATACATCCAACCCCCCACAGTTCAATTTACTACATACCAAAGTTCATTCTGGATCTTTTGATGCAGTGTGTGGTTTCTGTAGGCATTTTCCCTGTTGCCTTCTCCAAACAGTTCACTTTCTTGATTCAGGGAGCTAGCAAGTTTCTTAACCTAAAATTTCTCTAAAAGATATTAAACCTTGCATTATAGGATAATAATACAATCCCCCCTGAGGAGGATGTTGACCAACACTCAGATCACCCCGGGAAACATGGCTGACTTATGGGGTATATGAATCAATTGTAAAAAGAAAGTCAAAAACATTTTAAAAAATAAAAAATAAAAACAAAATAGTATATAAAAATAATGAATAAGCAAGAATAAGCCCATAACAGGTCCTAAAATCAGGGCCCAGTAATGTGATTTATGTCCCACAAGTCTTTAGGACCATTGCAGCAATATGCATTTACCCAGTTAGCAGCCAGGACTACAGAAAATTGCCATACTATGAAAGATAGAAAAGGGACTAGACTTTGAAGCAAAAGGGAAATAGCATTCCCTGGTCTGATTTTACTCACAGGGATAGGGGGGCCAAAATGGCAGTTAAACTGAGGTACTTTGAATCTGGCACAGGGAAATTCTGCTTCTGATATTGTCAAAAAGTTACTTCTTCAAACTCCAAAACAAGTCCTCTGTCTTGGAGCAAATTCTCATCAATACCACTGGGATTGATTGGTCTCCTTGATCTTATGCTTCTTAACTCTTTACAGTGGTTCTTTTGTGATCCCTTCATCTGAAATTAGATAGAATTATTAGTCAAAATCCCATAATATTAAACAATCAATGTCAGGTTTCTACAGTCTAAAGCTTTTGGGCAAGCATTGATATTAGAGCTAATAAATATTGTAAATTTATTTTAGTGCAAAGTCAAAAAACCATTAATACTGGTAACATGTACTTCAAGTACAAAAAATAGGAGAAGAAAGAAAATTCAAATATCCAATTGTACATACAAGGAAAAACAATAATAAAATGAAAAAAAATTTAAAAAAATTCATAGTTCACATTCCATGTGACAAAATGTCAGCCAAGCAGAGACAGAACACAAAGGTTTTTCACTCAAAAAATTAGATCTATTCCCTTTTAACTTGGCCATAATCCACAGTGTGAGTGTACATAATTATTCACTAGGTAACAGCTTTATAAAAAACAGTAGTATAACAGCTAATGCACATTCTAAGAAGTACCAAAAAACCCCAAACCATAAGAGTTCATAAAATTTTCCAAAGGTTTCTGATTAACCAGTTTGATGAAGTACATTTATCATCTATGTGACAATTAACAAAGGCAAAAAGGAACAAAAGGCTGTATAAACAATATGTAACCTCAGTGGATCTGGTGATAAACCTAGTATCCATAAGGACTTATGGCCAAGCCACAGAAAGGGTTTGCTCAACTAGACTATGGGCTTTTACAATGCTATTATCTCTAGTCCAGGTATAGGACAGTACAAATAAAGATAGTAGGGTGGTACAAATAAAAACAGTGTAACAGAACATATAGCTATTAGCCACAACACAGTAACTTAAAGTGGCATAGTGTAACAGAATATATTAGATTATATCAATATGTGAATTAAAAAAACAAAATAAAATCTTAAAACAAACAATCAGCAAATACAATAAGTGTAACAGGATACAGTTCCTCAGTATATGGTACTCCCTATACTTGGGAGCAAGGAAGCCAAGGGTCCTTTTCTCCAATTTTCATAGCTGTTAGAGTGGTTAACAGGACTTGGAATGGACCTTCCCAGGCAGGGTGAGTTCCCCCAGTGCATTGGAAGTTCTTTATTTAAACCTTGTCACCTAGATGTAGGTCATAAAGTGAGAAATCTATAGGTCCTGCTTGTACAGCAGCTCTGGATTCATGGAGTTCTCACAATTTGATCTGTAAATCCTGTATATATGAAGGAATAGAATTGTTTTTCCCAGTAATGATGTGTATGCAGGAGAAAAAGACTTAGCCTGGATAGGGGGATGTTCAAAAAGCATCTCTAATGAGGAGATATGTAGATCTCCCCTGCGCCTGCTTCAAAGATAAAGTTGGGCCAGAGGGAGAATTTCAGGCTGTTTTAAATGAGTCTCCATGCACAATTTGCCAACCATAGTTTTAAGATCATCATTCTCTCAACTTGGCCTGAGTTCTAGGGATGATATGGTACATGGACTTTGGGAGTGATCCCTAAACAGGAATATATATGAGACAAAACCAAATCAGTTTCATGAGTTTCCCTGTCTGAATCAATATATGCAGGTAGGCCAAAGCAAGAAATAATATATTTTAAAAGTATATTTTGGCATATATAATATAAAAGTATTTTTGGCAACAAAAGCCGTGGTGGCCCAGGCAGTAGGAAACACTTCTGCCCAGTTGCTCCACTGTGAGTAGACAAAATTTATACTATCCAGCCTTTGGTATAGTGATAAAGTCAATTAGTAGGTGTTCAAAAGGTGTGTAAGCCAGAAGATGCCCATCAAAAGCTTTGCCATGAAAGGTGTGCCAGTTATATGTTTGGCATGTGTGGCAGGTTGCACACACTTTAGAGGCTATAGTAGTTATACCAGGGGCTATGGTATGGTATGGATACATACTCTTTTAACAGAGTCTACAATGCCCTGGGTGCCAAAGTGACCCTTTTTAGCATGGATAGGCATATTTGGTGATAAAAACTTCTAGGGAATAGGGGTTTTCCTTCAAATGACAACCATACTTCATTTATCTGTTTTGTCTTAAATTTTTGCTTGCATTTTTCCACTTCCTAGTCATTATAAGAAAGGGATAAATTTAAGTCACTAGTAGCTGTCAATGTTAAAATTAATTCTCGCCCTTTTCAGACAGTGAGTTTCACTGCAGTGAAACTCACTGTCTGGTGGTTTCTTCTAGAGACAGGGTCAGTTCCACCTGTATGGGCAGAGCAATGAACTATAGCTAGGGCTTCAGGGAGTTAGAGAGGAGAAAGAACTTCTTTAATTATTTCGGCATTTGCAATACATTTTCAAGCTGAGGTTAAAAATCTCCTTTGAAGTCATAACATACCTACTGCATGGCATATTCCAAATGCATATCTAGAGTCTATATAAATTGTTGCCTTCTTATCTTTAGCAATTATACAGGCATATTTTAGAGCTATCAGTTCTGTGCCTTGAGCATTTATATTTGAGGGCAGTGAAGCTGACCACACAGTGGCAAAATCTGTGACTACAGCAGCTCCAGTGTAGTGTATGCCATTCCTCATAAAAAAAAGAACCATCAGTGAATAAGACTGTCTGGGTTATCTAAAGGAGTGTCCAGGAGATTATCTCGAGGCTTTTCAGCCATGGACACTAAAGATTCACAACCATGCAATGGTTCTCTTGACACTGGTAAATCAGGAAGCAAGGTTGCAGGATTAAGAACTGTATAGCATTTTAAGATAATATTTTCATTACCTAACAAAGTTACCTCATACCTAGTGAGCCTTTGCTCAAAAAATGCCTGTGTTCTATGTCTTAGGAAAAATGCTTTTACTTCATGTGGACACATTATTGTTAATGGGCATCCCAACACTAAATCAATAGATTTAGTTATTAACAAAACTGTGGCAGCTACACCTCTAAGACACAGTGGTGTTCCTGAAGCTACTGGGCCAAATAATAAGCAACTGAATGCCAAACATGTCCCTTGGTGGTCACCAAAAATGTAAGATTTAAATTAATATCAATAACTCCAAGTATTACATTTTATAAGATTTATTAGTAATCACTTGAAGTAGAAGAAATAAAAAATAGAAGTACAAAGCTTAAGTATGACCATGTGAGTAAACTTTTCTGCCAAGCTTTCCCCCCAGCCTCCACAGTAGCATTGCAGGAAGAAGAGAAGGAGAGGCTGGGTCACACCCAAATTATATCCTCCCTATATTAGCACATAGTGTAAACACACAAATGGGTTGCTGGGTAAGAGAGTCCTGGAAAGCAAATTCTGTCTACACAGCAGGAAGAAATTATCCTACAGGAGATCAAGGATGTCCATCTCTATAAAGGAAAAGTAAATAGATTGTCTGTAACAATCACAGTGGGGGCAGAGAGATGTCTCTGTCTTGATTATTGCCAGCAAGATTTTTGCCAGAGTCCTCCTTTTATAGGGTAATCCTTCAACTAGAAAATGGTCAGCTGCTTGAGAGCCAATGTGGCTTTAGAAAAGTCTGAGGGACGGTCCACATGATGTTTTGCTGCCCAACAGCTCCAGGAGAAATGCTAGGAGCAGAAAAAAAGAGGCCTTTTTACAATGTTCATTGATTTGACTAAAGGCCTTTGATTCTGCAAGTCATAAGGGCTTGTGGGTGATAATGGCAAAATGTTGTTGCCCAGAGAAATTCATCAGTATTGTAGACTAGTTCCATGACAGCATGCTTGCATGGATTCTGGATAATGGACAATGCATTTGCACTTTTCCAATCACCAATAGAGTGAAGCAGAGCTGTGTATGCTCCCATGCTTTTTAACCATGGTGTTTTCAGTTATGTTGTTACACATAACTTTCATTGAGGAAGAAAATGGCATTGATGGTAAATTATTTAACTTGAAAAAAGACTACAAGCCAAGACTAAAGTGGAGGGAAGGGTTGCGCATGATTTCCTCTTTGTAGATGATTGTGTATTAAATGTGACCTCTTAGGATGAGATGCAATAAAGTATGGAATGATTCTCTGCTACTTGTGCTAATTTTGACCTGACAGCACCAAAAAAAGATGTTCTCTAGCAGCCAGCCCCTTGTCATTCATATGTGAATACCACAGAAAAAGTTTAGAAACTCAGAAATGCATAAAATATATATAGAATGTTGTATAATATTAATATACTTTATCTTTTAATAGCATAAATATGCACAATTTCATCTTAAAGTTAAAATAAGGAAAAGGTTAAAGTTTGAGAAAAGAACACAAAAGCCAGAAGATGACACATAAAAGCTAGAAATGTAGAGATATCTTAAAAAGTTTAGTAAATCATAAATGCACAAAATGTATGTACTATTTTGTATACTATTCCCTGTAAAATATGCATTTTACTGTTTAATAGCATAAATGAATATCTACACTTTTTTTCTTAAAATTAAATTTGTAGTAAAAGAAAGTACTGGTTTCAGGATGCCAAGTGTGTTTATGTCAATCTCTTATGTGACATCTCGCTATGGTCCCACAGAGATCTTTGCATCTCAAGTTTCACCTATCTTGTGTTATTTAAATGCCATTAACTCTATTAAAATAATGGGTTCCAAGTACTGTAAAAAAAAACCTCAAAAGAAAAAAAAAGACTTCTTCTCTGATGCAAAAGGAAGGCCAAAAAAAGTACAAATGTTTTCCAGATCATGGGGGAATCATTCCTCTAACCACCATGATATGGAAAGGATACCTGTATATGCATAGGTAAATAGGTTGGTGGTTGTCCTTTTTCCAGGTTATCACTCTCCTTGGCCCAGGACTATCCTATTTATCTTGCCTTAACTCACAAGTACAGGTCAAGGTATTAACCAAAAAGCCTGGCCCTATTACTACCATTCTAGCTGTCAGAGCTTTTCACTTGTATTACTTGATTTCAGATTAGCTATGAATATTTATTTAATCTTAAAAAACACATGATATTTACAAAATATACTATTTATATATCTTACTTATACTTTCCCACTAATGTATTCATTGTCTGTTGGAAAATGGGACAACATGGAAGAACCAATTCAGGGACTAATACATCTTGGAAGTAGTAGAAATTAGAAGCCAATAGAGCTGTATTAGTAACAGATATTAAATGGGTGAAAGTTTGTCTGAGGTTAGTAATTGTGTGAATGAAGAGGAGGAAAAAGATTTTAGAGATAGGTGGTTTGGAAGAGATAAAAAAGTCAAGGATGATTTTAAGATTATGAGTTTGGGTTACTAGAAGGCTAGATCCAACAACCCTCAATAAAAATATAAAAATCTGAGGGAGTGGTATGTATGGGGATGGAGAATAAGATACTGTGTTACATTTTCAATATTTTGATAATGATCTGCTGATGATAATACTTGCACTGTAATCTTCCTAGGTCTTTTTTTTGAGGCAATTAATTTAAAAATCTTGATTGAAGGGCTATAGCAAAGTTACTTTTTAAAAATATTTTATAATTCTTATTTTAGTATAATACTTACTTTATTTTATAATATTATTTCTTTTGCTCCAAAACTGAGATCTATGTGTAGTTGATTTTTGCTTATTTTATTTTGAATGACATGGTCTAAGAGAACCATAGTGACTAGAGTTGACATTGCAGGTAAGAAGACCTGAGTTCAAGTCAGGTTTCTGATTTGTACTACCATTTTGAACCCAGATGAGTTATCATGATTTATAATTTGAGCATTCAATAAGTCAGTAAATATTGTTTAAGTGCCTGATATCTGCCAGGGACTCTTCTAAGTGATTAGGATACAAAGAAAGTAAATAAACTGTCATTGCTATTAAGGAACTTACAGTCTAATGAAGGAGGCACCATGCAAATAAGTGAATATAAATATCCACAGGCTTGAGGATTATGAAAAGAAATAAGGCACTAGAATTAAGGATGAACTTGAAAGTATTACTATAGAAACTATACTTAGAGTGTCAGGCACATAGTGTGTGCTGAGCAAATATTTTTTGACTAACTCTCAGTGATCTTAGGCAACTATAAAACAGGAAATAACAGAATTTGCTGGTCTATATTATAAATGGAATTTCCCACTGGGCTCTCTTTACACCATTGAATTCACAATTCAAATTAAAAATACAAAACGATATGGTCATACACTCAAATAGAATAGAAATAAGATGAGTGTATAAATATGTTTGTGCTAGGTATATTTTGGCAAATCTCATCTACTATGTTGAGGCCTTGAGTTGTTCCTTTGAAAAAAGATTTGTACTGATTCAAAGTTTTAAAGAGTTATAATAGCAAATACTTACAGGGCCTTCACTTAGCTGCTATAGTCATCACTCTGAGAATAATCCTTGCATTATTCCTAATTAATCAAAATAATCCCTGAATTAATTCTAACCCACCTTTTTCTTGGTTAACACAGCACTCAGCAGACACATACCTTTCCAACCCTTTGTGCCTATGGCTTTTTTTTCCCTCCCATGAAGGGCAGATGTTACTAGCATGTTTAAGAAAGAATGCTTCATGCTATTTAGAAGAGTGGGGTTCGTTTAGGAGAGTTAGAAGAACAAGAGTACAAGTATAGAAAAAACATATGTGGAAATAGGAGAAAAAATACTTATCCAGAGGATATTTTGAATACTCATTTCCAGGGGAAGTATGCAATTTTAAATGCTGTTTGTTTTTCCATGTATAAGCTCAGAGCTCAGTAGTACTCATAGGCAGAAGGAAAAGCCAAAACAAATATCCAGATCCCTGTGATTAAAGTTCTGCAGGGAGTTGAATCTATGTTATTCAGTGTAAAGAATGATGACTTTTCAATCATCCACTGTGTCCTCAGGGCTCAAAATATTAGTCATTTTTGACTCTTCTGTTTGTTTTTGTCCTTACATTTAATAAGTTGCCAAATGCTGTCAATTATAGATCTAATATGTTTCTCCCTCCTCTGTTCTCACACTGACACAATTCTAGTTCAGTTAGTCATCACCTTTTGGCTCAACTATTATGAAAATTTCTAAATAAGATCTCTTTGAATCCAGTCTTGCCCTTCTGAAGTCAGTTCTTTACACAGTCAATAAGCTTTTATAAATAACTTATCGTGTGCCGTGCATTGTGCTAAATGCTTCAAGTATAAAGAAATGCAAAAGACTCAGTGATGGAGATGATATGAAATGAATTGTGTATAAATAAGATATTTTTGTCTGTAGATAGATGGATAGATTGATAGAAAGATAGATAATCTCAACAAAATTGATAAGATTAATGAGGACTGCAAAAGGCTGTAGAAGGGGAGGATATTAGCCGGGACTTAAAAGAATCAAGGGAACTAAGGAGGAAGAGGTGAAGAGGGATAGAGTTCCAGAGAGGAAGAACAAAAGTTTTAGGCATGGAGAAAAATCAGTATAAATGCCTCAATGACAGAAGGAGTGTTGTTTTGGAGGAAAAGGAAGGCATCCGGTTTTATTGGATCTGAGATGACATGAAAGAAAATATATCTGAGAATAATAGAAAATTAGTAGGATACCATGTTAGGAAAGAATTTTAAGAGAGATTTAAACAGATAGATATTTCAAACTTTAAGAATGGAGAGAAGATATGGAGTCAAGACAGCAGAGTAGAAGAAGCACTACACATGGTCTCTCCCTGCATTTCCCTCCAAACAACTCTCAAATAATGACTCAGATAAAATAGTGGAGCAACAATCCTTCTAAAAGTTCAGGATGAGACATTCTTTCAGCTCAAGACAATATAGAAACTCAGATAGAAATGGTCTGTGGCCCAGAGGTGTAGGCTTCCTCAAAGCCACAAGGAATTTTAAAGCATTAGGTCATTAAAGGATTGGGCAACTGGTCAAAACACATTAAGAGGGGATCTGTGTGTTAGCATTGAATACAGGACTAAATTCTGTTTGGCAACTCCATTGCCTATACTTTCTGTTCCAGCTAACTAGAGACAGGAGCTTTTGGTCACAAGGGAGCAGAGGCTGTGAGGATCAGTATCACTTTCAGTCAGAACTTTGGAGCAGTATCCCTTGTAATTCAAAGAAATGAAGGACCATGAGGAATAGCATTATATCTGTTCTCAAGAGAGCAGTGGCCCAGTGAAAAAAATCTCTCCACAGATTACGTTTCCATGGAAACAAAGAAAACTTCCAACCCTCAGTACTAAATCAGAAAACATCAGTGGGAAAAAGCTAATGGACAGCACCTCAATTTTAAAAAGTATTTATTACTTAGGTATCTCATTCCTTCTCCCCTCCCTGCATCATAAAAGGCTTTGCCCATCCCCCAAAAAGTACATATGTATACATATATATTTATACTTTATATATATAATGCATATATACATAAATAAATTATGTCTTTTATGCTTCTATTTATTAATTCTTTCTCTGTAGGTGGACATTCACAAATTACTATTCAAATATATATATATATATATATATATAT
>NC_058131.1:429008217-429024089 GCF_016433145.1 Gracilinanus agilis | reverse complement strand
TATATATATACATATATATATATATAACCTACTCATTGTTTCTCATGGTACAGTAGTATTCCATTACAATCTTATACTACAACTTGTTCAGGCATTCTCCAATTGTCAGAGGACTCCAAATTTTATAAACTTATAAATTTTATAAAGTTCAAAGCCAAGAAATAGGCTGGAAAGATTATGAAGAAATAAACTGACCATAAAAATCTTTTTTAGTGAAAAATAAGATTAAGACACAAACTTAGAAGAAAATGAAATAAAAATATGTACAAGTAAAGCCTCAAAAAATGTGAATTGTATACAAGCTGAAAAAGAAATCCTGAAAGAACCAAGAAATTATTTTTAAAAGTAAAAATGAGTAGCAGAGGAAAAATTGGAAAGAGTTGAATGATATAAGAACATTATGAATAGCAATTTTTAAAATGGTAAAAGAGATGCCAAAATACTGAAGAAAATAATACTTTCAAAAACAGCATTGCTCAAAAGGCAAAGGAGGAATAATGAAAAAATCCTCAAAAAGTAGAATTGACCAAATTGAAAGAGAGGTATAAAAGCTAAATGAAGAAATTATGCCTTCACTGTTAGTAAGTGGGTACTAATGACTCCATGGGATATCAAGAAACAATAAAAGAAAGTAAAAAGAATGGAAAACTTATTGAAAATGTGAAATATCTCCTCACAAAACAACTGATTTGTAAAAAATTTTTTGACTACCTCAAAGCCATAATCCTAAAAGTAAGAACCTAGATATATTTCAAAAAAGTATAAATGAAAACTAGCCTGATATCATAGAATCAGGAGGAATGACAAAAATTGAGAAAATCCACTGATCACCACATGAAAGAAATCCCCAAGTCAAAACTTCTCTTCCAGGTCAAAGAAAATATACTTGATACATCCAGAATAGAACATATTCAAATACCATAGAGTCCTGTGAGGGCTACACAAGATTTATCAGCTACCAAGGTGAATGACCAGAGGATTGGAAGATGGCATTCTAGAAGGTAAAGGAACTAAGATTATAATTGAGAATAAAATACCCAGTAAACCTGAGTATAAACCTTCAGGAAAAAAATGGTTATTTAATTAAATAGTTTTCAAATATTCTTCATAAAAACTGAATAGAAAATTTAATGGAACTGAATAATAGAAAAAGAAATAAAATTTAACAGAACTGAATAGAAAATTTAATTTTGAATGCAAGATATAAGAGAAATATAAAAAGGTAATAAAGTTAAACAGCTTACATTCCTTTTTAAGATGAAGTGTAATTCCTAAGAAATTTTTCATTATTAGGGTGGTTAGAAGTCCATATAGACAAAGGGAATGAAAATGAGGCAATTATACTAAGATGATCTAAAAAAAATAGATGGATGAAAAAGTATGATGCCTTTTGAGGAGAAGGAATGAAGAGGAAGAAAGTGCAAACTTATCCCACATAAAAGAGGTGCACAAGGATGAAATTTTACAATGGAAGGTTAAATAAAGTTGTGGGGTTAATACTTGAACCTCACTCTGATCTGAATTGGTTCAAAGAGGGCAGAGAATATAAAGATCCAAAGACAAACTCAACAGAGTATTCAAAACTATTTTTGCCAACGGTGAAGTAAGGGGAATAGGTAAGAAAAAAAAAGTAATAAAAGTGAGAGCAGATAAAAAAGGCAGTGGTCTGAATTAGAATAAACCTCTAAAAAGAAATAAGATAGAAAAAAAGAGAGAAGTATCAACATAAGAAAATATAAGAAATACAGTTGGGATCCATAACTGTTAATGTAAATGAGGTGCATAACTGATTAGAATCCAGAATCCAACAATATGTTGTTTACAAGAAATATATTTGAACCAGAAAGACATACACATGGAATTAAAATAATGTGCTATAGTAAAATCTGTTATGCTTCAGCTGAGACAGAAAAGGCAGGAGTAGCAATCAAAACGAAAAATAGAACTAATTAAAAGAGATAAACAGGTAAGCTTCATTTTGCTAACAGGTATCATAGAGAATAAGTGAATATCAGTACTAAAAATATGTATCAAAAGCCATAACTTCCAAATTCTTAAAGGAAAATTCAAATGAATAACAAATAAAATAGGTAGTAAAACTATACTTGTGGGGGACCTTAACTATAAATCTAACCATAAAATAAATAAGAAAAATATTTAGGATATGAATACAAGTTTAGAAAAGTTAGATATGATATGTCTCTGGAGAAAACTGAATGAGAATAGAAACTATTATAATTTTTTCTCAACCGTTCATGGCTCCTTCACAAAAATTAATTATGTATTTGCCATAAAATCTTCATAAACAAATGCAGAAAAGTAGAGGTATTAAATGCACCATTTTAAGATCATAATACAATAAAAATTATACTCAAATAGAGGCCATGGAGGCATAGATTAAAAATGTATTGGAAACTAAATAATCTAATACTAAAGTATGAAGGGGTTAAAGAACATCATAGAAATATTCAATAATTTCATTAGAGAGTGAACTCAATGACACAACATACTCAAATTTTTGTGATGTAGCTACAGTATCAATTTGGGGAAAATATATATCTGTAATAGCATTAATCAATAAGAGAAAAAAAGGAAATCAATTAATTGGGCATACAACTAAAAAAACAGGAAAAGAAGAAATGACAAAATCACCAATAAACATCAAAATTGAATCCTGAAAATCAAGAGAGTAATAAAATTGAAAGTAAAAAACTATTGAAGCAATAAATTTTTTAAGAAGCTGGTTTTATGTGGGGGAAACACTTTTAAAAAATAACCATTAGTTTAAAAAATAAAGAAGGAAACAAAATTTCCAGTGTCAAAAATAATTTTGAAGAACAAAATAAAGAAATTATTTGGAAGTATTTTTCCCATTTGTATGCCAGTTAAAATGTCAATCAAAGGGAAATGAATGAAAACTTGGAAATATATAAATTACACAGGTAGCCAAATTTGAAATGGGAATTCTTTAATAATTTTCTCATAGGAAAAAAATTTAATCAACTTATCAATGAGCTTCATAAGAAAAAAATTCCTACAATTAGATGAACTTTCAACTAAGTTCTACCGAACATTTAAGAGGACATGAATCCCAATAATAGAAAACTATTTGGAGACACTATTTCAAACTCCTTTCATGAAACAAAGTGGTTTTGATTTCTAAACCAGGCAGAACAAAAATGGAGAAAGAAAACTTTGGGTCAGGTTTTATAATGAATGATATTACAAAACTTTAAAATAAAATTTTAGTAAAAAATTACAGCAATATATCACAAAGATCACACACTGTGACAAGGTTTGGATTTATAACACAAATGAATAGCTAGTTCAATATTGGGGAAACTATCAGCATAATTGATCACACTGTTAACAAAAATAACAAAAATCATATGATTATATCAACATATGTGGAAAAAAAAACTTTGCTCCCTAATTTCAGCATCAATTTCTATTAAGAACAATAGAAAAAGCATTTCATTGAATCTCAAAATGATAAGTAGTATTTACTTAAAATCAAAAATAAGCATTATTTATACAGTGATGATGAGAAGCTCAAAGCCTTCCTAAAAAGATTGATGTGAATAAAGGATGCCCATTATCAGTACTATTATTGAATATTATGTTGGAAATAGTAGCTATAGCAGTAAGACAAGAAAAAGAATTCTGAGCAATAAAAATAGGCAACCAAAAAAGCATCAGTATTTAAAATCAGAGCAGACAATATAAAATCTCTAAAATATACATGCCAAAGAAAAACCCCAAACAAACAGGTACTATAGGATTATAATTATAAAACACTTTTCAAAGATCTACACATCTAAAGAATTAGAGGTATATGCATTGCTGAGCCATATATATATATACATACATATAATTAAAATAAAAATTCTACATAAATTAATTTAGTTTTTTCAGTACCATAACAAACTACCATAGAATTATTCTATAGAAACTATAAAACATATTAATAAATTAATCCAGAAAACTAAAAGTCAAGAATATCAAGGTAATGAGTATAGAAAATTATGAAAGAAGGGAGCCTTGACTAGTACTTGTTTAAAGTTATATTGCAAAAGGCATCATCATGAAACCAATTTAGTACCAACTAAGAAAAAGCTTTGGATTAATGAACTAGATTGACCATCAGACTAGTGTTTGATAACACAAAGATCCAAACTTTTGGTACAAGAAATAACCGTCTGAAAAAATTGCTAAAATATCAGAAAGCATTTTGTCAGAAACTAGGTATAAATCAACATTCACACCACAAAGCAAAATAAAGTCAAAACGAGTAAATAATTTAAACATAAAAGGTCATATCATAAGTAGATTAGGGGAGTGTGGAAAAACTTATTACCTGTCAGATCTATGGAAAAGGCAGGAGTATAGATCATTGCAGGACATAAAATAGATAGGTTGGTTAGAGCAAATTATAAAGCATTTTGTAATGAATAAGGAGCTGTAGCTAGTAATAATAATATCAAGAGGAGGACCTAGCAATAGAGAGGATGGTATGGGCCAGTACCAGGGGCAGTCTTGAAAGAGAATATGAATGAAACAAAGATTCAGCTCCAGGCTACCAGAAAGATAGGTGAAACTCTCCTTTGCTAGGCACCAGCTCCTTTAAGGTGAATGTTCCACAGCCCCTTTCCTGATGAGGAAATGACTTCCTATTGGTGTTTCTAGAAGTGAGACAGAAAGGGAGATGTGACACTTTCTGTCCTCAGTAATGGAGTTCATCTCTGCTGTAGCACTTAGAATGTTCAAGCAGCTATCCCTATTTGGCTTTAGATGAAGGTAAGCAAACAACTAGTTTTTTAATTAAGCTAAGGCTTTATTGAATGATCAAGTTTAGGTAAAGGGGATTGGTGAGAGGTTTAGGTAAAACTAAGAACTAGCTAACAGCTACCTTCTTAAATCAAAGTTTAAGATATTGAAGGATTTCCTTGTATGGTCTTCAGCTGACCCAAGGGTCCTGAAAATAGCCCTGGGTCAGAAAATAAAGTGGTCTCTTTAGTTGGAAATAAACTAATCTTTGGTAAAGGAATAATTAGTGAATCAGATTATGTTCCTATTTGGCTTGCAGTGATACTTAGATCTTACCTAGCCTAAAAACTAATCCCACATTCTCACTCCTGCCTCCCAGGGCCCAGGAACCCAAAAAGTAGAAGGGCAAATGAGAAGACCAGGAGCCAGGAGTTTGCAAACTCTTATATAGCCTGGCTCCAACTGCCAGATGCCACCTGATCCATGGCTCATGCCAGGTTCTATATTCTAACTAGGGCAAACTGCCAACTTGCCTTAGGGAAATATGGCAGTATGATTTTCTATATTACAATTTGTACATACAAAATCAATGCAGCCAAAATTAGAAGGAAAGCCTGAGAAAGAAAAAAATATATCTCAAGTTTCTTGGATGTAAAAGCCTAATTTTTCAAATAAATAGGAAAATAAGCCAAATGAAAATATGAATCACTTTCTAATTCACAAATGGTCAAAGATATATGCAGGCAATTTTTAAACATTTATTAATATTTATTTTTTGAAAAGTTAACATGTTTACATAATTCATGCTCTTACTTTCCCCTTCAACCCCTGCGACACCCATGGCTGATGTGTATTTCCACTGGTTTTAACATGTGTAATTGATCAAGACGTATTTCCAAATTGTTGATAGTTGCATTGGTGTGGTAATTTCGAGTCTACATCCCCAATCACGTCCTCCTCAACCCATGCATTCAAGCAGTTGTTTTTCTTCTGTTTCCATTCCTGTAGTTCTTCCTCTGCATGTGGGTAGCGTTCTTTCCCATAAATCCCTCAGAATTATCCTGGGTCATTGCATTGTTGCTAGTACAGAAGTCCATTACATTCTATTTTACCACAGTGTATTGGTCTCTGTGTACAATGTTCTTCTGGCTCTGCTCCTTTCATCTGCATCAATTCCTGGAGGTCTTTCCAGTTGACATGGAATTCCTCCAGTTTATTATTCCTTTGAGTGCAATAGTATTCCATCACCAGCATATACCACAATTTGTTCAGCCATTCTCCAATTGAAGGGCATACGCTCATTTTCCAGTTTTTTGCCACCACAAAAAGCTCAACTATAAATATTTTTGTACAAGTCTATTTATCTATGATCTCTTTGGGGTACAAACCCAACAATGGTATGGCTGGATCATAGGGCAGGTATTCTTTTATAGCCCTTTGAGCATAGTTCCAAATTGCCAGCTAGAATGGTTGGATCAGTTCACAACTCCACCAACAATGCATTAATGTCCCAGTTTTGCCACAACCCCTCCAGCATTCATTACTCTCCCCTTCTTTCATTTTAGCCAATCTGCTAGGTGTGAGGTGATACCTCAGGGTTGTTTTGATTTCCATTTCTCTAATTATTAGAGATTTAGAACACTTTCTCATGTGCTTATTGATAGTTTTGATTTCTTTATCTGAAAATTGCCTATTCATGTCTCTTGCACATTTATCAATTGGGCAATGGCTTGATTTTTTATACAATTGCTTTAACTCCTTGTATATTTGAGTAATTAGCCCCCTGTCACAGTTTTTTGTTATAAAGATTATTTCCCAATTTGTTGTTTCCCTTCTGATTTTGACTACATTGTTTTTGTTTGTACAAAAACTTTTTAGTTTAATATAATCAAAACCATTAAATTTACATTTTGTAATTTTCTCTAACTCTTGCTTGCTTTTAAAATCTTTCCTTTCCCAGAGATCTGACAAGTAAACTACTCTATGTTCACTTAACTTATTTATAGTTTCCCTCTTTATATTCAGGTCATTCACCCATTCTGAATTTATATTGGTGTAGGGTGTGAGATATTGATCTAAACCTATTCTCTCCCATATTGTTTTCAAATTTTCCCAGCAGTTTTTGTCAAATAGTGGATTTTTGTCCCCAAAGTTGGGCTTTTGGGTTTATCATACACTGTCTTGCTGATGTCACTTACCCCAAGTCTATTCCACTGATCCTCCCTTTTATCTCTTAGCCAGTACCATACTGTTTTGATGACCACTGCTTTATACTACAGTTTAATATCTGGTACTGCTAGGCCCCCTTCCTTCACATCTTTTTTCATTATTTCCCTTGATATTCTTGACCTTTTGTTCTTCCAAATAAACTTTGTTATAGTTTTTTCTAATGTAGTAAAAAAGGTTTTTGGTAGTTTGATAGTTATGGCTCTGAATAGGTAAATTAATTTGGGTAGAATGGTCATTTTTATTATGTTAGCTCATCCTACCTATGAGCACTCAATATTTTTCAAATTGTTTAGATCTAGTTTTAATTGTTTGGAAAGTGTTTTATTGTTGTTTTCATATAATTCCTGTGTTTGTTTTGGTAGATAGATTCCTAAGTATTTTATATTGTTTAGGGTGATTTTAAATAGTGTTTCTCTTTCTACCTCTTGCTGCTGTGATGTGTTGGAAATATATAGAAATGCTGATGATTTATGTGCATTTATTTTGTATCCTGCAAGTTTGCTAAAGGTGTTGATTATTTCTACAAGCTTCTTAGTTGATTCTCTAGGATTTTTTAAGTATACCATCATATCATCTGTAAAGAGTGATAGCTTAGTCTCCTCATTGCCTATTTTGATACCTTCAATTTCTTTTTCTTCTCTAATTGCTACTGCTAGTGTTTCTAGTACAATGTTAAATAATAGAGGAGAAAATGGGCATCCTTGTTTCACTCCTAATCTTTCTAATTTATCCCCATTGCTTATGATGCTTGTTGATGGTTTTAGGTATATACTGTTAATTATTTTTAGGAAAGGTCCTTCTATTCCTATACTTTCCAGGGTATTCAATAGCAATGGGAGCTGTATTTTGTCAAAGGCTTTTTCAGCATCTATTGAGATAATCATGTGATTTTTGTTAGATTGTTGATATGGTCAATTATGTGGATGGTTTTCCTCATGTTGAACCATCCTTGCATTCCTGGTATAAATCCCTCCTGATCATGGTGGATGATCTTCTTAATTACTTGCTGGAGTCTCTTTGCTAATATTCTATTTAAGATTTTTGCAACTATGTTCATTAGGGAGATTGGTCTATACTTTTCTTTCTCTGTTTTTGATTTACCTGGCTTTGGAATCATTACCATATTTGTGTCATAAAAGGAATTTAGTAGGACTCCTTCTTTGCTTATTATATCAAATAATTTGTATAGTATTGGGATTAGTTGCTCTTTGAATGTTTGATAGAATTCACTTGTGAATCCTTTGGGCCCTGGCGATTTTTTCTTAGGGAGTTCTTTAATGGCTTGTTCAATTTCTTTTTTTGATATGGGATTATTTAAGTATTCTATTTCTTCTGCTGTTAATCTAGGCAATTTGTATTTTTGCAAATATTCATCCATATCTCCTAGATTGCTATATGTATTGCCATATAATCGGGCAAAATAGTTTTTAATGATTGCCTTAATTTTCCCTTCATTAGAGGTGAGGTCTCCCTTTTCATCTTTGATACTGTCAATTTGGTTTTCTTCTTTCCCTTTTTTAATTAGATTGACCAATACTTTGTCTATTTTATCTGGTTTTTTTTTTAGTTTAGAGTCCAAATTTCTATTAATTTCTGCTTTTTCTGGAAGACCAATGATTCTCAGATTGTCTGTTCTAGACCTGTTTTCTTGGTCTGTCACTTTCTCTTTGAGATCGTTCATGTTTCCTTCTATTTTATCAGTCTTTTGACTTTGTTTTATTTGTTCTTGCTGACTTGAGAGATCATTAGCTTCTAATTGCTCAATTCTAGCCTTTAGGGACTGGTTTTCAGCTATAACCTTTTGGTTTCCCTTTTCAATCTGGTCATTTCTGGTGTTCAATTTGCTTATCAGTTCATTTGATTTCTGAGTCTCACTTTCCAATTGCAAAATTCTGCCTTTTAAACTGTTATTTTCTTGCCAGATTTTGGTTTCCAATCTGCTTACGATTTTGTTTGATTTGGGGGCATCTTTCTCCAATTAGGAGTTTCTGTCTTCTAACCAGTTTATTTCCTTTTGAGCTATTTCCCACTTCTCTCACCAAATCTCTTCCATCTTTCTCATCATCTCAGATTTGAACTCTTCAGTAGCTTGTGGCCAGTTTTCATTATTTTGGGAAGGTTTAGATATGATTACATGTTTGTTCTCTTCTGCTGTTTGCTCTGTTGTCCGGATTTTTTCTGTGTAAAAGTTGTCGAATGTTACAGATTTCTTCTTGATGATCTTTCTCTTTTGGGGTTCTTGTCCCTGGCTTGCCGTTGTTAGCCCTGCACCCTCTCAGGTTTATCCTAACACTCAGGGTATGTCTGCACTCTTTAGGCTCCTGAGGTCTCAATTGTTCTCAGGGTCCAGCCTCCTGGTGGTCCCTTACTTGTTCCTCTGCTCGAGGCTCCTTTAGAAGTCTCAAGGCGTTGCTTCCCCAGTTGTGAACCCCTTTTGCACTGGGCCCCCACTCAAGGTCCGCGCCTGTGCTCAAGATCCGAGTCCTCGCCTGCACTCAGGATTCATGTCTGGGCTTGTGTCCGTGCCTGTACTCGTGACTGCTCTCAGGGTCTGTGTTCAAAGTCCGCGAGTGTTCTTTAGCCTCTTGGGGTCTTAAGTCTTGCAGCTCTCAGGAGCAGGCCCTGGTGACCCCAGGTAGATGCCAAGGACTTAATCCACACCCCAAACTTGCTCTAACTCTTGTGCGCTGGCTTTGTCACTGTAGGCGGTGTGGGGTAGGGGAGGGGTTTGCTCAGCTTGCGTTTTAGTGAGAGCTGTTTCACCCCTTTATAGCATGGAAATGCTCTGATTCCACGTACCTCCAATGCTGCACCCTATTGTGGGGTCCCTTTGTTCCTCTGGATTTGTTTTTATTTCTTCTTGAGGTGTCCTGTATGTTTTGGTTAGGAGAGGTTAAACAGCTGCTTTTTACTCTGCTGCCATCTTAACCAGGAAGTCTTGCAGGCAATTTTTAAAGAAAGAAATCTATGCTATTAATAGTCATGTGAAAAAACATGCCTTATATCATTATGTATTGATATATTGATTAGAGAATATATATTGATTATATATATATGTATATATATTAGAGAAATGAGAATTAAAATAATTCTCAAATATTACCTAAAATCTATCAGAATATCTAACATGATAGAAAAGAAAAATGACAAATGATGATGGGGATGTGTAAAAATTGGGACATTAATGCACGATGGGTGGAGTTGTAAATTGGTCCAGTCATTCTGCACAACAATTTGTAACTACACCTAAAGGGCAAAAAATGTGTATTCCCTTTCACTTACCACTAGGTCTTTATCCCAAAAAGATCAGAGAAAAGGGGAAAGGACTTATTTGTTTCAAAACATTTATAGCAACTCTTTTTATGATGGCAACAAATTGGAAATTGAGGTGATGTCCATAAACTGAGGAGGCTGAACAAATTATGCCATCTGATTGTAATGGGATACTCTTGTGGTATAAGAAATGATTAGCAAGATGGTTTCCAAAAGAAAAAAAACCTCAGAAAGATATATACAAATTGATGCAGAGTGAAATAAAAAAGATTAAAGAGAATATTGTACATAATAACAGCAGGGCTATGGTGATTAACAACAGTAAAAGACAATCTCAGTAATAAAATGATCCAAAACAATTCAAAACTCTAAATGCAAGTTGAAGCATGCTTTTTAAAATTTTATTTTTATTTTTAATTTTGTTTGCCTTTTCTTTTCAAACACGGATAATATGGAAATGTGTTTGGATTGGTCTCACATATAATCAAAATCAAATTGCTTGCCTTCTTAAAGAGGAGGTTAGGATAGGAAGTTGAAGTCAATTGCTCTTTTGCTGAACTTGCAACTGAAGAAGAGATTTTGAATGCCATCAACCTCTTCTCATGTGGCAAAGTGCCTGGTGCTGATTCCATTCCAGTAGATATTTAAAAGTCTGGGTTTTACACAGAGACTGTGTAAAATAGAATGTAATGGACTTTTGTACTAGCAGCAATGCAATGACCCAGGACAATTCTGAAGGACTTATGGAAAAGAACACTAACCACATTCAGAGGAAGAACTACAGGAGTAGAAACACAGAAGAAAAACAACTGCTTGAACACATGGGTTGATGCAGACATGATTGGGGATGTAGCCTCGAATGACCACACCAATGCAACTATCAATAATATGTAAATAAGTCTTGATTGATGACTCATGTTAAAACCATTGGAAATGTGCATTGGATATGGGGGGGGTGTTGTGAAGGGGAAAGTAAAAACATGAATCATGTAACCATGGAAAATTTTTCTAAAAAAATAAAATATTTAAATCTTAAAAAATAAATAAAAGTTTGGGGTTCCACTGCTTATACACAAACTAACTGAAATCTTCTGGGTAGTATGACTTGCATGGGTTCTAGATAATGGACAATATTCTTGCACTTTCCCATTCCCCAATGGAGTAAAGCAGGGCTATGTGCTTGCTCCCATGCTTTTTAAAATAATGTTTTCAGTGATATTTCCAGATATCTTCAATGAGGACAGAAACAGCATCAGGTTACAAGCCAAGACAAAAGTAGAGTAAGAGTTGGTGTATGACTGTTTGTTTGCAGATTGTGCACTCAATACAACCTTTGAGACTGAGAAGCAACACAATATGCCTTGATTCCCTGATGCTTGTGCTAATTTTGATCTGACAACCAATGCCAAGAAAACAGTTTCTCCACTGTCTATTACTGCACAATCTATGGAACTATTGGTTACAGCAAATGGAAAAAAATTTGGATGCTTTGGATAAATTTACTTATCTTGAGTGCACATATTCAGAGATAACCACGTAGATGATCAGGTTATTGCATACATTGCCAGAGCTTGTTCAATATTTGGGTGGCTCTGAAGGAAAGTGTGGGAGAAAAGAGATATTAGGCTGTCTGCCAAACTAAAGATCTACAAAGCTATTATGCTGATCTCACAATTGTATGCCTGTGAAATTTGGACTGCATACCAACACCATGTCAGGAAATTGAAGTGCTTCCATTTGAATTGTCTTGGAAAGATTCTGAAGCTCATCTGGCAAGTACTGGCCACTAAAGTCCTTTCTTGAGCTGAACTGCAAAGCATTCAGACTCTACTGCAGAGGGAGCAATTCTGATGGACTGACCATGTTGTTTTTCAGATGCCAAAGTACATTTGCCTAAAAGGTTTACAGAGGAGTCCCATAAGGCAAGTGCTCACATGGACTTCAGAAGAAGTAGTAGAAGGATGTTCTCAAAGACTTTCTGAAGAACTTAGATATCCTTTGGGGAAATACGGAAGGCACTGGCATAGGACTGTCCAGCCTGACTTGTCTTAATCAAAGATTATAATATGAGGATATATAAGTAGAAGTTGATAGGACCAGGCCTGGAGGTGAGAGGTCTTGCATTCAAATCTAGCCTCAGACATGTCCTAGCTGTGTGATCCTGGGAAAGTCATTTAACCCCAATTGCCCTACTCTTGAAATAGATTCTAAAAATCAATTCCGAGATAGAAAGAAAAGGTATTTTTTTAAAATGATACTATGCTCTATGAACAGAGTAAAATTACAGAAACTCAAAAGAAATGAGAGATTCACAAATTTGAAAATATCTCCATTCCAAATTCTTATACTGGTTATCTATGCCTGACCTGTGTTAGAGCCTTCTGAGCTTGTATTAATTAGTCTGATGAACCGCAGTTGGACACTGATCACAACATAATGATACCATTTTGGTCTTCTGTGAATATAAAAGGCAACATATAACTACCTATCTATATATGTCTTGATACTCTTTTTTTACATACTCTTCATTCCATTTTAAATTTAAAATTTTTATTTCATTGCAAAGTTGAATCCTCACTCTACCAAAACCCTGAATATTTACTAAGGATCCCAATATTTGGAATATACTCCCCTCTTATTTCCACCTTTAGAATCCTCTGGTTTAAAGTTTTAACCCAAATCCCATTTTTTTAAGGAAACTTTCTTACTTCCTTTCAGGGAAAAATATTTTATCTTTTCTCAAATTTTCTCTGCTTTACCCTCACAACACACTATTTTGTGTCTGAAAGAAATGAAGTTACACACTATAAATTCAAGCTATAATTGCTTCCAGGATGTTCTACAAACATGACATTTAATATCCCTCATCCATTTCTTTTAACAGATTATCCTCCATTCCTGGAACACACTCCTTCCTTCCTTGCCTCTTATAATTTGTAGACTACAAAATTCAGTTCAAGTGTCACATATTACAAAACTTTTTGTCATGCCCTCAAGTTTACTATCCTCTTTATTACTTCATATGAATTTTAATTTAACAAATGTTTTCTTTGCTTAGGGATCATTTATGTTTTTTCCATTGTTTTCCCAATTTCTAACACAGTAGGTAGAATATAATAGATTCTAAATATACATTTCTTAAATTGAATGAAGCTGGGCTTGGTACACAGATTTTCATACATTAAAAGCAACAGTCTTTCAGATGCATGATGTTGATCTATGTAATATGTAGCTAATTAATTATAATGCTTGGTACAGTGTTGAAACAAATTTTTTTATTTCAATTGAATGAGGAATTTAAAACATCTTTATTTTTATTCATATTTTTCTGCCCATTCTGTTAATGTTATATAAGTTAGACCACCTAAGAAGTATTTTTGTCCCTCACCTACTGAGAAGGGAATGTATTTTTTTCAAGTGCAATAATAGTCACAATTATGCAGAATTCATTTTCCCATTCATTTACACTGTTCTGTGAATTATTTCCATGTTCACTTAAATTTGGCATCATGTAAGTCTTCCCATGCTTCTCTATATTCATTGATTCCCTCCCCCCATTTCCCTTTATTATTTTTATTCTTTACTTAAACAATCAATAACATTTCCAGATCCATGCTGAAATACAGAAGGGATATTGCATGTGAAACTATGAACCTCAGTTAAGAGTTTTCTTTTCTTCTCAAATGCATAATAAATTCAACATAAAAGTTACAAAGATTTCCTCTTAGTCTATGGTTTCTTCTATTCTATTATTATTCAGAGTGGTAACACTGAACCTTCATCCTCCTTTCCCTTTTTTCCTTCTCAAAATTGATAGTAGTAATTTCTTTTTTTTCTTTTTTTATTAGACATTTATTAATATTCGTTTTTAACCTGTTTACATACTTTATGCCCTTACTTTTCCATTCACCCCCGCTTTCCCCCCACCCATGGCCAAGGCACATTTCCACTGGTTGTAACATGTGTCCTTGTTCAGGGTCTATTTCCCAATCATGTCCGCCTCAGCCCATGCATTCAAGCAATTGTTTATCTTATATGTTTCCTCTCCTGCAGTCCCTCAGAGCTGTCTTGTGTCATTGCAGTGCTACTGGTACAGGAGCCCATTACATTTGATTTTACCATAGTATATCAGTCTCTGTGTACAATGTTCTTCTGGCTCTGCTCCTTTCGCTCTGCATCACTTCCTGGAGGTCTCTCCAATTTGCATGGAATTCCTCCAGTTCATTATTCCTTTTAGCACAATAGTATTCCATCACCCTCATATACCACAATTTGTTCAGCCATTCCCCAATTGAAGGACATCCCCTCATTTTCCAGTTTTTTGCCACTATAAAAAAAACTGCTATAAATATTTTCGTACAAGTCTGTTTATCTATGATCTCTTTGGGGTACAAACCCAGCAATGGTATGGCTGGATCAAAGGGCAGGCAGTCTTTTATAGCCTTTTGGGCATAGTTCCAAATTGCCAGCCAGAATGGTTGGATCAGTTCACACCTCCACCAGCAATGCATCAATGTCCCGATTTTGCCACATCCCCTCCAACATTCATTACTCTCCCCTTCTTTCATTTTAGCCAATCTGCTAGGTGTGAGGTGATACCTCAGGGTTGTTTTGATTTCCATTTCTCTAATTATTAGAGATTTAGAACACTTTCTCATGTGCTTTTTGATACTTTTGATTTCTTTATCTGAAAATTGCTTATTCATTTCTCTTGCCCATTTATCAATTGGGGAATGGCTTGATTTTTTTATACAATTGCTTTAACTCCTTGTATATTTGAGTGATTAGACCCCTGTCACAGTTTTTTGTTATAAAGATTATTTCCCAATTTGTTGTTTCCCTTCTGATTTTGACTACATTGTTTTTGTTTGTACAAAAACTTTTTAGTTTAATATAATCAAAACCATTAAATTTACATTTTGTAATTTTCTCTAACTCTTGCTTGGTTTTAAAATCTTTCCTTTCCCAGAGATCTGACAAGTATACTATTCTGTGTTCACTTAACTTATTTATAGTTTCCCTCTATATGTTCAAGTCATTCACCCATTCTGAATTTATCTTGGTGTAGGGTGTGAGATGTTGATCTAAACCTAATCTCTCCCATATTGTTTTCCAAATTTCCCAGCAGTTTTTGTCAAATAGTGGATTCATGTCCCAAAAGTTGGGCTCTTTGGGTTTATCATACACTGTCTTGCTGACATCATTAACCCCGAGTCTATTCCACTGATCCTCCCTTCTATCTCTTAGCCAGTACCATATTGATTTAATGACTGCTGCTTTATAGTATAGTTTGATATCTGGTACTGCTAGGCCCCCTTCCTTCACATTTTTTTTCATTATTTCCCTTGATATTCTTGATCTTTTGTTATTCCAAATGAAATTTGTTATAGTTTTTTCTAATTCAGTAAAGAAGTTTTTTGGTAGCTTGATAGGTATGGCGCTAAATAGGTAAATTAATTTGGGTAGAATTGTCATTTTTCTTATATTAGCTCATCCTACCCATGAGCAATCAATGGCTTTCCAATTGTTTAGATCCAGTTTTATTTGTTTGGAAAGTGTTTTGTAGTTGTTTTCATATAATTGCTGTGTTTGTTTTGGTAGGT
>NC_058131.1:428977755-429003219 GCF_016433145.1 Gracilinanus agilis | reverse complement strand
GCTCTAATGTTTTGGTTTTCGGCTCTAATGTTTTGGTTTTTGGCTTTAATGTTTTGGTTTTCAGCTATAAATTTTTTGGTTTTCCTTTTCAATCTGGTCATTTTTGGTCTTCAGTTGTCTTGTCTCACTTTCCAATTGCGAAATTCTGCCTTTTAAACTGTTATTTTCTTGCCAGATTTCTTCCATCTTCCTCAGCATTTCATTTTTAAACTCTTCCATAGCTTGTGACCAGCTTTCATTTTTTGGGGGAGGTTTGGATTTTTGTTTTCCCTCCTCTGTTGTCTGGATTTTCTCTGTGTAGAAGTTGTCCAGTGTTCCAGAGTTTCTCTTGATAGTCTTTTTCTTCTGGATTTCCTTATTGCTGGCCATTGTTGGCTCCGCCCCTTTTCAGCTTTGTCTTTGCACTCAGTGTCTGCCTGGGCCTTGCAAGCTCCGGGGTGGGGCTCTGATCTCCTTGTCCTCGGGTCAGGCCTCCTGGTAGTTCCAGGTCTGCCCCTCTGCCTGAGGTTCCTTCAGCAGTCTTTGGGGCTGCTTCCACAGCCACGCTCAGGTCTGAACCGGGTCCTCACTGGAGGTCCAAGCCTGGGCTGGAGATCGTTATTCAAGCCTAGGGCACTACCTTTGCCTGCACAGATGCTCTTAGGGCACTGCCTTCACCCCTGCAGAAGGTAGTGAAAGTCCATGGACTGGAGATCTTTATTCGCACCTGAGGCAATGCCTTCAGTGCTTGGGAAAGACTGTGTTTTAGAGGCCTTTGTCCCAGCCCGAGGCAGTGCCTTCTTCACCCATGTGGATGCTTGGGGAATGTCCATGCTTGCCCCCAGCCACCTGGGGTCCCTCGTCTTGCTGCACACAGGTACAAGCCCCAGGGCTGCCAGTGATTTTCTGGTTGCCCCAGTCCTGTTTTCCCACTTGTGCGTTGGCCTTGTGCAAGGTGTGCGGAGTGGGGGTGGGGGAGGGGCTTCTTCCTCTCCCGTTTTAGTGAGAGCTGTTTCACCCCTTTATAGCGTGGAGATGCCCCAATTCTGCGTACCTTCAATGCTGCACACTGTTGTGGGGTTTCTTCGTTGGTCTGGACTCGTTTTTATTTCCCCTTGAGGAGTCCTGTATGCTTTGGTCAGGAGAGATCGAGCAGCTGCTCCTTACACTGCCGCCATCTTAACCGGAAGTCCTCTCTATGTATCAGTAGTAATTTCTTATGTCATAGAATAATCAGAATCACATAGTACAAGTTCTTTAGCCACCCGCTAATTAATAAGTGTGTACTTATTAATTAACTCTAGTTATTTGATACTAAAAAAAAACTACTGCTACAATAACCTGAGTTATATATGCTCTCTCTATATATATCTCTCTTTCTCTCTCTCTCTCTTTCTCTCCCTCTCTCTCTCTCTCTCTTTCTCTCTCTCTCTCTCTCTCTCATTCTGTGTGTGTGTGTGTGTGTGTGTGTGTGTGTGTGTGTGTGTGTGTGCGTTTGTTTGTGTCTTTTAACTTCTCAGCTGATATGGAAGGGAACAGTCTTAAAAAAGTGAAATGTTTTTTTGATCTAGAGCTAAAATCCAGGTATTCTAAAGACTAGTCAGGACTCTTTCTACTTCTCCATGTTGCTTTTCTGCTGTTTGTTCGGTTTAATTCTTTTTTTATTTTTTTGGCTATTAAATAATTTTTTATTTTTAGAAAAAATTTTCCATAGTTACATAAGTCATGTTTTTATTTTCTCTTTCACCCCCTCAACCCCCCTACCCCCTCTGCTGTAGCTAATTCACATTTCCATTGGTTTTAATATGTGTGGTCAGTCAAGACTTATTTACACAATATTGATAGTTACATGGGTGTTGTATTTTTAGATCTACATCCCCAATCATGTCCTAATCAACACAAGTGTCCAAGCAGTTGTTTTTCTTCTGTGTTTCTACTCCTGTAGGTCTCCCTCTGAATGTGGGTAGTGTTCCTTTCCATAAATCCCTCAGAGCTTTCTTGTATCATTGCATTGCTGCTGGTACAGAAGTCCATTACATTCTATTTTACCACAGTATAGCAGTCTCTGTGTACAATGTTCTTCTGGCTCTGCTCCTTTCACTCTGCAACAATTCCTGGAGATCTTTCCAGTTCACATGGAATTCCTCCAGTTTATTATTCCTTTGAGCACAAATTCCATCACCAACATATACCACAATTTGTTCAGCCATTCCCCAATTAAAGGGCATACCATTGCTTTCCAGTTTTTTGCCACCAAAAAGAGTGCAGCTATAAATATTTTTGTGCAAGTCTGTTTATCTATGATCTCTTTGGGGTACAATCCCAGCAATGATATGACTGGATCAAAGGCCAGGCATTCTTTTATAGCCCTTTGAACATAGTTCAAAATTGCCATCCAGAATGGTTGGATCAGTTCACAACTCCACCAGCAGTGCATTAATGTCCCAATTTTGCCACATCCCCTCGAACATTCATTACTCTCCCCTGCTATCATTTTAGCCAATCTGCTAGGTGTGAAGTGGTACCTCAGAGTTGTTTTGATTTGCATTTCTTTAATTATTAGAGATTTAGAACACTTTCTCATGTGCTTAGTGATACTTTTGATTTCTTTACCTGAAAATTACCTATTCATGTCCCTTGCCCATTTATTAATTGGGGAATGGCTTGATTTTTCATGCAATTGATTTAGCTCCTTGTATATTTGAGTAATTAGAACTCTGTCAGAATTTTTTGTTATAAAAATTTTTTTCCCAAGTTGTTTCCCTTCTGATGTTGCTTGCATTGTTTTTCTTTGTACAAAAGCTTTTTAGCTTAATATAATCAAAACCATTTAATCTACATTTTGTAATTTTCTCTAACTCTTGTTTGGTTTTAAAATCTTTCCTTTCCCAGAGATCTGACAAGTATACTATTCTGTGTTCACTTAATTTACTTAGAGTTTCCTTCTTTATATTCAAGTCTTTCACCCATTCTGAATATATCTTGGTGTAGGCTATGATATGTTGATCTAAACCTAATCTCTCCCATATTGTTTTCAAATTTTCCCAGCAGTTTTTGTCAAATAGTGGATTTTTGACCCTGAAGTTGGGCTCTTTGTGTTTATCACACACTGTTTTCCTGATGGCACTTAGCCCAAGTCTATTCTACTGATCCTCTCTTCTGTTTCTTAGCCAGTACCATATTGTTTTGATGACAGCTGCTTTATAGTATAGCTTAATATCTGGTACTGCTAGGCCATTGTCCTTCATGGTTTTTTTTTCATTATTTCTCTTTATTTTCTTGATCTTTTGTTCTTCCAAATAAACTTTGTTATAGTTTTTTCTAATGTAGTAAAAAAGTTTTTTGGAAGTTTAATAGGTATGGCACTAAATAAGTAAATTAATTTGGGTAGAATGGTCATTTTTATTATGTTAGCTCATCCTACACATGAGCAATCAATGTTTTTCCAATTGTTTAGATCTAGTTTTACTTTTTTGGAAAGTGCTTTGTAGTCATATTTGTATAATTCCTGTATTTGTTTTGGCAGATAGATTCCCAAGTATTTTATATTGTCAAGGGTAATTTTAAATGGTGTTTCTCTTTCTACCTCTTGCTGCTCTAATGTGTTGGAAATATATAGAAATGCTGATGATTTATGTGCATTTATTTTGTATCCTGCAACTTTGCTAAAGTTGTTGATTATTTCTACTAGCTTTTTAGTTGATTCCCTAGGATTTTTTAAGTATACCATCATATCATCTGTAAAGAGTGATAGCTTAGTTTCCTCCTTGCTATTTTATTACCTTCAATTTCTTTTTCTTCTCTAATTGCTACTGCTAGTGTCTTTAGTACAATGTAAAATAAAGAGGTGATAATGGGCATCCTTATTTCACACCTGATCTTATTGGAAAGGCTTCTAATTTATCCCCATTGCATATGATGCTTGTTGATGGTTAAAAATATATACTGTTTATTATTTTTAGGAAAGGTCCTTCTATTTCCTATACTTTCTAGTGTTTTCAATAGGAATGGGTGTTGTATTTTTGTCAAAGGTTTTTTCAGCATCTATTGAGATAATCATGTGGTTTTTGTTGGTTTGCTTGTTGATATGGTCAATTATGTGGATGGTTTTCCTAATGTTGAACCATCCTTGAATTCCTGGTATAAATCCCACCTGATCATGATGAATAACCCTCTTGATCACTCACTGGAGTCTTTTTGCTAGTATTCTATTTAAGATTTTTGCATTTTTGTTCAGTAAGGAGATTGGTCTGTAATTTTCTTTCTCTGTTTTTGATCTGCCTGGCTTTGGAATAAGTATCATATTTGTGTCATAAAAGGAGTTTGATAAGACTCCTTCTTTGCTTATTATATCAAATAATTTGTATAGTACTGGGATTAATTGTTCTTTGAATGTTTGATAGAATTCACTTGTGAATCCATCAGGTCCTGGTGATTTTTTCTTAGGGAGTTCTTTGATGGCTTGTTCAATTTCTATTTCTGATATGGGATTATTTAGGTATTCTATTTCTTCTGCTGTTAATCTAGGCAATTTATATTTTTGTAGATATTCATCCATATCTCCTAAATTGTTATATTTGTTGCCATATAATTGGGTAAAATAGTTTTTAATGATTGCCTTAATTTCCCCTTCATTAGAGGTGAGGTCTCCCTTTTCATCTTTGATACTGTCAATTTGGTTTTCTTCTTTCCTTTTTCTTATTAGATTGACCAGTACTTTGTCTATTTTATCTGTTTTTTCAAAATACTAGCTTCTAGTCTTATTTGTTAATTCAATAGTTCTTTTACTTTCAATTTTATTAATTTCTCCCTTAATTTTTAGTATTTCTAATTTAGTTTTCATCTGATGGTTTTTAATTTGTTCCCTTTCTAATTTTTTGAGTTGCATGCCCAATTCATTAATCTCTGCCCTCCTTAATTTGTTAAAATATGCATTCAAGGATATAAATTTCCCCCTGAGTACTGCCTTGGCTGCATCCCAGAGAGTTTGGTAGGATGTCTCATCACTGTCATTCTCTTCAATGAAATTGTTGATTGTTCCTATGATTTCTTCTTTGAAAAATTGATTTTGAAGAATCATATTATTTAATTTCCAATTGGTTTTTGTTTTGCCTGTCCATGTGCCCTTACTAATTATTATTTTTATTGCATTATGATCTGAGAAGGTTACATTTATTATATCTGCTGTTTTGCATTCGTTTGCAATGATTCTATGTCCTATTATACGGTCAATCTTTGTGAATGTACCATGTGCAGCTGAAAAGAAGGTGTATTCCTTTTTGTCCCTATTTATTTTTCTCCACATATCAATTAAATCTAATTTTTCTAGGACTTCATTCACCTCTCTTACCTCTTTCTTATTTATTTTTCGGTTTGATTTATCTAGATCTGACAGAGGAATATTTAGATCTCCCACTAGTATGGTTTTACTATCTATTTCTTTCTTGACATCTGCCAGTTTCTCCTTTATGAATTTGGGTGCTATGCCAATTGGTGCATATATATTGAGCAGTGTTATTTCCTCATTGTTTATACTGCCTTTAATCAGGATGTAATGACCTTCCCTGTCTTTTTTAATCATACCTATTTTTACTTTGGCTTTGTCAGAGATCATAATAGCCACTCCTGCCTGCTTTTTTTCATTCGACGCCCAAAAGATTTTGCTCAAGCCCTTAACCTCAAACTTGTGTGTGTCTACCCGCCTCATATGTGTTTTGTGTAGACAACCTATGGTCGGATTTTGGTTTCTGATCCACTCTGCTATTTGCTTCTGTTTTATGAGCGAGTTCATCCCATTCACATTCAGAGTTACAATTATTAGTTGTGCATTCACTGACATTTTTGTATCCTCCTCTAGATCCACCCCTTCTTCGTACACTATTTTCTTTTAAACCAGTGGTTTGCTTTGAACTGGTATCCCTTATCCAGTCCCTTGATTAACTTCCCTTTCTGCCCCCTCCCTTGTTATTCCTCTCTTTTTATTTTTAAAGGCCTATTGAATTCCCTCTCCCTTCTTCTCCCCTCCCTTTTTTGACCTCCCCACTCCCCTGTTCCCTTTGCTTTGTCCCTTCTGACTTTCTCAGTAGGGTTAGATAGAGTTTTTTTATCCTAATGGATAATAATGCTACTCTTCCCTCTCTGGGTTGATTATACTGAGAGTAAGGTTTAGATATTACCTCTTAATGCTCTCTTCCTCTCCTTCTTATGATAGTGTTTATCCCCTCTCCTTCCCATGCCCTCTTTGTTTGTAATAGAATATCCTATTTTTCTTATTTACTCAGATTTTTCTTGGTGTCCCCTACTATTCCCCCCTTCTTTCCCACCCCCCCATGTCATCTTAGACCATTTAGTATCCTGTCCTCCCCCTATGAATTATTCTTCTGGTTGCTATCATAGTGAATATTATAATAGTGAATAGAGTTCACCACAGAGAATTATACATAGCATTTCTCCACCTAGTAATACAGATAATTAGATCTGTTTTAAGCCCTTAAAGAGTCAAATTTAAAGAATTATAAGTTTTCTTTCTTTTCCGTCTGTTTCTTATTTACCCTTTCATGTTTCTCTTGGTTTTTGTGGTTGGGTATCAAACTTTCCATTTAGTCCTGGTCTCTTTTGTGCAAAAACTTGGAATTCTTCAATTTCGTTGAATGCCCATATTTTCCCCTGGAAGTATATAGTCAGTTTTGATGGGTAGTTGATTCGTGGCTGAAGACCTATCTCTCTTGCCTTTCTGAAATTGTGTTCCAAGACTTGCGTCCTTTTAGCGTGGAGGCTGCCAGATCCTGTGCGATTCTGATTGGTGCTCCTTGATATTTGAATTGTCTCTTTCTGGCTTCTTGTAAGGTTTTTTTTTCTTTTACTTGATTGCTCTTGAATTTGGCTATTATATTCCTTAGTGTTGACTTTTCTATGTCCATTGTAGAGGGTGATCTATGGATCCTTTCAATGTCTATATTGCCCTCTTGTTGTAGAACTTCAGGACAATTTTGCTGAATAATTTCTTTAAGAATGGAGTCCAAGTTTCTATTAATTTCTGCCTTTTCTGGAAGACAAATAATTCTCAAATTGTCTCTTCTAGACCGGTTTTCTTGGTCTGTCACTCTCTCATTGAGATATTTCATGTTTCCTTCTATTTTATCAGTCTTTTGACTTTGTTTTATTTGTTCTTGTTGTCTTGAGAGATCATTGGATTCTAATTGTTCAATTCTAGCCTTTAGGGACTGGTTTTCCTTTTCAATCTGGTCATTTCTGGTGTTCAGTTTGCTTATCAGTTTATTTAATTTCTGAGCCTCACTTTCTAATTGCAAAATTCTGCCTTTTAAACTGTTATTTTCTTGCCAGATCTCTTCCATCTTCTTCATAATCTCAGTTTTGAACTCTTCTATAGCTTGTGACCAGTTTTCCTTGTTTTCGGAAGGTTTGGATACTTGTTTGTCCTCCTCTGTTGTCTGGATTTTCTCTGTGTAAAAGTTGTCGAGTGTTCCATAGTTTTTCCTTATAATCTTTTTCTTCTCCTGGAGTTCTTGGCTTGCCATTGTTAGCCCCTTTTCCGCTTTGTCTTCACACTCAGGGTCTGCCTGTGTTTTCTAAGCTCCTCGGGCTCTGGTCTCCTTGTCCTAGGGGTCAGGCCTCCTGGTAGACCCTGGTCTGCCCCTCTGCCTGAGGCTCCTTCAGCAGTTTTTTGTGGCTGCTTCCACAGCCACGTTCCGGACAGCACCAGGTCCTCACTGGAGATCCAAGCCTGGGCTGGAGATCTTTATTCAAGCCTAGGGCACTGCCTTTGCAGGAGTAGATACTCTTAGGGCACTGCTCTTGTGCATTGGCTTTGGCGTTGTGCGAGGTGTGTGGTGTGGGGGGTGGGGGGGGCTTCTTTCTCTCCCGTTTTAGTGAGAGCTGTTTCACCCCTTTATAGCGTGGAAATGCCCCGATTCTGTGTACCTTCAAAGCTGCACCCTGTTGTGGGGTTCCTTCGTTCATCTGGATTCGTTTTCATGCTTTGGTTAGGAGAGATTGAGCAGCTGCTCCTTACTCTGCCGCCATCTTAACCAGAAGTCCAGTTAATTGAATTTTAGATCTTCCAAAGCCTGTGTCCAGTTCACTGGAACTACTTCCTCTTCTTCTATTTCTGTTTCATTTGCTCCCTTTTCACTTCCTTGAAAGAATCTGTCAATTGTCATTTCTTTTCTCTTTTTCTGTTGCTTACTCATGTTTTTTCCCTTCCCTGTTCTGCTAGTTTGAGCAGATGTATTTAATGATCTTTAATGAAAGATCTCCCTCTCCCCCCCCCCACCAGGGGCAAAGGTTTGTAGTTACTTTCTCTGCCCTTGGAAGACTTCTCTGTCCAATTGTTGGGATTAATCCTGTATTGATTGGATTAATCTGGCCTGAGGCTAAAACCTCAAATCCTTGAGGGGAGGGAAAAACAAACAAACAAAAAAAAACCCCCAAAATTTGGGGTGACAGGAAGGAGCGTTTTGTTTTCTCTGAACTGAGCTCTCCCTCAGTGGGGTCTCCCTGGGCTGTCACTGTGTTTGATCTGGTTTTCTTTCTTCTTGAATCCCTGAGTTCTCTATCTTGGTATGAGTAAGCCAAGCTGTCTGTGCTCTGGGGTTTGGCTTTCTCTAAGCCACTATCTTCTGGGCTTTTTTACTGTGTTTCTCTGGTTTTCTTCTCCAGTCACTTCTCCAATGTTTGTGTTTGACTCCCTGAGTCCTATGCCAGCAAGGCCCTCTCTCCTGACCAGTATGCCCACCGGCCCTGAGATTTCCCAGGCCGCTGGAGACTCCACACAGCACATGGGGGAGGCGTCCTGGGTTCCTGGGATTCCCCTTCTATGCCCTCAGTCCTGATAGTTCAAGTATTCAAGCCTTTTTCTTGGGGTACCTCTTTAGTTGTGCTGCAGTAGGGTTCCCCCTGCTCTGTCCTGATATTAGTTTTGGTCCTCTTCTCAAAGCACATTGTTTTCTATCTCGGTGTGTAAGGGTGCAGAGGTTTTAAGATTTGCTCCGTCTATGCCGCCATCTTCCTGGAACTCCCTCAGTTTCATTCTTTATTCCAGATTAGACTGAATGATAAACTTTTTTTTTTTGATGCCAAGAGAACCAGCTTTCAGGGTAATGTTTAAGAATGACTCTATAACAAAGACCTATAACCATTATCATAAAAAAAATTCTGTTGATTGCATTTTTCAGAGTTCTGGCACTACTGACCCAAAATGGTCTTTAATTTATCCTGTCAACAAAAATGGCAAATTTGCAAATTTTAGTACAAAAGTTAACATAATGAAAAAGTTATACAGATTATAGACTCATTATAAAGAAACAAACCAAAAAAAACTCTATCTGGAGGCAGGAAATGGGTTCCTTTCCTGGTTCTTTTACTTAGATATGTGCCTATGTACAAGTATTTTTACCCCTTCCTGCAAATAATTAATATTTTGTTATTACTTGTCATTCAAGATTAATGGGAAGAAAATGCTTTACAAATTTTAAAGCTCTAAATAATTTTTTGTTCTTCAACAGGTCTTCTGTTGATTAACATTATAGTTTTGAGAGTCCCTTATCAGGAACTCAGTTCCCACATTTTTTGAAATCATGGGCTAGAAATGTATGCTACACAAGTTTTCATCAAGTACTAATGTTTTCTATTTCTCTTATTTGAATCTCTGAGTCTTCAGAGACCCCTTAAAGATTGACAACTTCCATAGGCAAGTCCTCACAAACAAGATCTTAATATATTTATGTGTTTATATCCTCCAGGGATGACAATTGTGATGTTTTTAATACGTGCCCCCTAACTTCTCAGTTTTAAAGAACATTTTTATTGATAAGCCTCTTTTACAATTTAAATTAAAATGCCTGTTTGCAACCACCATATGTGGTAGGGAAATTTATAATAATCATATCTACATGGTGCTTTTTCCTTGGATAAAACCTTAGAGTCTGTTCATACCTATTATCTCATTTAGCCTCACCTTTTGAATATAAAATTTTTCTGAACAGTGTCATTCAAAATAAACAGTCTGGAACATTTCTTTAACTATATTTGGAGTTGGTTTTAAACCTGTAGGTTTAACATTAATTCCTTTCAGATAACTGAATTATATATAGGCCTGGATTTAATTCTGGGTTTGATGCTAACTACATAAGAGAACTTTCATAAATTACCTTATCCTTCTTGTACCAAAATTTGCCCTTTTGTACAATGATTGAATTATATTATGTGATCTGAAAGCCCTCTTAAGTGATATGAATAAAGATAACTAATGATTTATTTTCTTGGGGAATTCCTTTGTCAATGTAGATTTCTACCTTCTTTCCAACTTGTAGTTTTTTAATTTGGATTTTTTTTATAATAAAAATTTCCATATAAATCTTCCAAAGTTATGTGATCCATATTGTCTCCTTCCCTTCCTCCCTTCCCCCTGGCCCCTGTGCTGACAAGCAATTTAATTTTGGTTATATAGGTATTGCCATGTAAAACATATTTCCATATTTTATTTACTTTTGTAAAATGAATAATCTTAAAAAACCAAACCTAAAGACATATACTCAAATAAACAAGTTATAAATCATACGTTTTTATCTGGATTTCTATTCCAAAAATTCTTTCTCTGCAGGTGGATACCATTCTTTGTTATAAGTCCTTCAGAATTGTCCTGTATCATTATATTGTTGTTAGTAGCAGAGTCAATCACATTTGATTGTTCCACAATATTTCAGTTACTGTGTACAATATTCTTCTGATTCTGCTTATTTTACTCTGCATCAGTCCATGAAGGTCTTTCCAGCTCGTTCTGAAATCATCCTTTTCATCATTCCTTATAGCACAATACCAACTTGTTCCCTAGAACACTGAAGTTAAAAAATTGACTCAGTCAGTAAGGATTAGGGCCTGGACTTGAATTCAGTTCTTTAATCAACTGAGCTAATATTTTTAATGTGCTTAGAACAGTTTCTGGCTCATAGTAGGCAAGCAAAGAATTGTCCTCTTCTATTTCTTTATCCAATTTATCTCCCTTTTTTATAAAACCCTTATCTTCTGCCTTAGTATCAGTTCAAAAACAGAAGAACATCAAGGGCTAGGGAATGGGGGTTAAGTGACTTGTCCAGGGTCACCTAGCTAGGAAATTGTCTGAGGCCAGATTTGAATGCTGATCCTCTAGACTCCAGATCTGACATTCTATCCATTTTGTTACCTAGCTGGCCCTTATCTCTATTTTTTTTACACCTGTAGAAATTGAGACCCAGAGAAGTTTATTGGCTTGCCCATGGTAATAGTAATACTGCTAGGAATCAGAAGAGATAATAATGCAAATAATATGGATGTGTTTCCTCCAAGTATTGTTAGTGTTTTCAGTGAGGACAGAATCTAGGCAGAATCTTCACCCTATTTTCTTTTCTTCAAATGATGCAAGCTCAGAAGGAGGGTTGTGAGGTTCATTACATAGACCTTTTTTTGAAAGATATTACATGTTAGAAAGAATTTCTCCCCTTAGATGGTAGGATTGTAGTGTATTAGACTGCAATATAAGATGAAGAAAAGCAAGAAGTGACACTTTTAATTTATCACCTTGTAGCCTTTACTGTGGATAATTATTTCTGCGTTTGTATTATTTCTAGTAGAAAAAAGCTAAGGATCATTTATTTCTATTTAGTATTGAGTATTATAAACTGCTTGACATGGTCAGTGAATGCCAAGAATGCCATGTCTTGGTGCCTTTAGAATAGTCAAAATAATAAAATGCATCTAAAACCATGTCTTTTTGATAAATGGTTCAGTAACTCACAATATGCTTTTAAATTGCTTCAAGGGCATTTCTGTGCCCAATGTCAATGAATATTTACTTAACCTTTTTTTAGGATTGTTACACATTTTAACTTACTGTGAAATTATAAATTCCTAGTGTTCTTCCCTAAACATGGTATCTGGAGAACCCTTGCAGACTCAGTCATTGGCAATACTAGTTGTGTAGCTGCTTTCTGACATGGACCAGGATTCAAGTCCAGCTCTGCCAAATGAATGGATTGCACTTGATGGTCTCTATGCCCCTTCCAATCTTTGATCTGGTGATTTTCTATGCTTCTAGGTAGGTATAAAATTGGATATAGCATTGGACTTGGAACCAACAAGATCTGAATTCAAATTGTGACTCAACCACTTGCTACCTTTGTCATCAAGTTAAGTCATTTACCTCAGCCTCAATTTACTTATCTGTCAAATAGGGATAATAGATAGCACCTATTTCACAGGATTATTATGCAAAATCTCTATAAACCTGAAGATGCTGTATAAATACTGGCTACAAAGTAAAGATAGAAGTCATTCCCTGGTACAATTTCTGATATTTTATGTTCTGTATTTTGGTGCTTTTTCACCTTTTATTATTTTGTGTCCTAACGTCCTTACTAGCTCTGATATTCTACAATGTAGAATAATGTAGAATCTACATTATGAGCTTTCCTTAGCTCTCACAGTTGCTAGGTTGATGTTCATACATTTCACTAAAGCATTTACATCATGTACTCTCATTTTTCCTTTAGTTCAGACATTCTTTGTTCTACTATTGTCTCAACTGTCTTCTATATCAAGAATTCATGTAGAATTCTTTTAGTTTCTCAGGGAGATTTTAGCCTCATATGTATTCTGAGTTCCAAATCCCAAACCCTGCCCTCTCCCCACCCCTACTGTCACTCGAGATCTTAGGCTACATATGCAGGTTTCCACAATTCTTTGACTCATCTTTTTTTTTTCCTACTTACCTCCTGACAGAGTTTTCATACAGTTAAAGTGGGAGAGTAAGAAATCTTGTTATGATTTCTCACAATCATTTAATTCTTACATTAAGTATTTTTCTGCATGAATATTTGCATATATTTGTATTATGTATTTGATAAAAATTAAAGTCTCTTTTACGTAGCATGCTAGGACCATGCTAGTATTTGTGGAGTTGCTTCTGTTTTGCAAAATGATCAGCACTCTGCTACCAGACCAATTAAAATAGAAAAGACAAGTCTTGATTCAAATCTATGCTTTATCATTTTAACATGTGCAAAATCATCCTACCTCTTTGAATCTCCATTTGTTTACTAGTTTTAGAAACAATTCCTGCAGAACCACTTTCACAAAACAGATAGGAAAAGCAAATGAATTAATACATGTAATGTACATTGAAAATCTTAAAGTGCTACTAAATGCTGGCTATTATTAATAATTATAAAATAATAGGAATAGTATACAAATGTGAGCTTTTATCTAATACATTCCTTGTTTTAGGAAGACTCCTAAATCTGTTCCATGGTCACATGGAGATGCTGAGCTGTTATTTCAGAATTTCTGGGAAGGCACCAACTGGCCTAACCTGTCACATTTAATTTGGCACCATACTTGTTTGACCATCAGGGGTAATATAAATGTATTGAAACTTTCAAGTAAAAGATGAAAATAAAAGACAACATAGAATGCTTCTCTTGAGGAATTTATCCTTTGTGTCTTGTTTGATTTTTTTTCAGATTCTCCTTGGCTTTTATAATACTTCTTGGATAATAATAATAATAATAGTTTACATTTATTTAGTATGTTTAACACATCTGCCTTTTTTTTGGTCACTTCGCCATCTTTACTGAAGAACAAGAATGTAGCCATGAATAGGATCATACAAAGACCATTTTCATATTTTTCTTTTTTTAATTTTCCATGGCTAGTAAATGCCAATAAATCTTATCAACAAATGACTTTTTTTATTATTGATAACCATCTTTATCACTTAGCTAATTTAGCTAAATAAGTATGAATCTCTTGGTTGGGCCATGTTCAGAGCCTTTCCAGAATAGTAGAATCTGTTTGAGCTTATGCTCTGCTGGCAAAGCATTCTAGAGTCAGATGGATTTTCTTTGAAGAACTCCAACAATGTTATAATAACCCTGAGTTTTCTGTAGAAACAGAAGTTTTTTGGGTTTTAATCATCTCCTCATAAATAATAACACATTACAAGTGTTGCCGTATGGCATGACAATCCTGGGAAAACAATAATTGTTAAAAAAAATAAGAAATGAACAGAGTTAATATGCTATTAACTTTACAGAAGGTAAATGTATTCAAGTTTTAAGGACAAGTGATGAAAAAAGTATAAGTAGGTTATTCCATTGACTAGGGTACCCTGGTATTATGTGATATTACTAGTTACTATAGTTAACATGGTGATTAGAATGCTAGACAGTCTTTTCTTACCCAGCCATTTTTGTTTTTCCCTTGGTTTGACAAAAGTCCTGATAGCATGACAAATCCCTTTGTTCTATCCTTGTACTTGTAAAATGATGAAAAGTTCTGAATATTCTTCAGCCTGAAGAGGTGGAAATGTCTAACTTATAGCCTCTAAGAAGGATTGCCTGTGCCTAACACTGTGAGGGCAAATATGGCAGAAGGCACATTGGAGCAGATTTCTACTTCAACTGCAACCCAGGTACAAGTGTGAAGGCTCTCTTAATTACTCATTAGCCAGAGAAACCCCATAAATGTATTCTTTCTGCCCAGTTAATTTGTAAACATTAATCAATAACTCTTGGCACTAGAGCTCCCTGCCAGAAATCTCTCTGAGGCAAATTTATCTCCCTCACTTGGCTATTCCCAATTGCCTCTTCTGATGAATTCAAATAATTGCACATACAATTTAGTAGTTCTGTCAGTTTACAACTTGATCATATTTTGTTGCTTAAGAAGTATAATGAAAAGCAGGAATGTAAATAAAGCTTTTAAAATACAAAAGCAAGCTGCTCAGCTTTTGGGGTGAGGATGAGGGTTATATCAGGGTTATATCCTAAGCCTTTACTTACTGGAGAGAAAGAAGTGGAAGAAAATGAGGAATCATCAGCTTCTATCTTCAGAATGATTTGAACCCAAAAATTGTAATATTTTTCTCAAAATACTTTGCATCTCTAGTCTCAGGACTCATGGAGATGCTGCCTTAATCACTCTACCTATGCCAACTCCTCATTTTCTCCTCAATCCAAAGTGGTCATTGTGGGAAGGGAAGCTTTTCAGTTTTAGTCATCATCTCTGCCTGCCTCCAGATCAGGTCAAAACTCTTGCAGTTAGATTCAGAAGGAGTCATCTCCCCCAGCCCAGTCCTTCAGATTTGAGGGTCATAGATTACAAAGTTATGTGACAGTTGCTATACAATAGCCACTCTCAGAGATGTTTAGGTTGAGAAAGAAAAACATAAAAATATTAAGGATATATAAATATAAGGATAAAAATATAAGGATATAACACATACTACCTTTTAGGAGTCAATCCATAGCCATTTAGGGTTCAGTCTCAGGCAAATAATGGTATTTATTACTATATTGTTAGTCAAGTGTAGCATTTTGCATATGTAGTCTGGAGGTGAGTAAAGTCCCCAAGTTTAGCATAGAGGTTTGATTGCCAGGGATAGAAGAGCTCTGTAGCAATTCTTCTCCTATCTCTTCTCTTTGTCCTTGTCTTCTCATATCATTAAAAATTATATACATATGAATATACATTGTCTAGAGCAGGGGTCGGCAACCTTTTTGGCCATGAGAGCCATAAACGCCACATTTTTTAAAATGTAACTTCATGAGAGCCGTACAGTGCTCACAGTGCGCGCTCCTGTAACAGTGCCTGAAAAAAATTGACTTTATGGCTCCTGCAGAAGAGCTCCCTCAAAAGAGCCAGATATGGCTCAAGAGCCATATGTTGCCAACCCCTGGTCTAGAGTATGAAAGTTCAAATTAAAATTCTCTCTGGACTTTAATTTATCCTTTTCTATTACCTTGTGCTTGCTAAAAGACAATGATGGGAATTACCAGCAAGTGGTAAACCTGGAGCCAAGCCTATTCTGACTTGGATTTTACTTGTCTTCTAATAGGCATCATATAAGTACACATTTTGTTTTAAAATTGCTGAATTGCATAGCCTCTTATTTGCCATCACATTCAAGTAACTGTGGAAAGGCACAGTAGCACATTGTTATGTTTCGTTGTTGTTTTTATATATAAGTAGAATACCCAACAGTAAAAGGAAATATACAGAAGTTCTAGAGGAAAAGAGCAACTGTTGTGGGTATGACTCCTTGGATTCACTGAAGCTGCTGAAGAAACTAGGACTTCCTGCATTGTAACTTCTTGAGTAGAGCAAATAATGTTAGATATCTTCTCCCCAGTCAAGACCTGGGAGGAGAAAACTGTCTTTAGAGACAGACAGAGGTATTCCCACCTCCCACTGACACAATCTTCAGGTTTGAGGCCCATAGATTATAAAGTTATGGGGCAGTAAGTCAGATTGGGAAAAGAAAAACATAAATCTATTGTTGAATATTTTACTCTGCATATACCATGTCTTCAAGATGGAGGTGAACTATTCTTTTACTCTAGGTCCTGCCTTTAGTGTCTTTCTATTGAGCTCAGAACTTTCCAAAAAACAATTCAATACAATTTTCCTAGACACTTTGTTCCCAAGCCTTTCAATGCTGCGCCTTCTGCATTTACCATGTTGTCCAAGCTATAATACAGAGAAATAAAAACTTTAACAGGGATGTATACAAGATTACTTTTGAGAAAAGTAAAATGATATAGGAGGAAGCATATTCAAAATGAAGTCAGATCACCTGAGTTGATATCCTGACTGTGGCTCATTGTTTAACCTTGTATAGTTCACTGAATGGCTTTAAATTTGATTTTCTTCATTAATAAATTGAGGTGTTTGTCCATGGTGACCTCAAAAGTCCTTTCTAGCTCTAAGTCTTTGATCCTATCATTTATCCTAAACCGGAAACACTAGGCTAGGGTCTTTGCTATTATATGCAGCACCTTTCCATTTCAAGATGCTGACAATCTGTTTCATACCTCACTCCATTCTACTCACTTTCACTAATATTTGTATTTAATGTGGAATTCTGTTTTGATTGCTCTGTGTGACAATAGCAAATGTATCACTGGAAAGAACAAACTTAACCAAGGTTATATAATCTATATTTTATTTGTACTTCTTGGATTTGAAGTGTCTGAGTTGTCTTTTTTCTATCAATTGTATGTTTTCTCTCTGTGGGGAAGTTCAGTCATTGTTCAATAAACAGACTTCACTGAGGTCAGGAAAGTCAGCCTTCTCTGTGCTCATGCTCTGTGGATTTCCAAAATCAATTCCTCTTCCCATTAAGTTACCTTCTTGCTATTTTGTATGTCTTAAATACACAAGAATACTTTTCAGTGCTTCATGTTACCAACACCTACCAGAGACTCATTGATCTCCACTCTCCTTTCTTTGCTTTTAGTCATTCAACAGGCATGTGCCCTACTATGTGCCAAGCACTGTGTGATGTTTGTAAATATGATAGAAAAAATGATGCCATCTCCATTTGACATCTGAAATTACTCTCCTTTTGTATTACTAGACATCTTCCTGATTATAGATCCAATTCACCTCCTTGAGATCTCTTATCCCTCTCTCCAGTGAATTATTTTTGCCTTAAAGGGTCTGTCTTACATAAATCTTTGTTATATATATTTTTTTCCTCCCGAACATCTTCAGTATTACTCCATTGGAGAAGTCTTCACTAATCATACAATATTTTTATTTAATTTTGTAGTGCTTGAGTCATTTGATACAATGGCTATTATTGGTAAGTTCCTTTGATGGAAATTGTTTTCTCAAGAGAAAATGACCTTATTTACCTCTTCTATAAACCCTCCTTGCTCTCTGAGGTCTTGCCAACTCTATCATTATAATAGTTGACCAAAATAAGAACCTAAATCCCCATGTAATTTTCATTAACTGAGGCCCAAAGTATTACATTCAATTTTTTTGAATCATATCAGAGCTACATTTATGTAAAAGATAAGACCTGAAGTATCAGAAAACAAATTGATATAAAAGAAAATTAGCAGAATTATAGTGATCAGCTTAAGTGACATAGGCCCATCTCAGTCTACATCTAGAATATTTTCATCAATTTTAAACTTTTTAAAATTGATTTTTACAAGCTCTGGGGCATGCCAAGGAGAGTAATAAGAAGACTGGGAAAACTGGACACCATGTTATATGAAGATTATTTGAAAGAATTTAAAATGGTTTCTCCTGGAGAAGAATTGGGAAAAGGAGGAAATGACATGCTCTCAGGCTTCAAATACCAAAAATTATTCTTTTTTTTTAACTCTTACCTTCTATCTTAGAATGAATACTATATTTTGGTTTTAAGGCAGAAGAGTGGTAAAGGCTAGGCAATTAGAGTTAAGTGGCTTGCCTACTGTCACACAGCTAGCAAATATCTGAAGCCAGATTTGAACCAGGACCTCCCATCTCCATGCCCAGTTCTCAATCCACTGGACCACCTAATTATCCCCCAAGAACCATTCTTGTGGGAAAGATTAGACTTCCTCTCTTTCTCAGACAGGCAAAACTAAAGTAGTAATGGTTTTCAGTATGGTGGCACTTCAGTAAATTATCCTGGAAACAACATTTAGGAGCTCTTGAAATATTCTTTCTTAGCTATTCTAGTATGTCATCAAAATGATATATATCCCAGCAGTAGGACTAGAAATTATGCCTATAGGTTTTCTCTTGGGATGTTCAGGTGAAAAAAAAATCTTATTTTGGCTTTCTTTGATGCAAGCACGCTTGAATGAAATGAAACAGAGTTTTTTTGACTGGAGTTTATGAAAAATCTGTTATCGCTTGTGCTAATAGGTATGATCAAAATATAGAAATAATTTAAATTTTAGTTGAATACAGATTTGATAAGGAAAGGAAACTTGCCAATGTAATAAATACTGTATTACAAACATGAATGACTTCCTTGAGTTATCTCCTGTTATTTCTTTCTAGTGTTTGGAGACGATCATATTAAGGAACTTGGTGTTTTGACCTGTCTACATATTCAGCATGATTGTAAATTTCACATGAAACATGTTAGGACAGTGAACATATCTTATTTTGAATAAAGCTATACTAATTCCTCAGGTTTCTAGTATTAAATTTTAATTACAAGCTACATATGTAAAAGTTTTGTACCTCAAAAAGCCCTTTCCTTTGCATTCTACCTTTAGAGAGAAAAAAATGATGCAAAAGAAGAGATGTGAGTTGTTAGAGGAGTGAGAACTCAAATCCAGACTTCTTTTAGGTGTTCTTGTCCTTCAGTATAAGAAGATATGTCTGTTATTTAGTGGTTTCTCTTTTTGAATACATGTTCTAAATAGTTTCCTTTTTTCATTTCCATGTGTTTATTTCTTTGTTACTTGGGGAATTTTCCAGTGGTGTGGAGAAGTAAAGGGGAGGAGCCACAAGAGAAGTCTCAGATTCAAGGTTAAAGAATCACTTTATATTACTATAATTCAGCACTATGAAAATTGAGACAATAACAAACGTATCTTTCTAGGTGATCTCAGAGCCTCATGCAGCTTTTAATGAAGTCTAACCTTTTCCATTTGGTTATTCACAAACCCTGATATTATAGCCACAGGAGAAAAGATAACACTAAGTAGAGAGGTCATAGGCCATCTTCTAATTAGGAAGTCTCTCTCCATACCTAGACATAGAGTTAAGTTTGAAGGGACTAGTTAGCCACCAGCTAAAACAGTATTAATGCTGAAGGGTAAATTACCCTAGTTATCTAACCATGTATAAAAAGACATAGTTTTGCTCTGCATGAAAAATTAAAAGACAGCTTGATCTGATGGAAAAGTCATAAAGAAAACAGATGAGGCAAGTTTGGTGAGTTCAGCCATTGTTGATATGGCAGATGATAAACTGCACATTTTCGAGAGTCAAGGGATCTAAATACAATCTTAAACCTTAAACCTTAGGAAAAAATTACAATTTAATTTATAATCACATTTTGGGAATGCATTTGAAGAACTGCAATGAAATAGGGTCACCTTCTGAAAATGCTTTATTTATCTATCTCTGTCCCTGTTGAGATACAACAGAGTCATCACTCTGTTTGGAGCCAAAACATCCAAGTAAGCCAGCCAGGCAGCATTGACATATCTATCTCCCCAATTGCAACAGGATTCCAAATAAATATAGTGCAACTATTTATACAGTGTCTCCATGTGTTGGCATTAAGGTAAAGGTCCAGGTACCTGCTGTGAGGGTGGAGATATTGAAATGGAAAAAATATGCCTTTCACTCCAGAAATGTAATTACAAAAATGGAAAAGTATCCAAATTGGAGATGTAGTTAATCTCCACATCTATTATAAATAGTCAGTCAAAAGAGAAAATGTTTTTTTTTAATTCACTGGAATTGAAGGAAGCTTCTCTGGTACTAAGAACATAGATTTCAAACTGATTAAGCAAAGTTGTATGATTAGATATGTGGAGTGAAGGTCAGAAAGTGGAAATTGAGCCACTAGTGTGTTAATCCATCACCATCTTCTTCAAGTGTCATCTCCATTGAAGGCCCACAGGTACAATAATGAAGCATGAAATAATTTGAATTGCTTTCAGTAAGGATTGTGATTCATGGAAACACAGAATTTTATGGTTAGAAGAGATCAGAGCAACCATTTAATCCAATATGTTGTCAAAAAAGAATCTATACTAGAAAAAACCCAACATGGAGTTATTCCTCCCTTTGCTTTAAGAATGCACTAATTCCTGCTGCATCCCAATCCACTTTATTATTCTTGATAATAATTTTTGATAAGTTTTAGGAGTAAAATCCCAAGATTTGCTAGTAAGACTACAAAGTTTATTAGTATAATATGAAATAATTTCCATCTCATTCTCAGATAAAAAGGCAATTCTTAGAGAAGATATGCTAGAGAGGGTTGTAAATATGGTGATAGTTTGAAGATACAATTCTGATGAACATGGTTGGCCCATTCTTCATTGTATAAGTAGATGTTTGGCTCTGGATATGATGTCTTTCTTTTTGATATCTTGGTTAGCTTTGCTGAAAATTTTTTCTTTTAAAAATTTTATGAGGGATGACTGGTAGTTTAGGGAATGAGAAATATACTAGGAAAAAGATGAGATTTTTTGGAAACTTAAAAAGCCTACTTTCCATCTTAGAATCAATACCATGTTTTGGTTCCAAGGAAGAACAGTAAGGGCTAGGAAATGGGGGTTAAGTGATTTGTCCACAGTCATACAGCTAGGGAGTATTTGAAGCCAGATCTGAATCCAGGATCTCACATCTCTAGGCCAACAGAAGTGATTTTTAAAAAAGAAAAGATGATTAAATTTAAAGGAAAAGAAGAAAATGGTGACCCATCTAACAGAATTCATATTATGGCAGATATAGTTACATGCAATCAGTCCTCCATATCAGCTTAAGCAACAGGAAGAGGAAGATTTTACAGCATTCATTACTATTGGAATTGATAGCTGCTTTTGTGTCAATTGATGCTTCTCCACGAATTTGCCTCAATTTTAATTCAATTCAATAAACAATAAGCACTTATTAGATGCCAGGAACTATGCTAATGGCTGGAATCACAAACAGTGGCAAAAAATCCCTGTCCTTGTAGAGCTTACAATCTCATGCAGAAGATACAGACATATGTGTACAAAGTGAGCTACATAGAAGATACATAGGAAATTACTAAAAGAGGAAATGTCACTGGAATTAATAAGGGTTAGGTAAGACTTTCTTATAGGAGATGGCATTTTAGTTGGTCAGTAATCAGAACAGAAGAGTGAGAGCATTCCAGGCTTGGGAGACAGGCAGAAAAAATGTCTAAATCTGATAAGCATATTGTCTTGTTTGTGAAACAGCCAGGTCAGTATCACTGGATGAAAGAGTAGGTGTTTGGGAGTAGGGTGGGAAAATGTAATCAAATGATCTGAGATTTGATGCAGGGATACCCCATCGGCCTGTTATTGCAGTAATAAAAATATGCTTATGAGGGCCCGCTCTAGAGTGATAGGAGTGCCATAGGAGATAGGGGCCATATTTAAATGATGTTACAAAGGTAAAATCAATTGTCTTTGGCAACAATTTATGGGCAGGTTAAAGAATGAGTAATCCAGGATGACTCCTCATTCAAGTGCTTGAGGGACTGGAAAAATGGTGTTTCATCAATAGTAGTAGTGAAGGCAGGAAGTAGCCTTGGAGTATTTAGGTAGGTTGGTATTGTTTTTAACATATCTGCTGCATATCCAGTTTGGAATTTCTGAAAAACATTTGGAAATTGGAGATTTTACAACAGTAGAGAGACTGAGTTAGGAAAGGTAGATATGAGAACCATCAGCATATAGTAATGAAATTCATGGTTTAGAAGACCCATAACAGAACCTTAATGGACAAATCTAGGTCAAAGCGTGTAATCGGTAGAAGAATCTAGCAAAGGAGACAGAGAAAGACTGATTAGATAGGTAGGAGAAAAACCAGGAAAAAGTGATCTCTTGAAAACCTTGAGAGAAAAGAGTATCAAGGAACAGAATGTGATCTTCAGTGGCAAAGGCTACAGAGAGGTCAAGGACAATGAGAATTGAGAAGGAAAAGACCTTTAGATCTGAAAACAAAGAGATCATTAATTTTGGCGAGAGCCCAATTGTAAGACCTTTAAAAAATGAGAAATGAGAAAGTGGAAGTATCTTAGTTAGTGCCTTTGTGGAATTTAGCTAAGGTGTTGTCCTTATATTTTGGAAACATTTTGTGCTTTCTATTCAGGAAGCAATTGGAGACTTATATGTGAGAGGTAAAATGTTAGTAACTCATGTGCTCATTTTATTTTGTTCTATGGACTATTATCCAAGTGCATAAAATGACTTTCAAAAATTCAATAAAAATTGGGGATATAAGGTCATCTATAAGCTCACTAGAGTGATCTTTGAGACAACTCTATTCAGTCACAGGAAGACAGAGATGGCATGTACTTTTTGCTTTTCTCTTATATTCTTCAGCTAGATCTCTATATTTTGAATACTTTTCATGTCAAATACTCCAAAGTATGAATATTTGGTATGGCAATATCCATTCTTAATTTTTGTATAAATCTAAGCAGTTAGGGGCAATTTATGTCTATATAATGATACTTTGGTTGCAATATAGTTTATTTATTGAATTCTCACTGATATTTTTGAATACTTATAGTACAGATATCTGTCATCTGATCAAGGTTAGAAAGCTCCCAGTACATATTTCTCTCCATATGATAGTGTTTTCTGTTTACTTGGCAGCTGCTGACTTTTGTAACCTTCATGGCATGTTGCAGAGTTTCCACCCCCATTATTGCATAATCTACTTAGATGAATATATCAGTGCTACTTAATGATCATATTCTTACAATTTCAGATTATAATAACCTGATGTTTAATTGGTATTGTAAACCAATTAAAGCAGACAAAGCTGAAAAGCTCAATTTTTTTTAATCAATATATTCATTTTTAAATCTATGTGAATGTTGGCCACAAAGTAGCTTTTTGTTATATTCTAAGATCTTAACTGTTTCCCACATTCTGTTCTGAGATAAACCACTTTCAGTTATATGGAAATCATAGCTTCTTGAAGTCAGGGTCTGTCACTTTTTCTTTTCTCACTGTCAAGTGAAATTAGCAAGCATTTATTAAGTGTTTACTATGGCTCAGGTAATGTGTAAAACACTGGGACAAGTACAAACAGAAAGAAAGATAGTGACTCCCCTCCAGAAACATTGTTACATCCTTTTATTAGGGGAAAATAAAAAGAGGGGAGGTTCAACAGGTTGGTGGATAGGGGAGAGCAGTAGAGAGAGCACTGCCCAGATGAGTCAGCAGTGCAACCTAAAGAGGAAGAAAGACATAATAGTCCTTCACTTTTTTAATAAAAAGAAGATTCTTTGAGAAACCAGCCAATCAGAGGAAATGTATGCAAGAGAAGGAACAAAGTACATTCAATATGAGAAGCAATCCAGGAATAGAGTATGCTTCCAGAATGAAGAAGTTTTTATGGAATGTTAGAGCAAGTCCTGTGGAAATTAGTCCCTTGTTAAGCTTGGAGAAGGCAAATGAGAAAATATTTCAGTTTATTTTTTTTTCTATCCCCATTGCCTTAAACCTAATAAATACTTGATAAAGGCTTACTTCACTGATGGATTGATCCCCTAGCATAAACCTATTGGCAGGCTTTGTGTTTCCTTTGTTTTCATTATTATTTTTTCTCTTTTTTAAATATACTTTTTTTCAAACATTTATTAATATTCATTTTTAACATGATTACATGATTCATGCTCCTCCTTTCCCCTTCACCCCCCGCATTCCCCCCAACCATGGCTGATGCACATTTCCACTAGTTTTGTCATGTGTCCTTGATCAAGACCAATTTCCAAATTGTTGGTAGTTGCATTGGTGTGGTAGTTTCGAGTCCACACCCTCAATCATGTCCACCCCGACCCATGCGTTCAAGCAGTTGTTTTTCTTATATGTTTCCTCTCCTGCAGTCCTTCCTCTTAATGTGGGTAGCGTTCTTTACCATAAATCCCTCAGAGCTGTCCTGGGTCATTATATTTCTGCTGGTACAGAGGTCCATTACATTTAATTTTACCATAGTATATCAGTCTCTGTGTACAATGTTCTTCTGGCTCTGCTCCTTTCACTCTGCATCTGTTCCCGGAGGTCTTTCCAGTTCACCTGGAACTCCTCCAGTTTATTATTCCTTTTTGCACAATAGTATTCCATCACCCGCATATACCACAGTTTGTTCAGCCATTCCCCAATTGAAGGACATACCCTCCTTTTCCAATTTGTTGCCACCACAAAAAGCGCAGCTATAAATATTTTGGTACAAGTCTGTTTATCTATGATCTCTTTGGGGTACAAACCCAGCAATGGTATGGCTGGATCATAGGGCAGGCATTCTTTTATAGCCCTTTGAGCATGATTCCAAATTGCCAGCCAGAATGGCTGGATCAGTTCACAGCTCCACCAGCAATGCATTAATGTCCCAATTTTGCCACATCCCCTCCAACATTCATTACTCTCCCCTTCTTTCATTTTAGCCAATCTGCTAGGTGTGAGGTGATACCTCAGAGTTGTTTTGATTTGCATTTCTCTAATTATTAGAGATTTAGAACACTTTCTCATGTGCTTATTGATACTTTTGATTTCTTTACCTGAAAATTGCCTATTCATGTCTCATGCCCATTTATCAATTGGGGAATGGCTTGATTTTTTATACAATTGCTTTAACTCCTTGTATATTTGAGTAATTAGACCCCTGTCAGAGTTTTTCGTTATAAAGATTTTTTCCCAATTTGTTGTTTCCCTTCTGATTTTGACTACATTGTTTTTGTTTGTACAAAAACTTTTTAGTTTAATATAATCAAAACCATTTAATTAACATTTTGTAATTTTCTCTAACTCTTGCTTAGTTTTAAAGTCTTTCCTTTCCCACAGATCTAACAAGTAAACTATTCTGTGTTCACTTAACTTGTTTATAGTTTCCCTCTTCATATTCAAGTCGTTCACCCATTCTGAATTTATCTTGGTGTAGGGTATGAGATGTTGATCTAGACCTAATCTTTCCCATATTGTTTTCCAAATTTCC
>NC_058131.1:428972225-428972759 GCF_016433145.1 Gracilinanus agilis | reverse complement strand
AAAGTACCAGCTTCTAGTCTTATTTATTAATTCAATAGTTCTTTTACTTTCGATTTTATTAATTTCTCCCTTGGTTTTTAGTATTTCTAATTTAGTTTTCATCTGGGGATTTTTAATTTGCTCACTTTCTAATTTTTTGAGTTGCATGCCCAATTCATTGATCTCTGCCCTCCTTAATTTGTTAATATATGCACTCAAGGATATAAATTTCCCCCTGAGTACTGCCTTGGCTGCATCCCAGAGAGTTTGGTAGGATGTCTCATCATTGTCATTCTCTTCAATGAAGTTGTTGATTGTTTCTATGATTTCTTCTTTGACAAGTTGGTTTTGGAGAATCATATTGTTTAATTTCCAATTAGTTTTTGATTTGCCTCTCCAGGTGCCCTTACTAATTATTATTTTTATTGCATTATGATCTGAGAAGGTTACATTTATTATTTCTGCTCTTTTGCATTTGTTTGCAATGATTCTATGCCCTATTATACGGTCAATCTTTGTGAATGTACCATGTGCAGCTGAGAAGAAGGTGTATTC
>NC_058131.1:428901014-428972127 GCF_016433145.1 Gracilinanus agilis | reverse complement strand
GGTCAATCTTTGTGAATGTACCATGTGCAGCTGAGAAGAAGGTGTATTCCTTTTTGTCCCTATTTATTTTTCTCCACATATCAATTAAATCTAATTTTTCTAGGACTTCATTCACCTCTCTTACCTCTTTCTTATTTATTTTTCGGTTTGATTTATCTAGATCTGACAGAGGAATATTTAGATCTCCCACTAGTATGGTTTTACTATCTATTTCCTTCTTGAGCTCTGCCAGTTTCTCCTTTATGAATTTGGATGCTATACCACTTGGTGCATATATATTGAGCAGTGTTGATTTTCTCATTGTTTATACTACCTTTAATCAGGATGTAATGACCTTCCCTGTCTTTTTTAATCATATCTATTTTTACTTTGGCTTTGTCAGAAATCATAATAGCCACTCCTGCCTTCTTTTTCTCATTTGATGCCCAAAAGATTTTCCTCAATCCCTTAACTTTAAACTCGTGTATGTCTACCTGCCTCATATGTGTTTCTTGTAGACAACATATGGTAGGATTTTGGTTTTTGATCCACTCTGCTATTTGCTTCCGTTTTATGAGCAAGTTCATCCCATTCACGTTCAGAGTTATAATCATCAGTTGTGCATTTGCTGACATTTTCGAATCTTCCCCTCTTCCTACCCCCTTTTTCCTTATACTTTTTCCTTTTAAATCAGTGGTTTGCTATTGAGCCGCTATCCCTTATCCCCTCCCTTGATAGTGAATATTATAATAGTGAATAGAGTTCACTACAGAGAATTATACATAACATTTCTCTACATAGGAATACAGATAATTAGATCTCACTCAGGCCCTTAAAAAGGCAAATTTAAAAATTATAAGTTTTCTTTCTTTCCCCTCTGTATCTTATTTACCTTTTCATGTTTCTCTCAATTTTTGTGGTTGGATATCAAACTTTCCATTTAGCCCTGGTCTTTTCTGTGCAAATACTTGGAAATCTTCAATTTTGTTGAATGCCTATACTTTCCCCTGGAAGTATATAGTCAGTTTTGATGGGTAGTTGATCCGTGGTTGCAGGCCCAGCTCTCTTGCCTTTCTGAATATCGTTTTCCAAGCCTTGAGGTCTTTTAGTGTGGAGGCTGCCAGATCCTGTGTGATCCTGATTGGTGCTCCTTGATATTTGAATTGTTTCTTTCTGGCTTCTTGTAAGATTTTTTCTTTTGCTTGGAAACTCTTGAATTTGGCAATTATATTTCTCGTTGTTTTCTTTTCTGGATCAAATGTCGCAGGTGTTCTATGGATCCTTTCAATGTCTATATTGCCCTCTTGTTGTAGGACTTCAGGGCAATTTTGCTGAATTATTTCTGTTAGTATGGAGTCCAGGTTTCTATTAATTTCTGGTTTTTCTGGAAGGCCAATTATTCTCAAATTGTCTCTTCTAGGCCGGTTTTCTTGGTCTGTCACTCTCTCCTTGAGATATTTCATGTTTCCTTCTATTTTTTCAATCTTTTGACTTTGTTTTATTTGTTCTTGTTGTCTTGAGAGATCATTAGCTTCTAATTGCTCAATTCTATCCTTTAGGGATTGGTTTTTGGCTATAATCTTTCGGTTTTCGGCTGTGATCTTCTGATTTTCGGCTGTAATCTTCTGGTTTTCGGCTGTAATCTTCTGGTTTTCGGCTATAATCTTCTGGTTTTCGGCCATAATCTTCTGGTTTTCGGTCATAATCTTCTGGTATTCCTTTTCAATCTGGTCATTTCTGGTGTTCAATTTGCTTATCAGTTCATTTGGTTTCTGAGCCTCACTTTCCATTTGCAAGATTCTACCTTTTAAACAGTTATTTTCTTGCCAGATCTCTTCCATTTTCCTCAAAATCTCCGTTTTGAACTCTTCCATAGCTTGTGAGGAGTTTTCCTTATTTGAGGAGGGTCCGGATGCTTGTTTGTTCTCCTCCTCTGTTTGCTCGGTTATCTGGATTTTCTCTGTGTAAAAGTTGTGGAGTGTTAAAGACTTCTTTTTCTTGTTGTTAATCTTTCTCTTCTGAACTTCCTGAGACTGGGTAGCCATCGTTAGCCCAGCAGCTTCTCAGGTTTATCCTCGTGCTCAGGATCTGTCCGTGATCTTTTGGCTCCCGAGGTCTGAGTTCTGGTTTTTTCCAAGGTCAAGCTCCCTGGTGGACCCCCTTGCTTGATCGTCTGCCGGAGGTTTCTTTACAAGTCTCAGGGCGCTGCTTCTCTGGTTCCCCACTCAGGGTTTCAGAGCTTTAGCTGGTGGCTGTTTCTGCCTCCACCCATACCTCTGCCCCTTCCTGCGCTCTGTGCCCGCGCTCCATGCCCTGCGTCCGCTCTCGGCACCCTGCTCCCGAGCTCAGATTTTGTGTGCGTTAGTTAGTTTTTTGGGGTCCTAAATCTTGCTGCTCTCAGGAACAGGCCCCGGAGCTGCCAATGACTCGATGGGTGCCCCAAACTTGCTCTATTTCTTTTTAGCTGGCTTTGGCACTATAGATGTGTGTGGACGGGATGGGGGTTTGGTGGTTGCTCAGCCCGCGATTTAGTGAGAGCTGTTTCACCTCTTTATAGCATGGAAATGCCTCAATTCCATGTACCTTCCACACTGTGCCCTGTTGTGCCACTGTTCCTCCGTTCGTCTGGACTTGTTTTTATGTCCTCTTGAGGAGTTTTGTGTGTTTTGGTCAGGAGAGGTTAAGAACTGCTTCTTACTCTGCCTCCATCTTAACCCGGAACCTTTAAATATACTTTTAACAGTCCTGGAAGTAGTTGTCATACTACTAGAGTGCTGTTTAGTGATGATAATGTGAAGATAGCTGTGCTTGGAAGAGACATTGTTCTCAGTAATAACCTTTTACCATTAAACTATATTTTCAGAACTTTAATTCATTCAATCTTCCAAGTCCAGTATCTGCAAAACTAAATTATAAGGATTTAAGGAGTTTAAGAAAAGATTTAAGCCTTTTCTTCTGGTATACCAATCACAGTTCTATCTCCTATCTCAGTGATGGCAAAACTATGCCACAAGTGCCAAAGATGACACATAAAAAGCTCTCTGTGGGCACATGGCCACCCTCTCTCTATGAGAATTCATTACTAGAAAGGCATAGCTCCCCTCCCCCTCTCCACTGTGCCTGATGACATTTTTTCACATCCCTCACCCCTCTGCCCAGCAGCCCAGTGGGAACACACAGGAAGTAAGGTGAGTGGCTCACAGGTAGCAGAGCTGAAAGGGAGCAGAACACTCAGTCCTTTCCCCTCCTTCTCTCCACATGCACCTCTCATCACCCACCCCTCTGCCCAGCAACCCAGTGGGAATGCTTCCTCTCTCCCCTGTATGTGGTGAAGGGGGGTGCACAGTGTTTGGCCTTGGGGGGGTGAGGTGAGGCAGCACAGCACTTGGTCTGGGGTTTGGAGTTGGGGCAGGGTCTGGCACTCTGTCTCTAAAAGGTTAGTCATCACTTTCCTATCTGATCTTTTTGTAATTAAACTTAACATAATATTCTTAAGCCAAATGATAAAAAAATTCAAAAGTTTATGGACTTAATTTGGCTTGGAGGTTTTCTACAATTTGTTTTAACTGTTCTAATAGTCTATATCTTTTTACCCCTTTAACAAATCAGTCTCTTATCTATTTCCTTTCAATCTCTTTTCTTGTGACTTATTTCTGTGTTGTGGTGGATGCCAGAATGGAATATTTTTTCCCTGTTTTACTACCTAGAGAGTTGGAGGGTTAATTCTCAATTCAAAGTAAATTAGTTAAGCATTTAATGTGTCAGGCACTGGGAATACAAGATAAAAATTAAATAGCCTCTGGCTTCAAGGAGCATACAATTTGTTGAAAGATGCAATATGTATGTGTGTGTGTAAATCTATATCATTTTATAAGTATATTTATATATAAATAGATATAATACAGAAAAGATGATTTGGGAAGGTGGTAGACATAAGTTGGGGAGAGAAGGAAGCACTTTTTTATGTTTTTGCAGATTCTTGAATAACACTAAGAATGAAAAAGGGAAAAGCATTTCAAGCATGGATTACTATGCAAATGCTTAGGGATAAGAAATCTAGAGTTCTAAACAGAAGGAATTATAAGAAGGTAGACTTTATGGTATTTTTAAACTCTGACTTTCTGCCTAAGGAACAACTTTAAGACAGCAGGACAAGGGCTAGGTAAATGAAGTTGAATGACTTGCCCAGGGTCATACAACTAGGAAATGTCTCAGGCCATATTTGAACCCAGGTCCTCCAGACTCCAAATTTGGTGCTCTTTCTACTGTGCCACTTTGCTGTCCCTAGTTTCATTGTATATGAAGTGGAATAATGTGTAATAAGGGTAGAAAGATAGAAGCTTTTAAATGCCAAATAGAAGAGATTTTATTTTACCTTGGAGGCAATAGTAACCACCTATTGTTTACTGAGTAAGTTGGGGAGGCATGGGCAAACAATGTACTTGAAGTTATAGCCTATAGAGAAGTAGCAGAGGTTCTATTATTCTTGGCTCTGTCAATAAATACATGCATGGTAATGGACACATTTTCTCTCCTTTCTGAGTATCAATTGCCTAAATGATCTGAAAGGTCACCTTTCAAACTAAATATGTAGGATTCTATGTTTCTAAACCTAGAGTTCATAGATAGCTCTCCTAGTCTTTTCCCAGGGAATGAATACTAAAGGAAATATTTACTACTCTGATTTTCTAGAAAAAAGAATCGCAGAGTAGAAACTTGAAATAGATGTGGTTCAGGAATGCAGATGCATTCCCTGGCATATTTTTTTAAATGAAGAAGGGAAAAAAAACTGATTATGCAAACCACTCCAAATTTAATCTTCAGGTTTGTATTATCACTAGAAACCTGGGATGGAAGCATCCATAGATAATTCTCACTGGCCTATTACTTATTCTTTATCTCAGGGGAATAAAGAGAAATAATTACTTTGGTTTGTCATACAAAAAAGCTCCCTGTCCCTGAGACTTTGCCTATAGCAGAAATAAATGCTTTGAATTTCATAAAGACTAGCAGAACTCTCAAAAATGGGCATTAAAGTTCATCTTGGACCTGACTAAGGGAACTAAATTATTCAGAGGTTAAAAAAGAACATCAATAAGCCAAAAGCTAGAGAGGGAAAAGAAATGTAACCTGTTTTATTTATATTATTACTAGTACCCTAGGTGCTTGTTTTTTCTGAATTAACCATAAAATAATTTTAAATACAAAGATTCTTTACAAAACTAATTTTAGCAAGTAAACAATTTACATATTATACCACTCTAGAATAAACATGCTCCATTTTATATAAGTTTTCTATTAAACTTGATGTTTTTACTAGGGAACCTGGGCAACATCCCAATAATATTTTACCAAATTGTCCTGTAATAACTTATTTTATGTTACTCTTTGCCCCTTTAAGCCTCCTCCCACCTCTGATATCTATTTCTTGGGATTTATGGAACAAAAAAATTAAAACTAGAAAGAGTATTAGAAGTCATTTAAACCAACTTCCACATTTTACTGATGAGGAAACAGAATGATAGAGGTGAGGTCATTGGCCTGAAGGTTTGTGGCAGGTAAATTTCAGAGGTATTTTTTAAAACCAGGTATTCTTAACTCCAATATTTACACTGAGATCTGGCAATAATAGCAATCATTTATAAAGCGTTTTGTAGGTTCACAAAATAGAAAGAAATACTATCCCACTGAATCCTCAAAACCTTGAGATATATATGGTATTATTAATCTCATTTTGTAGAAAAGAAAATTAAGGCAGACAGAGGTAAAATGATTTGTCCAGAACTATGTTTTAGAGGTAGGATTTGAACCTGGTCTGGATTTGAATCCGGGTCTGGAATTTTGCTGATTGTAAAGCCTAGTTCCTTCTAGATTTTACATTTCAAAGGGACCTTAGAGATTATCAATCATCTACAACAATCCTTTGCTTTACAAATGAAGAGATGAAGAAAGCATTTTGGTTCAAAGAAACTTTTGTAGAAATTAATTAAAATTTATAATATGGGCATTTTGTTAGTATCACTGTTTCTTCAATGCAAATATAACAAATAACTATCATGATGTTGAAAAAAGAGTGGATGGTTTCATGGTTGTGTGTTTGACTCTTTAAGGCTAATTCATTCCCTGAGTATCTGGAGAGTCCACATTAAATATATCTGTAAATGTTGGCTACAAGATTGATTCTATTAAGATAATAAATAGCCATTCTGAATAGCAATCCTTATTTGTTTCTGTCCTCTAAGGAAGGTTTGGCAAACAAGTAATTTTTGAACAACCGTCCTTTCCACTGACCCCAGAGTCTAGAATTTTCTTTCTTAAATCAACTGTCTTAGTAATTAGCTGTGTTTATCATCTCTAATACTGGAATTGAAAAATAGGCAATAATAGTACCTATTATATATAGATGTGTGTGTATATATGCGTATGTATAAATACTCATTTCCATATATTATATATACATATATAATGCCATATACTTGGTTAAAAGGCATAACTATTAGCATGGGTATTCAGTTAGAAATTGACTTAGAAAAACAAATCAACATGTATTTGCTGGCAACAAGTTGATAAAACTGTTAAAGCTGTTAAAGCTGATTCAAATATTTAGTCAATACATATTTATTATATGCCTACTATGGGCCATCCATTCTACTTAGATGTAGAGTTATAAACAAAGGCAAAGGACAATCTCTGCTCTTGAGGAGCTGGCAATGTAATTAAGGAGAGAACGTATATGATAACTATTAAAAATGGCAGCACTGTAATTAATAAGGTTAGTGAAAGACTTCTCATATTAGATATAATTTTAACTTGCTCTTGAATGAAGCCAAGGTAGTCTTTAAGTGGTGAAAAGAAATGAAAGTATTTTTGGTCCACATACTGAAACAGCTTTCAGAAATTAATTTAATAACCATTTTCAAAATATCTACTAAATAGATATGAAGTACTGACATTATTCCCAGAAATTTAAAGATAAACAAGATATAGTTCTTAACCTCATGAAGCTTGAGATGTTTAGGCTTACATGACTCACATAGAAATGTCTGTGCTAAAAGATAGAACATGATAAATTAGTAAGTTGTATCATTTTTTCTATAATTTCTAGTAATTAGAGACTTGCTTTAGAATTGGCTTTCTCTAGACCAAGTGGTTTCCCCATAATTATGCAGCTAGTATATATTTGAGAGAGAACTTGAGCCCAAGTCTTCCTAACTGGGAGGTTATCCCAGTTATACAGTATACATATAAACAGTTGTATGTATTCAGTATGCTACCAGTGCTTCCCTAAATACAAAAATTCAGTAGTAATATCTAGTGGGGAAAGATCCCTTCCAACTAATGGAACCTGAGGAACTTTGATGGAAGAGTTGTTGTGTGACCTCTACTTTGAAGGATGGGTATGATGAGTATGATATCAATAAGTAGAATGTGGAGGGAGACATTCAAGGTGAATAAAGTTCTGGCAAGAAGCTCAATATAATGGAAAAACTTTGCTTCAGAAAAAATGAAGTAATGAACTTCCAAGAACGATTTAAATGAAATGAATGTGGAAAATCAGATTTAATAATGGCCTCATAACAAGCAAGGCTAGCTGATATTGGGTGTGCGTTACCATAGACAGCCCGGAACAGAATCATTAGGTGTCATTATCCCAAAGGACAGCTATCTTGCTTCAGAGTCATATGTCCAAGAGATTTTCCCTCTTCATGACAGACAGTTATTGAGGACTTTGTCACTAGGGCCTCATCTGGCATAATGAATTAAAAACTATTTCATTGGAGTTGTAAAAGTGAATCATAATCAACCTCTCTCTTCCCACTCTCTCCTTCCCCTCTGCCCATAAACATGCTCAAGCATCCTATCTTTTTTCAGTAAGTGATTGAACCATAAAATATTACATTAAGGTGAGATGTGATGTTGGGAAAGAATGCAAGAGCATAGCGGACTTCCCCTATAAATTAATTTTCCAAATGCTTTTCTCTTGCTCTTCATAAGATGATAGTTTCAGTTGGAAGAGATTTCAGAGGTCATTTAATTCAATATACAGTTTTTTCAAGGTCAGAGGAATAAGTGGTGAAGCTGTGATTTGTCCTTTGACTCCCACTTCACTGCTTTATCCATGTTATACAAAATGAAGACCCATAACCAGGTCTCATCAAAGAGATTTTTAACATATTTGTGTGTTATTAGTCCATTTTTTAATCTGACAAAGCCTATGGGCCTCTTCTTCTGAATAATGTTTTTAAATGCACAAAAGACAGGACTCTAAAGGAAATGAATTATATTGAAACATATTTTTAAAATATTTTTATAAACAATTTCATGGATCTCCTGCCCACTAGGATAAGAATCACTGATTTTGAGATTATCCTTCTTTTAGACATCAGAGGAGTTCTTCAGTTCCCTTTTAGTTTAATAAAATGAATTCTTCATTGTAGGGGGAAGAGGTGTAGGGGCAATAGCCTACTTATTAACACTGGTAGTTAATAGTCTGTGTGATGACCTAGGAAAACTGCAATAAGATTTTATGAATTTCGAAGAAAGAAATTTTATATGTAATTTATGTAGTCTCTGGTTGTCCCCATTTGAATGAACATTTACATATACACTACTGAACTCTATGCCAGAATACACTTCAAAATTTTATGTGGAAAGGAAATGTTTCTACATGTGATTTCAATGAGTGGTGAGGTCACTGGATCCCTTCATTTACTATCTTACCTTTCTATAATGTAACATTGATTTTTCATTTTGAATCTATGCCAAATCAGAAATGTCACTACCTCATTTCTAGGCTCAGGATAAGTGCTTTCTCCTTCGTAAAACCTTTCCTAATTTGGCCAGAAATAATTCCTTGGTCTTTATTTTACATAAACTGTAGCATAATTTGGAATTTTAATGATAAGACTATGACTATTTTTAATTGAAAACATCTAATTAATTAATTAATTTAGAATATTTTCCATTCCACTGGGTTTTACATATATCATTGATCAAGACCTATTTCCATATTATTGAGTATTGCACTAGGATGATTGTTTAGAGTCTATATTCCCATCAACCCATGTGCGCAAGCCATTGTTTTTCTTCTGTGTTTCTAGTCCCACAGTTCTTCCTCTGAATGTGGATAGCATTCTTTCTCATAAGTATGACTCTTTATTGATGGATCCCTGTAAGATATTGTTTGGGTACTTGCTTTAATCTAATAGCTGTCAGTTTGAATCAGAATTGATTGATAATTTCTCTTTCTTATAAGAGTTACATCAAATGTTTGCTGCTTTTAGCCTGACTCCTTTTAAGAATTGCTTGAGTCAGGCCTAGAGACAGGAGGTCCTAGGTTCAAATCCGGCCTCAGCCACTTCCCAGCTGTGTGACCCTGGGCAAGTCACTTGACCCCCATTGCCCACCCTTACCAATCTCCCACCTATGAGACAATACACCAAAGTACAAGGGTTTAAAAAAAAAAAAAGAATTGCTTGATACTCTGATGACTACTACTTCATGTTTTTGGAAGGATTTATTACTTTCTTCCCAATTTCCCTTTGATGGTTAAATATCCTTATTACAAAAAAGGTATTTTAAAAATCATCTGGGTCAGTAGTGTCAAACTTAACATAAACTGAGAAAACCACAAATGAATACTATGTTGTATATTTATTTTATTAAAATTTCCCAGTTATATAATCTGATCCCAGTCAGAAGTAAAGCTTTATATCAAATTTTACACCTCTCATCTAGGTAGTAAAAGTTGTTAATATTTCTGTTTTGCCAATGAGATGTAATATAGGCAGTAAGCATGAAAGCTGGCATTTTATGTCATTTAAATCCAATCTTATTTCTAAAGGGTGGAAGATTGTTTTCTACTTTTTCTTACTATCTCTTCCTGTATATTAGGGCAAAGGTTATTTTCTAAGAATAGAGGCTTTGCTGAGTAATTTTATCCAAGAATGTGTTTCTCTTTCTCCTTTTTCTGGACCAACTATGACTTATAAGCAACTCCTCTTTCCTTGTTTTCAGTTAGATACACCCACATATTAATCTACTATATCCTTGAAAGTTTGGCAACTAAGGGTCAAGTGTCTTGGCTTATTTCTTTTTCACCAAAGCCATAACTAGGAATTATGGTACTTGGGGCAAATTGAATTTGGAGAAATTTTTTTAAATCATTTATTAATATTCATTTTAAAATGGTTACATGATTCAAACTACTACTTTCCCCTTCACCGTCCGCTGTCCCCACACCCATAGCAGACGCACATTTCCACTGGTTTTAACATGTGTCCTTGTTCAAGACCTATTTCCAAATTGTAGATATTTGCATTGGTGTGGTAGTTTCGAGTTCACATCCCCAATCATGTCCTCCTCAGCCCATGCGTTCAAGCATTTGTTTTTCTTATATGTTTCCTCTCCTGTAGTTCTTCCTCTGAATGTGGGTAGTGCTCTTTACCATAAATCCCTCAGAGCTGTCCTATGTCATTGCTTTCTGCTGGTTCAGAAGTCCACTGTATATCAGTCTCTGTGTACAATGTTCTTCTGGCTCTGCTCCTTTCACTCTGCATCAGTTCCTGGAGGTCTTTCCAGTTCACACGGAATTCCTCCAGTTTATTATTCCTTTGAGCGCAATAGTATTCCATCACCAGAATATACCACAATTTCTTCAGCCATTCCCCAATTCAAGGACATACCCTCCTTTTCCAGTTCTTTGCCACCACAAAAAGCACAGCTATAAATATTTCCATACAAGTCTGTTTATCTATGATCTCTTTGGGGTAAAACCCAACAATGGTATGGCTGGATCAAAGGGTAGGCATTCTTTTATATCCCTTTGAGCATAGTTCCAAATTGCCAGCCAGAATGGTTGGATCAGTTCACAACTCCACCAGCAATGCATCAATGTCCCAATTTTGCCACATCCCCTCCAACATTCATTACTCTCCCCTTCTTTCATTTTAGCCAATCTGCTAGGTGTGAGGTGATACCTCAGAGTTGTTTTGATTTGCATTTCTCTAATTATTAGAGATTTAGAACACTTTCTCATGTGCTTATTGATACTTTTTGATTTCTTTATCTGAAAATTGCCTATTCATGTCTCTTGCCCATTTATCAATTGGGGAATGGCTTGATTTTTTATACAATTGCTTTAACTCCTTGTATATTTTGAGTAATTAGACCCCTGTCACAGTTTTTTGTTATAAAGATTTTTTCCCAATTTGTTGTTTCCCTTCTGATTGTGGCTACATTCTTTTTGTTTGTACAAAAGCTTTTTAGTTTGATATAATCAAAATCATTTATTTTACATTTTGTAATTTTCTCTAACTCTTGCTTGGTTTTAAAATCTTTCCTTTCCCAGAGATATGACAAGTAAACTACTCTATGTTCACTTAACTTATTTATAGTTTCCCTCTTTATATTCAGGTCATTCACCCATTCTGAATTTATCTTGGTGTAGGGTGTGAGATATTGATCTAAACCTAATCTCTCCCATATTGTTTTCCAAATTTCCCAGCAGTTTTTGTCAAAGAGTGGATTCATGTCCCAAAAGTTGGGCTCTTTGGGTTTATCATATACTGTCTTGCTGATGTCATTACCCCCAAATCTATTCCACTGATCCTCCCTTCTATCTCTTAGCCAGTACCATATTGTTTTAATGACTGCTGCTTTATAGTATAGTTTAATATCTGGTACTGCTAGGCCCCCTTCCTTCACGTTTTTTTTTCATTATTTCCCTTGATATTCTTGACCTTTCATTCTTCCAAATAAACTTTGTTATAGTTTTTCCTAATTCAGTAAAGAAGTTTTTTGGTAGTTTGATAGGGACGGCACTAAATAGGTAAATTAATTTGGGTAGAATGGTCATTTTTATTATGTTAGCTCATCCTACCCATGAGCAATTAATGGCTTTCCAATTGTTTAGATCTAGTTTTATTTATTTGGAAAGTGTTTTGTAGTTGTTTTCGTATAATTGCTGTGTTTGTTTTGGTAGATAGATTCCCAAGTATTTTATATTGTCTAGGGTGATTTTAAATGGTGTTCCTTTTTCTACTTCTTGCTGCTGTGATGTGTTGGAAATGTATAGAAATGCTGATGATTTACGTGCATTTATTTTGTATCCTGCAACTTTGCTAAAGTTGTTGATTATTTCTACCAACTCCTTAGTTGATTCTCTAGGATTTTTTAAGTATACCATCATATCATCTGCAAAGAGTGATAGCTTAGTCTCTTCATTGCCTATTTTGATACCTTCAATTTCTTTTTCTTCTCTAATTGCTACTGCTAGTGTTTCTAGTACTATGTTGAATAATAGAGGTGATAATGGGTATCCTTGTTTCACACCTGATCTTATTGGGAAGGCTTCTAATTCATCCCCATTTAATATGATGTTTGTTGATGGTTTTAGTTATATACTGTTTATTATTTTTAGGAAAGGTCCTTCTATTCCTATACTTTTTTTAAACCCTTGTACTTCGGTGTATTGTCTCATAGGTGGAAGATTGGTAAGGGTGGGCAATGGGGGTCAAGTGACTTGCCCAGGGTCACACAGCTGGGAAGTGGCTGAGACTGGGTTTGAACCTAGGACCTCCCGTCTCTAGGCCTGGCTCTCAATCCACTGAGCTACCCAGCTGCCCCCCCTTTTAAATGTTTTCAATAGTAATGGATGCTGTATTTTGTCAAAGGCTTTTTCAGCATCTGTTGAGATAATCATGTGATTTTTGTTTGTTAGACTGTTGATATGGTCAATTATGTGGATGGTTTTCCTAATGTTCAAACATCCTTGCATTAATGGTATAAATCCCACCTGATCAAGGTTGATGATCTTCTTAATTACTTGCTGGAGTCTCTCTGCTAATATTCTATTTAAGATTTTTGCATCTATGTTCATTAGGGAGATTGGTTTGTAGTTTTCTTTCTCTGTTTTTGATCTACCTGCCTTTGGGATCAGTACCATATTTGTATCATAAAAGGAATTTGGTAGGACTCCCTCTTTGCTTATCATATCAAATAATTTGTATAGTATTGGGATTAGTTGCTCTTTGAATGTCTGATAGAATTCACTTGTGAATCCATCAGGTCCTGGTGATTTTTTCCTGGGGAGTTCTTTGATGGCTTGTTCAATTTCTATTTCTGATATAGGATTATTTAGGTATTCTATTTCTTCTGCTGTTAATCTAGGCAATTTATATTTTTGTAAATATTCATCCATATCTCCTAAATTGTTATATTTGTTGCCATATAATTGGGTGAAATAGTTTTTAATGATTGCCTTAATTTCCCCTGCGTTACAGGTGAGGTCTCCCTTTTCATCTTTAATACTATCAATTTGGTTTTCTTCTTTCCTTTTTCTTATTAGATTGACCAGTACTTTGTCTATTTTATCTGTTTTTTCAAAATACCAGCTTCTAGTCTTATTTATTAATTCAATAGTTCTTTTTCTTTCAATTTTATTAATTTCTCCCCTAATTTTTAGTATTTCTAATTTAGTTTTCATCTGAGGGTTTTTAATTTGCTCGCTTTCTAATTTTTTGAGTTGCATACCCAATTCATTAATCTCTGCCCTCCTTAATTTGTTAATATATGCACTCAAGGATATAAATTTCCCCCTGAGTACTGCCTTGGCTGCATCCCAGAGAGTTTGGTAGGATGTCTCATCATTGTCATTCTCTTCAATGAAGTTGTTGATTGTTTCTATGATTTCTTCTTTGACAAGTTGGTTTTGGAGAATCATATTGTTTAATTTCCAATTAGTTTTTGATTTGCCTCTCCAGGTGCCCTTACTAATTATTATTTTTATTGCATTATGATCTGAGAAGGTTACATTTATTATTTCTGCTCTTTTGCATTTGTTTGCAATGATTCTATGCCCTATTATACGGTCAATCTTTGTGAATGTACCATGTGCAGCTGAGAAGAAGGTGTATTCCTTTTTGTCCCTATTTATTTTTCTCCACATATCAATTAAATCTAATTTTTCTAGGACTTCATTCACCTCTCTTACCTCTTTCTTATTTATTTTTCGGTTTGATTTATCTAGATCTGACAGAGGAATATTTAGATCTCCCACTAGTATGGTTTTACTATCTATTTCCTTCTTGAGCTCTGCCAGTTTCTCCTTTATGAATTTGGATGCTATACCACTTGGTGCATATATATTGAGCAGTGTTGATTTTCTCATTGTTTATACTGCCTTTAATCAGGATGTAATGACCTTCCCTGTCTTTTTTAATCATATCTATTTTTACTTTGGCTTTGTCAGAAATCATAATAGCCACTCCTGCCTTCTTTTTCTCATTTGATGCCCAAAAGATTTTCCTCAATCCCTTAACTTTAAACTCGTGTATGTCTACCTGCCTCATATGTGTTTCTTGTAGACAACATATGGTAGGATTTTGGTTTTTGATCCACTCTACTATTTGCTTCCATTTTATGAGCGAGTTCATCCCATTCACATTCAGAGTTACAATTATCAGTTGTGCATTCACTGACATTTTTGTATCCTCCCCTAGACCCACCCCTTCTTCTTACACTATTTTCTTTTAAACCAGTGGTTTGCTTTGAGCCGCTATCCCTTATCCCCTCCCTTGATTGACTTCCCTTTCTGCCCCCTCCCTTGTTATTCCCCTCCTTTTTTAAAGCCCTAATGAATTCCCTCCCCCTTCTTCTCCCCTCCCTTTTTTGATCTCCCCACTCCCCTACTCCCTTTGATTTATCCCTTCTGACTTTCTCAGTAGGGTTAGATAGAGTTTTTTATCCCACTGGCTAATATAGCTACTCTTCCCTCTCTGGGTTGATTACACTGATAGTAAGGTTTAGATATTACCTCTTAATGCTCTCTTCCTCTCCTTCTTATAATAGTATTTATCCCCTCCCCTTCCCATGCCCTCTTTGTGTGTAATAGAATATCCTATTTTTCTTATTCACTCAAGTTTCTCTTGGTGTCCCCTACTATCCCCCCCTTCTTTCCCACCCCCCATGTCATCTTAGACCATTTAGTATCCTGTCCTCCCCCTATGAATTATTCTTCTGGTTGCTATAATAGTGAATATTATAATAGTGAATAGAGTTCACTATAGAGAATTATACATAGCATTTCTCAACATGGGAGTACAGATAATTACATCTTATTTAAGCCTTTAAAGAGTCAAATTTAAAAAATTATGAGTTTTCTTTCTTTCTTTTCCCTCTGTTTCTTATTTACCCTTTCATGTTTCTCTTGATTTTTGTGGTTGGATATCAAACTTTTCCATTTAGTCCTGGTCTTTTTTGTGCAAAAACTTGGAAATCTTCAATTTTGTTGAATGCCCATACTTTCCCCTGGAAGTATATAGTCATTTTCAATGGGTAGTTGATCCGTGGCTGAAGGTCCAGCTCTCTTGCCTTTCTGAATATCGTATTCCAAGCCTTGCTGTCTTTTAGCTTGGAGGCTGCCAGATCCTGTGTGATCCTGATTGGTGCTCCTTGATATTTGAATTGTCTCTTTCTGGCTTCTTGTAAGATTTTTTTCTTTTACTTGATTGCTCTTGAATTTGGCTATTATATTCCTAGGTGTTGACTTTTCTGGGTCCAGTGTAGAGGGTGATCTATGGATCCTTTCAATGTCTATATTGCCCTCTTGTTGTAGAATTTCAGGACAATTTTGCTGAATAATTTCTTTAAGTATGGAGTCTAAGTTTCTATTAATTTCTGCTTTTTCTGGAAGACCAATAATTCTCAAATTGTCTCTTCTAGACCGGTTTTCTTGGTCTGTCACTTTTTCATTGAGATATTTCATGTTTCCTTCTATTTTACCAGTCTTTTGACTTTGTTTTTATTTGTTCTTGTTGTCTTGAGAGATCATTGGCTTCTAATTGCTCAATTCTAGCCTTAAGGGACTAGTTTTCGGCTATGTTCTTTTGGTTTTCCTTTTCAATCTGGTCATTTCTGGTGTTCAATTTGCTTGTCAGTTCATTTGATTTCTGAGCCTCACTTTCCCATTGCAAAATTCTGCCTTTTAAACTGTTATTTTCTTGCCAGATCTCTTCCATCTTCTTCAAAATCTCAGTTTTGAACTCTTCCATAGCTTGTGACCAGTTTTCCTTGTTTTGGGAAGGTTTGGATACTTGTTTGTCCTCCTCTGTTGTCTGGATTTTTTCTGTGTAAAAGTTGTCTAGTGTTCCAGAGTTTTTCTTGATAATCTTTTTCTTCTGGGGTTCTCAGCTTGCCAATGTTTGCCGCGCCCCTTCTCAGCTTTGTCTTCACACTCAGGGTCTGTCTGCTCTTTCTAGGCTCCCGAGGAGGGCTCAGGTCTCCTTGTTCTCGGGGTCGAGCCTCCTGGTTGTCCCTGGTCTGACACTCTGCCCGAGGCTCCTTCAGCAGTGTCAAGGGCTGCTTCTACAGCCCCGCTCCCATCTGCACAAGGTCCCCACTCATGGTCCAAGCCTGCGCTCAAGATCCTTGTCCTCGCCTAGGGCTCTGCCTTCACCCACACAGATGCTCGGGAAAATCCGTGCGAGTTCTTTAGCCACTTGGGGTCCTAAATCTCGCAGCTCTCAGGTACAAGCCCTGGAGCTGTCAGTGACTTACTGGGTGCCCCAATCCTGCTTTCACTCTTGTGTGTTGGCCTCTGGGCTCTATGTAGTGTGGGGGTGGTGGATGGGGCTTCTTCCTCTCGCGTTTTAGTGAGAGCTGTTTCACCCCTTTATAGGGTGGAAATGCCCCGATTCCACATACCTTCAATGCTGAGCCCTGTTCTGGGCTCCCTTCATTCATCTGGATTCTTTTTTATGTTCCCTTGAGGAGTCCTGTATGCTTTGGTTAGGAGAGATCGAGCAGCTGCTCCTTACTCTGCCGCCATCTTAACTGGAAGACTAATTTCATGTTTTGAAGGTTTGAATCAGCCCAACCTCTCATAACATCTCTAGGTATAAGGATTAGGGACTGATAGGTAATTTGTGAAATAGCCTGTATGTGCTTTGCTTATACCTATGTTCTGAGTGGGTCTACACCCACAATTGTTCTTATTAAATTTTGGTACCAGGTGCAAATCCTTGACATCTTGTCACTAATAATGGAAGAACATGGTCTGATTTGTGAATTTATAAAATTAGAAATATGAAAGTTGGATAAGAAAATTTATTATGTGTTATATTAGATGAAGGATGTACATATACATGGAACATCAAGGGAATAAGACAATATACAGACTAAAAATACATGTATAAAGGTAATTCTTTTTCCTCATAACTACAGAATGTAATTTAGATTTCTTCTTCTAATTGATAGTGAAGTACTTGTTGATCTTTTATAGGGATATTTTAAATATTGTCTATATTTTTTCGCATTCTGTGGTTGTTATTGTCAAATAGATATAGAATATTTTAATTTCATTTTCCATTTTTATTTCTTATATTCAGAACACTTTCTTTTTAGAAATATACTGTATACATAGTTTTGTGTTTTTAAAATGTTGACTGAGTAAAGTACTCTTTATTAAAATATCATAACTATATCTTAGAAAGGGAGCATTATATAGAGTTTAGGACCTTGAAATCTCATTTGACAAGGCTATGTTAAAGTCCTTACATCAAATCAGGTTGCCGCGATAAAAATTTTAAACTCTTAAATTGCTTAATCCATCTTAAGCTCTATTGATAAATTATATTGTTGTTACTTAGCAGAAAATATTTATACCAATGAAATCACTGTTCTGGTAGGGATAAAACTGAGTAAAAATAATAGGTGTACAGCCTTTGTGCTTTGCAGTTCACTTCCATATACATTATTCTATTTCATCTTTCCTGCAGAGAAGCAATAGGACATGTTACGTGGAGGTCAATACACGATATTGTTGAAGGGATTAATTACCTTATAACATGTCCTATATGGGTGCTTACTATATAGCACAGAACTAAATAAAGTATTTTAATATCTCTCTGTATCTGTTTTCAGGAAAATCTTTTATCTATCTCCTTTGTCTTTTGTATTGATGTAAAATAGACACATTTCTATGTCATCTATATTTATGGATAAAGATGAACATATGAGTGGTAGCCCTTCAAATATTCTGCTTGAGCTTTAGAATTATTCTAAAGATACTAAAAAGTTCCTATCAAATTGTCTTATTCTTCCTGATTAAAAGTGAAAAGATGGCATGAATCACTCTGTCCTCTATTTCTCAACCCAGAAACCAGGTGGCTTAGAGAAAAACATAAAAAATTTGGCTCTACATCTAAACAAAACCTGTCAGAAGCCATATATTTGCACATTCTTCAACTATATCTCTGTTCCACTGAGCTCCTTCATACTGACCTCCAGCACATGTGACAGCAGATTCAACAGAGGTGAGCAGGCTCTGTGTGAGCAGCCTCAGACCCTTCAGAGATTCATTACCACTTCCCTTTGATCTAGTTTTCTTGTCATTAGCATCACTAGCACTGCCTTACACCTTCAAACAGCCACATAATTATTTTGGGAGGCTTTTATTTCATATTCAAATTTTTATGTCTAATATTTCTATGTTGCTTTGTCAGAGACCTGCTTTATGCTTTCCTTTCTTACAGCAAGAAGTTTTATTCATTTGTATGTATAAACTTTAGTTTTGTCTCATTCAAATCCATACATGTTCATTACTTATCTAATCCCATTTTTTAGCTCAAATTCTGTGTCAATCCAAAAAGGAAAACATATTTACTATAACCCTTCTCTTTACTATAACCCCTTTTTTTGTAAGCACATAGTCGAAAAGTAGAGGAATATTTTTTCTATGTCAAAGAAAACAAGTAAGTCTCCTAATGGTGCTTAGACAAAATAATGAAATAAAGAGCCCTTTAATATAAATAGACCCCTATTTCATTACTTAAAATTGACAAGAGAAAATGCCCTCTTTTTTAACAGTTTAAACATCTAGGAGACAAAGGTCACTCTATTGTCAAGTCTGTTTTGTTCTCTGGTTGAATTATTTTTTTTACTCATTTTTGGTAGGAATCAGAATCTTACTTTATCTCTTTCTCCTCAAAGCAAGTTAGCCATTCAATATTGAGTCATGGTGTCTACAATATCCAATATCATTCCTTCCCCCAATTTCTAGGAAGTGTGTCTCCCTTAGAATGAGTACTGCACCAGTTTTGAAGCTTAAAGAGTGCTAAAAAATTCCCCTTATAATATGTCAAGTCCCTTTAGATGACTTTTCAGTCATCACTCAAATTACTCCAATCTCAAAATTAATTATTTCCAGAGAATTTCTCGGAGACTATTTTCCAACTCTAACATTAGCACGTTAGGATAGTGGAGATGAAGGAAAAACAAAATAATACCTACTCCATAAATATATGTTCAGAATCTTCATTTTATTCAATTTCTCTCTCTCATATCTTTTGAAACAGGTGATAGTAGCACTGGCCATATCTGGAGTCTCAGACTCCTTATCCCTTGTTGTACATAGCCAGATTTTTTGTTGTCAAAATGAATAGAAGCCACATCTTTCTCCCCAATATTTCCTTTACAATGTGATCCATGGGAAGCTTTCCTCTACTTCTAATAGGATGAGAGTTTTATCTCCTAACACTGTGAACCACTTAAACAAAAGAAAGGCAGCAGGGTGTAGAAACACAGGTTTATGTTTTATACCATTCAGGGAACACATGAAGTGTTTTCTCATTTTGCTGGGTCCTTTGATGGTAGTGAAAACCACTTTTGCAGGTGACATTTATCCGTGGAAAACTAGCTTTGTTGCAGAAATAGTGAAATTTCTCTGTGAAAGGGAAAGCAATTTCTTTTCAGCAAATTGACAATTTTGACCCAGGCTGACTCTTAGTTTATTTTTTCATCCTCTGTCTTAGTACAGAAAATTCCTTGCACTATCAGCAGAAATAGAAATCATTTCATTAAAGGTGAAATGTAGAATTCCAAAATTTAATAACTCAGAGTTATAATCCATATTATGAAATTACTACTAATTATTATTATACTTTACTATATGATGTTGTTTATATTACTTGAAGATGGAAGTAGATGGAATGAAGTAACACAATATTCAGGTCTTCATTTGCCACCAGGGAATGTTGAGGGACAATATATCATCTAAAGAGTCTTTTAGGTACCACTGACTTTAAAGGATTATAAGGCCAGTCATGGGGGTGGCCAGTATAGGTTCTTTGGATGGAAGAAAAGCATATTTCCTGGGAAGAAATCTTGCCTTATCACATAGTATTCTGGAGCAAAACTCTATTCACCATATAATCATATGACTTTTCCTGAATTCCTTTGGAAGTCTTAACAATATCAAGTTCATGGATAATGTGGACTTCCAAGGTCTTAATATAAAGCACCATTAGCCAGGGTGGCACTGATGATTGAGTAAGAGATATCTTGTGCCCATGTGAAATTCACAGGAGACTCATAATGTTGTAGTTGCACATTTTTTTGGGAGATCTCTTGTAGGATTTGGGTTTAATATGTACCATCAATGTGGACAGGTTGCCACAACAGATTGCTGAATAATATAATGAACAGAACTTTATATTGTCCCAATTTTAAGCCAAGAGTAAAATCGATTTTTGGAAAGTCAGCTAGTTACTTCTCACCAAGGTTCTTATTCCACAATGGTTCCATTGACTGTAATTATTATGACCCGCCAAAGGGAAGAACAGAGTAAATATCATATACATTTCCACTGAGGCTATGTGAGTATTTTTTTTTAAACATTTACTTCCATCTTAGAATCTATACTATGTATTGATTCTAAGGCAGAAGAGCAGTAAGGTCTAAGCAATGAGAGTTAAGTGACTTGCCCAGGGTCACATAGCTAGGAAGTGTCTGAGACCAGATTTGAACCTAGGACCTCCCATCTCTGGGCCTGGCTCTAAATTGACTGAGCCACCCAGCTGCCCTCACTTCTCAGTATTGTTTCTTTTATCACTGAGAATTAAAATTATGAATTGTTTTAATCTTACTTCAAAAGTCAACCTGAAGAAATAATATTGTAGTAAACATGACTGATTTATTTCCTTAGACTGATCAAATGCCATAATAAGTAATTACCGTTTTATGAAATACGTAGGTAGAAATAATATAACAGAGCAAAGATTTAGCATTTAATCCTTTATAAAAACACCTCAATTAGAAGTGCTTCTGTAAACTGCAGATCCTGAAAGTGTTGAGACATTCATAGGATGATGACGTTGGAAACTTAGTTCTCTCTCTCTCTCTCTCTCTCTCTCTCTCTCTCTCTCTCTCTCTCTTTTTAATCATTAAATGGTTCCTGTTCCAAAAACTGAAAACCTAATACAGCAAAAAGATTTCATATTGAGCAGAAAAAGAGTGAGAAATGATACAGTGAAGTTAGTGGAGTATATGTCAAATCCCAGATCATTCTACTATATGATGATATAATTTAATGAACATTCTCTTTAGAGTGAATGATTTGGGTTCAAATTCTATCTCTGATGATTTAATCATCTGTATTACTTTGAGCTAGTTATTTAACCTCTTTATGTACCAGTTGCTTTTTTGGAAATGGAGAGGTCTGGACTTGATGGTCCCTGAGGGCTCTTATTAGTTCTAGTTTTATGTTTTTATGACATTTTAAGTGAAAGGGTCTTGAGTAGCAAGAAAATAGTAAGAATTGGACAACTGACCAGTTCTCATCATAAGAACATAGCATGCTTCATGAAAAATTGTTGAGATTTAGTGTTAGAAGAACTGAATTTGAATCTAAATTTTGTCAGGATGTAATCTTTTTTCCCTTGTGCAATTCATACAACTTCTATGGTCCTCAGTTTGTGAATAAAATGAAGAGTTCAGATTCAATGGCCTTTAAGATCCAATCCAGCCCTAGGTTTATAATCCAATGAATTATTAAACAAAGTAGTTCTCTGTATTAATAGCCAGAAATATTGCAAATATCAAAATGTGAAATTTGAAGTAACTTCAGTAGTGGTGAATTCTTGGTAACCTTGGAGATTTTAAGATCCAGTATCATATCAATACTATAACTTAGTCATCTCTAAAGCTCTTCAGATATTTCCTCCATCTGTGCTTAATCATGGAGCTGGAGGTTCCTAAAAATTTCATCAACTGAATTCAAGCTTTACCATGTTCTATTATGAGTGAGGTCCTAGTGGAAAATTTAGCATGCTGTACAAAAATTAGCCTGGCAAAATATAGTGCATCCAGTAAATAGCAAGTCATACCTCAAATAATGGAAAATACACAATTTGCTTCAGCTTGTTCTGAGCACCACTGCTTCTTTAATGGCAGCAAAGAAGGTTCCAAGATTCACAGGGTTTTTTTATAGTAGCTGTAAAATAAATTTATTTGCTAATAGTCTTAATTATGCGATTTTTGCACCATGACCCTACAGTTGATATATAATGTTCAAGGAACATATTGATGTTCCTGATATCAATATGAAAAAAAGGTATTTTTCTGTTAGAAAAGGGAAGTCAGCAGATTTTATCTGAGCCATCTGGCTCAAAGAAGAGCACAGAGAAGAAAGTCAGGATGGCAGCAATGTAGGTTTGTTTGTTTATTTGCACTGTTTATTTGACCTCAAGTTATCTTAAAGAGGGAAATATCCTAAATTGCTTTGTTTTGTTTTTAAAGCACAGACTGCATTGTGTCAAAAGAAAAGGAAATGGGAAGGACATTTAATTCATATTTACAAGTATCTCAAAACTTGAAATGCTTAAGAAAAATGATATAAACATGTGTACATGTATGCAAGGGAAAATATTATTAAAATGAGAAAGATTTTAGCGTCCTTATGTAAATTTCCTTTGAAAAAACCCACCAAAGTTTAGAAATGTGCCACTCTTAAAAGAAATAAGAAGCACCTCAATTGCCTAGCCCATGTCCCCGCAGTAGGGAACTTCCTCCCCTCTAATCTTTTGGAAACACTGTATTAGTCAATATAGGGTATATATCCTATAAGTAGATTATAGGCATTCCTAATTCATATGTAATATTAAAATTATTGGTTGTAACAAAACATTAGGCTTTAGCTAAATTCCAAAAAACAAGGATTATAATGATTTCAGACAAAGCTCTACTAAATATAAATATAGTAAAAAGAAATAAGCCAGGAAATTACACTGTTGTTAAGGACACCCATAGATAATTTATCATAGGAATATATTTTTTCAGTCAATTGTCTTACATAAAAAATATGAAGGAAAATGTATTCAAATGGAAAGGAGAAACAGAAAACAAAAGGCATAACACAAGGAAAGGAATTATAAAGTTCCCCTTTAGACCTATCCAAATCTTGCCAGGTGGTTAATAAGAAATACAGTAAAAGCTTGAATATAACATCATAAAATTTAGAAATGATAGGTCTCTTGTAACTATTGAACAAGAATTAAAATAATTTCATGTACCTCCTCTGTTTTCCATGTCACCTTTGCCAAAGTTTACCATTTATCAGGGAAAAAATAATTTAAACAGAAATGTAGAAAATAATAAATATTATACATTATTTACAATATGAACACATTGGATTTAAAATAGGAATGCATGATTGGTTCAACATAAGGAAAAAATATATATATATAATAAACCATTTTGTAATTTTAATTATAAAAATCATAATTATATTAATTCATCAAAAAAAATTTTGACACTTGGAGTTAACATCTGCTTTTATTAAAAACTGTATAAATTATAAGAATACATGAATGTTCCCTCTTTAGTAAATATCTATCCATTAATATAGGTAAAGGAGAAAGTTTAATCCTTTTGAATAAGAGAAGTGTACTATGAGGATAGAAATTATTATTGCTACTACTATTATTTCAGAATAATAGAAATGCTTGCTAAAACAATATAAAACCTTTAAAAACAGGAATAATTTGAAAATTTTGCAGATAATAAAGACAAAAAAATTCTGGAGAGCTAAAAAAATATGAAAAAGTAATAGTCAATTTTCTGTAAATTCCTTTAACAGAAAAGAGCTTCTCCAAATTAGCAGAAAATAATGAATCATGGGAAATAACATTTTTTCATTTATTGATTTTTAAAATTTACTTTTTAAGTCAAGGTGTTGATTTTAATTCTCTGCCCCACAGAGGTCAATAAATTAGGCATGCAACTTAAAAAACTAGAAAGCGAACAAATTAAAAATCACCAGATGAAAACTAAATTAGAAATACTAAAAATCAAAGGAGAAATTAATAAAATCAAAAGTAAAAGAACTATTGAATTAATAAATATGACTAGAAGCTGGTATTTGAAAACACAGACAAAATAGACAAAGTACTAGTCAATCTAATTTTTTTAAAAAAAGGAAAGAAGAAAACCAAATTATCAGTATCCAAGATAAAAAGGGAGACCTCACCTCTAATGAAGAAGAAATTAAGGCAATCACTAAAAACTATTTTGTCCAATTATATGGCAATGAATATAGCAATCTAAGTGATTTGGACTAATATTTACAAAAATATAAATTGCCTAGATTAATAGTGAAAGAAAGACAATACTTAAATAATCCCATATGAGAAAAAGAAATTGAACAAGCCATCAAAGAACTCCCTAAGAAAAAATCACCAGGGCCTGATGGATTCACAAGTGAATTCTATCAAACCTTCAAAGAACAACTAATCCCAATACCATAAAAATTATTTGACATAATAAGCAAAGAAGCAGTCCTACCAAATTCCTTTTATGACACAAATATGGTTCTGATTCCAAAGCCAGGCAGACCAAAAACAGAGAAAGAAAACTACAGGCCAATCTCCCTAATGAACATAGATGCAAAAATCTTAAATAGAATACTAGCAAAAAGACTGCAGCAAGTGATCAAGCGGATCATCCACCATGATCATGTGGGATTTATACCAGGAATGCAAGGATGGTTCAACATTAGGAAAACCATCCACATAATTGACGATATCAACAAACTAACAAACAAAAATCACATGATTATGTCAATAGATGCTGAAAAAGCCTTTGACAAAATACAACACCCATTCCTATTAAAAACACTAGAAAGTATAAGAATAGAAGGACCTTTCCTAAAAATAATAAACAGTATATATCCAAAACCATTAACAAGCATCATATGCAATGGGGATACATTAGAATCCTTCCTAATAAGATCAGGCATGAAGCAAGGATGCCCACTATCACCTTTATTATTTATCATTGTACTAGAAACACTAGCACTAGCAATTAGAGAAGAAAAAGAAATTGAAGGTATTAAAATAGTCAACGAGGAAACTAAGCTATCACTCTTTGCAGTTGATATGATGGTCTACTTAAAAAATCCTAGAGAATCAACTAAAAAGCTAGTGGAAATAATCAACAACTTTAGCAAAGTTGCATGATAGAAAATAAATACACATAAATCATCAGCATTTCTATATATTTCCAACACATCTCAGCAGCAAGAGTTAGAAAGAGAAGGGGAAGCTGGGTAGCTCAGTGGATTGAGAGCCAGGCCTAGAGACAGGAGGTCCTACGTTCAAATCCGGCCTCAGACACTTCCCAACTGTGTGACCCTGGGCAAGTCACTTGACCCCCATTGCCCACCCTTACTTACCACTCTTCCACCTAGGAGCCAATACACAAAAGTTAAGGGTTTTAAAAAAAAGAGAAAGAGAAATACCATTTAAAATCACCTTAGACAATATAAAATACTTCGGAATCTATGTACCAAGACAAACATAGGAATTATATGAACACAACTACAAAACACTTTCCAGTTAAATTTTGGATTTATACAATTAAAACTAGATGTAAACAACTGGAAAAACATTGAGTACTCATGGGTAAGATGAGCTAACATAATAAAAATGACCATTCTACCCAAATTAATTAACTTATTTGGTGCCATACCTATCAAACTACCAAGAACCTTTTTATACAGAATTAGAAAAAACTATAACAAAGTTTATTTTGAAGAACAAAAGATCAAGAATATCAAGGGAAATAATGAAAAAAAAACGTGAAGGAAGGTGACAAGCAGTGGTCATCAAAACAATATGGTACTGGCTAAGAGATAGAAGGAAGGATCAGTGGAATAGACAAGGGATAAGTGACCTCAGCAAGACAGTCCATGATAAACCAAAAGAGTCCAACTTTTGGGATAAAAATCCACTATTTGACAAAAACTGCTGGGAAAATTGGAAAACAATATGGGAGAGATAAAGTTTAGATCAACATCTCATACTCTACACCAAGATGAATTCAGAATGACTTAAATATAAAGAAGGAAACTCTAAGTAAATTAGGCAAACACAAAATAGCATACTTCTCAGATCGCTGGGAAAGGAAAAATTTTTAAACCGACCAAGAGTTAGAAAAATTACAAAATGTAAAATAAAAAATTTTGATTACATTAAATTAAAAAGTTTTTTTTACAAACAAAAACAATACAACAGGGGGCAGCTGGGTAGCTCAGTGGATTGAGAGCCGGGCCTAGAGATGGGAGGTCCTTGGTTCAAATCCGGCCTCAGACACTTCCCAGCTGTGTGACCCTGGGCAAGTCGCTTAACCCCCATTGCCTACCCTTACTGCTCTTCCACCTATGAGTCAATGCACAGAAGTTAAGGGTTTAAAATAAAATTTAAAAAAAAAAACAATACAACCAAAATCAGAAGGGAAACAAAAACTGGGGTAAAATCTTCATAACAAAAACCTCTGACAAAAGTCTAATTACTCAAATTTATAAGGAGCCAAATCATTTGTACAAAAAATAAAGCCTTTCCCCAATTGATACGTGGGCAATGGACATGAATAGGCAATTTTCAGAAAAAGAAATCAAACCTATCAATAAGCACATGATAAAGCATTCTAAATCTCTAATAATTAAAGATATGCAAATCAAAACAACTCTTAGGTATCACCTCACACCTAGCAGATTGGCTAAAATGACAGCAAAGGAAAGTAATAAATGCTGGAGTAATAAATGTGGCAAAATTGGGACATTAATTCATTGTTGGTGGAGTTGTGAACTGATCCAACCATTCTGGATGGCAATTTGGAACTGTGCTCAAAGAGCACTAAAAGACTGTGTGCCCTTTGATACAGCCATACCATTGCTGGGTTTGTACCCTAGAGAGATCATAGATAAACAGACTTGTACAAAAATATTTATAGCCGTGCTTTTTGTGGTGGCAAAAAACTGGAAAACAAAGGTATACCCTTCAATTGGGGAATGGCTGAACAAACTGTGGTAGCTGTTGGTGATGGAATACTATTGTGCTCAAAGGAATAATAAACTGGAGGAATTCCACGTGAACTAGAATGATCTCAAGGAATTGATGCAGAGTGAAAGGAGCAGAACCAGGAGAATATTGTACACAGAGATTGATACGCTGTGATAAAATGAAATGTAATGGACTTCTATACTGGCAGCAATGCAATGACCCAGGGCAATTCTGAGGGATTTATGGAAAAGGAAGCTACCCACATTCAGAGGAAGAACTACAGGAGTGGAAACACAGAAGAAAAACAACTGCTTGAACACATGGGTTGATGTGGACATGATTTTGGATGTAAACTCTAAATGACCAACCTAGGACAACTATCAATAATATGGAAATAGGTCTTGATTGATGATACATGAAGAAACCAGTGGAAATGTGCGTCGGCAGGGTCTGGGGGAATTTTGGGGGTTGGAGCAGAGACTAAGAACATGAATCATGTAACCATGGAAAAAAATTTCTAAAAAAGAAAATTTAAAAAATAATAAAATAAAATAAAATGCTATCTTCCCGCAAAAAACCAAACAAACAAATAAATAAATTTTCTGCCCCAAAATGTGAATATGTAAAAATCTTTTAAGATTCTCTTTTAGATGTGCATCCAGTTTACCATTTCCTACCACTATCCATATTTGGTGAGTAAGAGGAGCCTCCAAAGGCATTTATTTGTCATGGAAGATATACTTTCCAAAGTCCATATGGAAGAAAGTCTCCCCAAAGAAATTTTAATTACTCATATTTTGCATTTGCAAAGTGGAGATCCATCTTCCACTAAGGGTTCTGGCATAATAACCCCATAACAATAACCACATAGATAAAAACTGCTTGTTTTCTTTATTTCTTGAGGTTAGAAGGCCTCCTTTTTTAAATTAATCCATTGTTGTATACATTCAGGTGTGAGCCAGGTTAAGAATTGGAAATATTTTTATTGAGTCTAAAATTTCATGTATGCATATTCTGAGAATTCAACAAAGAAGGAGAAACATGCAATTTTCCCCAAATGAATTTCTACAACAAAAAGTAGCTACCCCCAACTTATTGGAAAGAATAAATAACAGCATAAAATATCATTAACTGATTTTTTTTAATGGCATCTGACTTTTTAGGGCAGCCTATTATTTAATAATTTTTAATCCCCAAAAAGATGCACTATATAGAAATATCAATATATAATATCTGACAAATTCACATTTAATATAAATATAAATGTCATATACTTGAAACTATATACATATAGATACATCTTTGTGTGTCCATTTATGTGTATTTGTATGTAAATAATAGATAGGTTTTCTTAAATGAATTTCTACTCTAGAAAATACCTTCCAACAGTTTAGTGAAAAGCATTATTTTATTTATCACCATCTCTTTAACACTGGTATTCTTGCAGTTTTGAATTGTGGCTACAAATCATTTCAAAATATTTTCCTAAAAGACAAACCTCCCCCACCAAAATTAGTGTAGCTCAACGACCTAATTGCCTATATACTAAGAGTATGCAATGTTTCATACATATAGTCTCTTCTGAAAAGAAGGTAAGGAAGTATATTTTCTCCTCCCATCTTCATGGTCAAGCTTTGTCATTATAATTAGAAAGCATTCATTTTCATTTTTGCTTTTTTGTTTCAATATTTGAGTCTTTCTCATTCTGAAATCAGCGCAGCAAGAAAGCCAACACAAAAGCAGAAGAAGCTGTAGAGAATTTTACCATTTGGCTGTTCATCAGACAAAGAATAGCCACACTCTATTCTATTCTTTTTTTTCCTTGTAAATATATGCTCATGAAACAATGTTTCAACATTGTTGATGGAGTTATGAACTGATCCAATCTTTCTGCAGAGCAATTTGGAACCATGCCCCAAATGCTTTAAACCTATAGATACCTGTTGATCTAGCTATACCAATCCTAGATCTGTATTTCAAAGAGATTTTTAAAAGGGAGAGAGGCAAAAGCTATTCATACAAAACTATCTGTAGCAGCTCTTTTAGTGGTGGCAAATATTTGGAAATTGAGGGGACATCAAGGAATTGGAGATTGGCTAAACAAGTTGGTATATGATAATGATGGAATATTATCATAAGAAATAATAAATAGCATGACTTCAGAAAAAGCTAGAAAGATTTATATGAACTGATGCAAAGTGAAGTGAGTAGAACCAGAAGAACACTGTAAAAAGTAACAGCAATATTGTATATCAACTGTGATCCAAAACAACTCCAAAGGACTCATGATGAAAGTTTTATTTAATACCAGAGAAAGAACTGGAGATTGAGGTCAGATTGAATCATATTATTTTTCACTTCATGTTTTTCAAGAGTTATTTTAATTTTTTCCATGATGTCTTCTTCCATTATGACAAAAATGGAAATAAATTTTACATGATAGCACATGAATAACCTATATTGCACTCTTATCATATTAAGAAGGGAATAGGGGAGGGAGGAAAATAATTTGAAATTCAAAATATGAGAAAATAAATGTTAAAAATGATTCTAAATTTAATTGGGAAAATAAAGTATTACTGACGAAAATAATTACACAGTGAGAAGTCATGATTCTATTTTGTTTCAAAGATTTGCAACATCTCTTTATGGAAGGTTGTATATATGGAATTAAAACACAAACATGCCAAGAAAATCTGTCTAAGATCTCATCCATGTAGTGAGTCAAAAATTCAATTTTATTACTGTAAAATAAGAAATTTGGACTCGATAATTATGAAGTTTCTTTCAAGCTCCAGATTTATGATTTTAGCAAGTTCAGAAGTTTAAATTCCTCAGCCTGAGTTCCTTGTAAGCCCAATAAGAATTTCATTCACCAATAGATCTAGAAGTCTGGCAACTAAATAAAAGAATATAGTGTGAAGATAATTTTAATACCTCTACTCAATTTAATCAGTGTTTGCCTATTATTGTGATTTAATAGATAGATATCACTGCTTGTATTAGTAAGTATACTAAAATGGAATTAACTGTGGAAGGTTTCTTGGTTAATGGTATAATAATAAGCGCATATAAGCTATAATTGATTAACTGACTATATTAGTGATATTTTTCATGCATCATTGGTTATATATTAATTGTATGTGATTTATAAGATAGATTTATATTGTGTTAGTCCTGTTATAAGGGTTTAATCTAATTTTATACTCTTGTTTTAATGCTGCCCCTTCCCCCACCTCTTATGCATGCAATATTTGAAGTAAGATTCACATGGCTCAGCAATACCCCTCACTCCACTGATCACTCTTGCCACTTATGTGATGTTTACTTTAAAACCACAACTTCCTAAGGTTCCCCATTAGAATAATACAGGCAAAATCTTATTAACTATGGAAAAAACCCACAAAATACTCTTGACAAAATATTAGTGATTAATTAGTGGCCTTTTAACCTGTAAGTGATTTATTAAAAAAAAAAAAACAAAAAAAAAACAACTAACTGCACCACTCCCCCAATCCCCTCCCAAATAGGGATCTCTCACTGTTCTAAACTTCTTTTCCCAAAACATGGTTTTATTTTAAAAAAATAAACAGACCCTTTTCTAGGCTAATTTAATGTACTGGGGGACTTAGGGGTTAAGATGGTGGCAGAGTAGAGGCAGGGCAACTTTCTCTCCTTACCAATGGATACAGAGTACCTCCAAAGGACAAATAAACAAATCCATAGGAAAGAAGGGACCCCACAATAGGGAGCAGTATCGAAGGTACATGGGATTTGGGCACTTCCACATCATAAGGGGGGGAAATAGCTCTCATCAAAACGTGAGTGGGTCACCCATCCTCCACTCCACCCACAATACCAGAGGCAGAGGCTGCGCTACAGAGTTAGAGTGACCAGGGGCACAAAATCTAGCTCCTTGGCAGCTAACTGGCACCACTAGGAGCTTCCACCTGAGAGCAGCAAGATCTGAGATCCCAGGTGGCTGGAAAACTCAGACCTTGGACACAGGAGTGCGGCTGAGAGAGGCAGCAGCAGTGCCCAGCTTGCTCAGACTCAGGGGAAAACCTCAGGTGGTAGAGCAAGCATGGGCCAAGTTTTGGGCTCTGGGCAGCCGGCTAGGACCACGGGGGCTTGACCTTGAAAACAGATAGACCTGAGACTCCAGGAGTCTGGAAAACTCAAACCTTGGACACTGGAGTAGGGCTGAGAGAGGCAGCAGCAGAGCCCAGCACATTCAGACTCAGGGGAAAACCCGAGGTAGAGGAGCAAACGTGGGCCAAGTTCTGGGCTCTGGGCAGCTGGCTAGGAACACAGGGGCTCGACTCTGAAAACAGCTAGACCAGAGACCCCAGGAGGGTCTCCAGAGAAACCAGGAGACTCACAAAGTAGCTTCAGAAAAAATTGCTCCCTAACTCCACACAAAGAGAATCAGATTGCTTTACTCAGACTTCTGGAAGATGAAGCACAATGATGCCAAGCAAAGCCCAAGAAATAAACAAAAAGACAAAATAAAAAACCCTCTACCACTTGATAACTTCTGCACAGAAAAAAAAAAACAGAAAACAGAGGAGGACAAACAATCAAAGGCATGCAAACCTTCCCAAAAAATTAAAATGGGTCACAAGATCTTGAAGAGTTAAAATCTAAGATCATGAGAAAGATGGAAGTGATCTGGCAAGAAAATAACAGTTTAAAAGGCAGAATTTCACAATTGGAAAGTGAGGCTCTGATATAAAATGAATTGATAAGCAAATTTAAGACCAGAAATGACCAGCTGGAAGCCTTGAAGAACCAGATAGACTAGATTGAAAAAGAAAAGGACTTAATGGGCGCCCCAAACTTGCTCTAACTCTTATGGGCTGGCTTTGGTCCTGTAGGTGGGAGGGGGGGTGAGTTGCTTAGCTTGCATTTTAGTGAAAGCTATTTCACCCCCTTATAGCATGGAAATGTCCCGATCCCACGTACCTTCAATGCTGTACCTTCAATGCTGTACCCTGTTGTGGGGTTTTGTTCATCTGGATTTGTTTTTATGTCCTTTTCAGGAGTCTTATATGTGTGGGTTAGGGGAGGTTAAGCAACTGCTTTTTACTCTGCCACCATCTTAACCTAGAACCCCCTTCTATCTTTTCTGCTATTAAGAGCAATTTTTCAGAATTACAGAAATCTTTCATGTAGACTTATAAACATTTTGACCTTAATGAGTCCCTTAAATTTTGTCTTTCTTATTTACCTTTTTGGGCTTCCCTTGTGTCTTGTGTTTGTACTTCATATTTTTTATTTAGGCCTGCCTTATTCCTCAGGAATTCTTGGAAATCTTCTATCTTATTGAATGTCCATTTCTCCTCCTGAAATAATATACTCAGTTTTCCTGGATAGGTGACTCTGGGTTATAAACCCAAACCTTTTGCCTTCCCGAATATCATATTTTAGTTATACATAGGCTCTGTTTTCTGGGATATTGGTTACCATCTTAAACTTCAGTCCTTGCTTGATGTTATTCTCAGCTTATTTTCTGGGTCTGAGGGCTAAGAGATTTAGGCTCAAGTTTTGGTCTTGCTGTGTACTGATCCAATCAGGTATACTTTTGATTGCCCTGTCTTAGAGCTCTGTCCTGAGCTTTGGGCAGAAAGATCAGTACTTAGTACTATAAGCCACCCTAAACTGTGTACTATGTATGTCCTTATTCCAAACCCAGACTGGAAATCTTGGCTTTGCTCTGGGCCCATGTGAATCAGTCCACTTCAGCCCAGTTTGCCCTGGCCTGGGACTCTGGACTTCTCCACAGATTTGAAATTTCAAGGGGCATGGGTTGGCTTGTACTACTATTATCCAAGGCTGGATCTTAGCATCTAAATGTTGGCTTGGGCTTAGGTTCTGAACCTGGGATAGGAGATGGGGGTGATGGGCTTGTTCTTAGCTTGCTCTTCCCTCCTTGCTACAGCCTTTTGCTAGCTCTGCTTTCCTGTCATCCCAGTTCCCTAGATAATTTCTGCCTCCCTTTTGTTTGTTTGTTTTTTTCTTGAAAGTTATTTCACTCTGTCTCCTTGTTGGTTCTTTCACTCCTGTATTTGTTTTGTTGCAATATTTTAATCTTAGTCAGAGAGGATTCTCATGGTGATGTGAAGCAACTCTGGTTCACTCCTCCAACTTGGCTCTGCTCTTCCATTTGTTCTTGCAGTGACATTTCTAAGCCTCATGTTTTGAAATTAGAAAAGGCTTCATAAGTATAATTTCAGAGTAAAAAAAAGTGCTCAAGGCTATGGGCTGTCCATGGAGAAGCTGTTTTATGATCCTTTGTGAAGATTTGGAAATGGGAGAAGTAGGAGATCTTGAGTTGTTGATTAAATGCTTTGCAAAATGGATTTCCTGAAATTATTGTTCCACACCTAGTTTCAATCTTTGATATAGGATATTTATGTGCAGGACTAGGAAATTACTGCTTTTTTCTATGGCTTTCTTTTTATTACTTCCTTTAATATCCTTCAGCATCTGTTACTCTTATATGTATTTGACATGGAAAACTATCTTTTTTAGTTAATTTTTAACTAATTTTATCTCCATAAGCTTCACATAAGATGTTGGAAGGCAGGGTCTTCTTCCTCCTTGCTCTTACCTGATACTAAGGCTGATCTCTGTGTCTAGTAGGAATTTAATTTAAGAAATGCTTATTGAATTGAACTGCCCTCTATGCACCTTTCATATGGGAAAGATTTTTTTTAATCCTAATCATGTTTCAATATTAAGTCCCCAAGTATGAGTATTTTGCTCCTTAACGTCATCTTTTACTCTTATGGTTCACTTTTTCTCATATAAGATTGTGCATACTTGTATATCACTGCTACTTTTGAAGCTCCCTAAGTGCAGATACTGCATCTTAAATCATGTTTGGATCTATCTCATTGCCCAACCCAAAGGTATGGTCATAGTAGAAACATTTGACTAAATGGTCAAGTAAAGAAAATAAATGCGAGATTCAATGGAAATATATTCCCTTTTCACTTTTTCTTGATGCCTTTCTATGTTTATTATTCTGTTTACATGCTTAAAAAGCATGGGAGCAAGCATAAAGCTATGCTTCATTCCATTGGTGTCCCTGAAAGTGTAAGAGCAGTGTCCATCTAGAAGTAGCATAAGCATGCCATCATGAAATTGCTATACAATAATGATGAACTTCTCTAGGCAGTCAAATTTAACCATTATCTCCACAAGTCTTCATGACTTAAAAATATCAGATGCCTTAGCCATATTTGTTTGTTACTTTAAATCATTGTAATGGTATCTCCTGCAAGAACCTATTTTAATTTTTTTTTGAAAAGATTTGTGTTTGCAGTGAATAGAAATAAACATAATAGGTTGTATAAGAAATGATTTGAGATATCTTACACAGAATGAATTGCATGCAAGATGTCAAATAGCAGATCTCTTTAGTACCTGAAAGAGGTGTTGGATTTTTCATGGAGGCAGATTAAATAATGAAGTATCCAGAGGCTTCTGTACCATTTCCTATGCTTAAAATACAGAGGATGGACTCTCATATGTCTGATAAATACCCTTTTTGACAGGTTCAGTGTAGAATTTCTGGAATATATCTAGAATTGTATGTTATGAAAAGAACTGACTGGCTTCCAATCTACATTGGGGGAAGATATCATGGATCTGTCAGAGTATCTTAGCAATAAAATTTCATAGCTCTGATGTAATTACAATACATATTATATTACAAAACCAATTCCAAGAAACTATTGTAGCTGCAATGTGATTTTTATTTTTTAGTGGGATTTATATTGGTTCCTAGGGTACCAAATACTTTTGAGTAAATAGGTTGATGATATCTACAATATAATGTTTTCCATTTGAGAAATTGCATTATCCTGATATATTTAGGAAGATGGTATCCATCTTAGCTTCACTTTATAAATAAGTTGCATTTTGTTGATTGAAGTAGAAATGTGAAATGTATATTGATGTGAATGATTTCTGTTTCAGTCCTAACTCAAGTTGCTTTCCTTATGTTTTTATCCCTAGATTGCATGTAGAATTTAGTGTCTTCTACTACCAATGAATGATTTTTATCTGTTATGAAAAATTACAAGATTGCAGTGAAAGCTGATTGTCTTAAGAAAATTGGAACTTGTCCTAATAATGAGCCTTAGTTCTCCATCTCAGCCCCTTAATCATGCTCATTTATTCCTAGTCTTGACTAGTATTTATTCTGCTTCTACTCACAATCTAATTTGAAAAAAAAGTGATTTGTTTAAAAATTATATTGGTCAGATTATGATAGGTGGTTATTTTAGTGTCAGGAGCCTGTCACTATGGTTGATTAGGGTAGGAGTAAGATAATCTTCTACTTTATAATGCCCCTTAGCTACATATGCTGCAGGGAAATGTTGGCCAGAGAAGAAACCTATTTCTTTCTCCCATTATCCTTCCTCTGGTTCTTTGTTTTTCTCATTATGAATCCTGTTGATAAGCAATGTAAACAGAACTATATGCCATTTGAAACTTTGCCAGTAATTTGAGCTTGCGTATTGATATATACAAATATATGTCCACCACAGTCAGATTAAAAAGACAATATTCTTTTTATTCAATGAATCCTTTTGGAAATACAATTTCTTAAAGGATGAGAGTGAATTGTCTTTATTATTATATGTGATATTATTTAGTTATGGATTTAAATATCTTTCTCATAGGAATTTAAATATTAATTTAAATGCTTCAAAAACTTGTTAACTCCTTAACTAACGTGTTGAGAACACTGTTTATAAGATTATAAACAAGTAACACAATTTAGATATGACATTCTTTTTTACCTCTTTGAGTCAGTGTCTATATTAAAAAAGAACAAACATCCTTTCAAAATTATATGATTCATAGAATTAGAATTAGATGATTAAATTCAATTAAGTAAACATCTATTAAGCATCAAGCTACTACCACTAAGATAAAGTAGATACTTTAGATACAATGACAAAAAATAAATAATCCCTCTCTCTAGTACTTTATTTTGTATTTTCTTCTCAAGAAACATACAAGAGATAAGATGACTGTAAAAGAAACATTCAGGAAGGACTTGGGACAAGTAGAAAAAATGTCACAGATATAGTCTCTGACTTGAGTATTGAAAAAAGGTAAATATTCCAACAAAAGAGGAGTTTATTTTAGGCACAGGGTAGAGCCTATGCAAATGAAGAGATATTAGAGAGGGGATGTCTAGGTCAAGGAACAGCTAATGGGCTAATGTTGAATTAGTGAAATAAGGAAAGGTAGATAGGATTTAAATTAAATTATATGCCATGTTGAAGTACTTATGTTCTATGCTCTTGGCAATGGCAGTTCACCAAAAGCTTTTGAGAAAAGGAGCTAGATGTTCAGACTTGCTCCTTAGAAAGATTATTTTAGAATAAAGATGAAAGAAAGAAAGAATAGACTAGCAAAGAAGCTAAGTAGACTATTACACTTCACCATGAGAGTCGATATGTGCCTGAATTACAATTATGTCTCATGCAAGTGAGGAAATATATGAGAAATCCATTGTGAGACTGAAAGTGAGAAGACTGGGTTGGGTAAAATGAATAAATGAAAAAGAATAATTGAGAGCCATTTTAACATTGAGAACAAAGGAAATTGGAAAGATTTTGCTATCTCCAACAGAAATCAGGAATAATGAAGACAGACCAAGTTTCAAGGAAAATGATAATGAATTCTGTTTTGTGAATTTTATGTTTTAGATGCTTATTTGATATCATTTTTCTTAATAAGTAGATAATTTTTTCAGACTAAAATTGAAGAGAAATGTTGTATGGATGTATAGATTTGGAAGATAATACTTGAGTCGATGTGAACATTTGAAACTATCAAGAAGAGAATATAGGGAAGGAATAGAAAATAACCTTAGACTCTTTAACAAAGGTAGCATCCAAATGCTACCTTTGTTAAGAAGACAGAATATAAATAAAAATCAAAGTTAAGAGGTTTATAAAGATTACATCTAGCCAATAGGAGAAGAGGTTGGAGAGAATGCTCTCTTGGAAAAACAAAATAAAAGTGTTCCACAGTTCAGAAAATGGTCTTCAATGTCAAAGTATACAGAAGGCATCAAGAGGTATGAAGTAACCAAAATGACCTTCAAATTTAGCTTCTAAAAAGATTTTGGTTAACCTTCACATGATAAGTTTCAGTCAATTATTGGGATTCAGAATCAAATTTGAAAGGGGTGAGAAGGTGGAGAGAAAAAGGAAAATATAAGTTTATAGATTATTCTCTTTAGTATCTTTGTAGCAAGAGCAAATTTCTAAAGATTGAGTGAAATCTCAGCACATTTGTATTTAGATGTCTACAATGTCTCAGAGAGTTTCAAAATAGACATTTTTGAGCTATATAAGTGAAGATTAGAATTGGTTGGTGGAAAGAGGGATCAGGGTAGTTTTTTGGAAGAGATGGCCTTTATTTTAGGATTTAAAAGTTGTGTAGGAATTTAATATTCAAAGACAGAATGTGGAAAATTTAAAGACATATTTAAGGGACAGAGAATTGTTTGGTTTGAAGGAAGTGGCAAATATGTGGAGAGAATGTCTGATAAGGTAGATCCTGATGATATAGATACTTAAGGGGTTTTGGAATTAATCTAAAGATTAATATGAAATTTCAACTGTGACAGACTAATTATATGCAGAGGAAGGAATATTGTGTCTTCAGTGGTGTCAAATATAAATTTCGTTCGTTATGGAAGAAAGTGACAAATCAAAGACCTTTACTGAAGTTGTAGTATTCCAGCCCTCTCTTAGGGTGGCACTCTACAGATAATATAAGCAAAGAATCAACACCATTTGATGACTGTCAAAGAAAATTCCAGGTTTTTAATTATAAGAACCAATAGATACTTATTTTTAAAAAGTGCAAATTAAACTTCATAAAAGGTAGCGTGGATGTTATAGTCTTGCTTTCACTTTCTGTCAGCTTTTATAAGTGTTGGTACTCTCCCTTCACTGGTCAAGAACATAATTGCTCCATAATTCTTAACAAATCTTGAAGAGTTGCTATTATCCAGCCTTCTTCTCAGAATTCCCTTCACTTAGCTGGTCTTCAGATGAGACATATTTTCAGACTTTATAAGAAGCATCCATTCTTAAAACCTTCCTAATTCGGTAAACCCTATTTCACTTATGATCACAGCTTCACATACACACTACTAAGGAGAACTATAAACTAGAACACTACTGGAGGTTTATTATTAGAAAAAGACTCATAATAAATGTTTAAATGTAGTAAAACATACCTTCCAAAAGAAACAATTTCAGAATAATTTTTATAGTCTTTGCCAATGCCAGAGTTTGAATAAATTTTATAAAACATTTAGTGAGAACCTTAGGCTTAAATAACTCTGAATATTGCTATGAAAATTGGAAATCTGTTCAGCAAAAACAATGTGTAGACCAACGTCATCCACTGTATACCAAGAAAAGCTGAAAAGAAGCACCTACCTTAGACTTAACAAATGACTCAAAGATAAATTAGAAGAGCATGGAAAGATTGTTTTTTTTTTATTTGTATTGGATAAGGAAAGAGTCTGTGACTAAAGAAAGTATTCAGATATTATGGAAGATACAGAGGATAATTTTGATTATATAAAAATAAACCTTTTTGCTTTTAAAAAACAAAATCTAGAAAATTAGGAATGAGGCAATAAAAAGGAAAAAAAATCTTTGTAGTAAATTTCTCTCAGAAAAGTCTGATTTCCATGATAAATAGGGAATATGTACAAATTTGCAAGAATTATATCTATTTATCAAACAATGATAAGAATTTAACAAGTAGTTTTCAGAGGAAGAAATCCAAATTATCAATAGCCAAAGGAAAAATGATTCAATTCACACTAAGAAATGTAAATAAAGCAACTTTATTCTCATGTGATTGAGTAGGTAAAAAGAAAAATGGAAATTCTTGGAAGGGCTTGGCACATTCCTTGGAAGGAACAGGCACATTATTTTATTTTGGGTGAAACATGAAATGATCTAGACATTGTAAGTACTGGAAACTGTAACTATGCCCCAAAACTTATTAAATTATATATACATTTTCCCTCATCAATATCACTAGCAGGTCTATAGTAGATAATATAGTATAGTAGATCTATATTCTTTGAGTCAAAGAAAGAGGGAACAAGGTGATAGATGCAAAAAAATATTTATAATAACTTTTTGTAATGACAAAAAATTAGAAACTACTGCTGTCTTCATACATTGGGAAATTACTCAAGAAATTAAGGTATATATGATTATAATAAAAGGTGTGCAGAAAAAACATGGTAATAGAAATGATTTTAGAAAAATCTATCAAAATATCAAAAAATAATAGCAGAATTTAGAATATAAACAATCAATTATAATTCCAGAGGACCAATGATGAAATATGTAATCTTACCTTAATGGCTTCAAGGTGAGGATTGAGACTTAAAAAAATTCAGCCATTGGGAGAATTTATTTTCTTAGAATATCAATGATTTTTAAAATTTTTGATGAATGATGAAGTAGAGGGAAAGAATATTAATTTTGTTATTAATCAAAAAAATTAAACTTAAAAATAAAAGAAGTGCCTTATGCTTTATATTTATTGCAAAGGAATTAAACCTTAAATTAAACCTTATTATAAAACCTTATTATTTAACTATTAAACCTTTATTAAACATTAAACCTGAATTCCTCATCTTCAAAAACTTGGAGAGGAACATCATGACACATACATGTAAACAACAGCTGTCACGATAGAGAGCTAATTTTGCCGAACTATATTTACCTTTCTATTCTCTCTGCACTTCAGTTGATGCCCTTATTCTTTTTTTTTTTCCCTTGCCCAGAATGTAGGGACTTTTCCTTCCCTGCCATTTCTCTCCCTTGCTTAAAATGAACTAGAGATTTAATCAGTCCCCACAACAGGCTCTAAAGTGAAACAATTCTCCCCCATTCCCAAACTTATCCACTGCTTCCATTTAGAATCCCATTGATGTGGAGAATAATGCAATTGAAAAAGAAAAAGAAAACTTTACCTTTCATCTTAGGATCAATACTAAGTATTGGTTCCAAGCAAAAGAGTGTGTCAATTATTTATTTTTTAATAGTTCACATTTACCTTCCTCTACCACAGTTAAGGATTTTCCATATTCTTAAATAACTTTTTAAACAATTATTTTATTTTCCCCCAATTACATGTAAACTAGTTTCTATCATTTTCCAAAGAATATTGAGTCTCAAATTCTCTCCCTCCTTTCCTCTCCACTCTATTTTGTTTGCCTCCTTGAGAAGGTAAACAATTTCATACAGATTTTACATTTGCAATCATGTCAAACATTTTTTCATATTAATCCTTTTGTGAAAGGAAACTAGAATAAGAAAATTAATAAAAAATGAAAAAAAAAGTTTGATTTGATCTGCATTCAGACTTTATTAGGTTTTTTTCTCCAGAAGCACATCCTATTTTTAACAATTCCTTTATAATTGTTTTAGATCATTATATTGCTGAGAACAATTAAGTTATGCACAGTTCATTGTTAAGTTAAGTTCATTGTACAGCATTCCTGTCACTGTGTACAATGTTCTCCTGGTTCCACTTATTTCATTCTGCTTCAATTCATGTAAATCTTTCCAAGTTTTTCTGAGATGCTCCTGCTTGTCATTTCTTATAGCACAATAATATTCCATTACAATCGCATACTATAGCTTACTTAGCCATTCCCCAATTGATGGTTATTCTCTCACTTTCCAATTCTGTGACCCTACAAAAAGAGCTTCTTTAAATATTTTTAACTTATAAGCCTTTTGTTTTCTTATTTCTTTGGGGATACAAACCTAGTAATGGTATTGCTGGGTCAAAGGGTATGTACTGTTTTATACTTCTTTGGGCATGAGTCCAAATTGTTTTCTAGAATGATTGAATCAGTTCACCACTCCCCAACTGTGTATTAGTGTCTCAATCTGATAGGTTTGGGATAGTATCTTAGAGTTGTTTTAATTTGCCTTTTCTCTAATGAATAGTCATTTAGAGTATTTATTGCATAACTGAATCAAGTTTTAAGTACTTTGTATGAGAACTGCCTGTTCATGTCCTTTGACCATTTATCAGTTGAGGAATGACTTAGTCTTATATATTGAAATCATTTCTCTATATATTTGAGAAATGAGGCCTTTACTAGAAAGATTTGTGAAAATAATTTGCACCATTTTGATTCCCGTGTATTACTCTCCATCCTATTTCCTCCTGTTTAGATTCTGACCACCACCTCCTCCAATTTGCCCTCTTTTCTATCAACCCTACCACTTTTCTCTTTTCCCCTTTTCCTTTTCCTTTAAGTGAGATCGATATCTATACCTGTAAGTGAGATCGATATCTATACCCTAATGATTGGGTATGTTCTTCCTTTGTTGAGCCAATTGCAATGAGAATGAGATTCATATGTTCTGTTTCCTGCCTCCCCCATCTTCCCCATCATTCTTTGTTGGTTTAGTCTCAGGTTCAGAACCTGGCACAGCAGATGTGGGGTGGGGGGTGTGGCTTGCTCTTGGGTTGCTCTTTACGCTTTGCTATAGTCTTGCTGACTGTCTTCCCCTCTCACCCCAGTGACCCAGATATTCTCTACTTACCTTTTAAGTCTTTCTTTTTTTTAAAGTTGTTTCTATTTCCTTGTTGGTTCTTTCACTCCTGTATTCGTCTTATGACATTACTTTGATTTTGGTTGGAAGGGATTCTTGTGGTGACCTTGAATTTCTCTGCTCTATTCTGCCATCTTGAATCTACCCCTGGAAGTGCTGCAACATGAATTTTTGAGATGCTTTCCTTCTCTGAGATTCTAAGATTCCCCCCTCACTGGAAAATTTGTTTCATGCCTCTTTCATGTAAATAATTTACTTCATTCTATTTTCTCCTTCCTCATCTTCCCAATGCATTTCTCTTTCTCATGCCTTTCTGATGTTTATATATATATATATAATCCCATCACATTCACATCACGTCCTTGCCCTCTCTATCTATGTGTTTTCATTCCTTCTAACTGCCCTAATCAAGATAAAGTTCTTTGGAGTTACAAGAATCATCTCCCCATGTAGGTCTGTGAGCAGTTTAACCTTGCTAAATATCTTTTAATTTCTCTTTTTATGCTTCCCTTGACTCTTTTATTTTTGAGAGTAAAATTTTCCATTCACCTCTATTCTTTTCATTAGGAATGTTTGAAAGACCTCTATTTCATTATATACCCATTTTTTCCCTTGAAGGATTATGCTCAGTTTTGCCCGGTAAGTGATTCTTGGTTGAAATCCTAGTTCCTTTGCCATCTGGAATATCATGTTCCAGGACCTTGGATTTTTTAATGTAGATATTGCTAAATCTTGTGTTATCCTGACTGTGGCTCCATGATATTTAATTTTTTTTCTTTATCATTGCTTGCAGTATTTTATCATTGACCTGAGAATTCTAGAATTTAGCTATACTATTTCTGAGAGTTCTTTAGGGCTCTGTTTCAGGAGGTGATCAGTGGATTCTTTCCATTTCTATTTTGCCTCCTGGTTCTGGAATATCAGGGGTATTTTTCTTGATAATTTCTTGGAAGATAATGTCTAAGCTCTTTTTTTGATCTTGGCTTTCAGGGAATCAAATTATTCTTAGATTATCTCTCCTGGATTTGTTTTCCAGTCCAGTTGTCTTTTCAATGAGGTATTTCACAATTTCTTCTGCTTTTTATGCAATAAAAATAATAATTAGTAAGGGCACCTGGAGAGGCAAATCAAAAACTAATTGGAAATTAAATAATGTGATTCTCCAAAACCAGCTAGTCAAAGAAGAAATCATAGAAACAATCAACAATTTCATTGAAGAGAATGACAATGATGAGACATCCTACCAAATTCTGTGGGATGCAGCCAAGGCAGTACTCAGGGGGAAATTTATATTCTTGAGTGCATATATTAACAAATTAGGAAGGGCAGAGAATAATGAATTGGGCATGCAACTTAAAAAAATTAGAAAGCAAGCAAATTAAAAATCCCCAGATGAAAACTAAATTAGAAATACTAAAAATCAAGGGAGAAATTAATAAAATATAAAGTAAAAGAACTATTGAATTAATAAATAAGACTAGAAGCTGGTATTTTGAAAAAACAGATAAAATAGACAAAGTACTGATCAATCTAGTAAAAAAGGAAAGAAGAAAACCAAATTGACATTGTCAAAGATGAAAAGGGAGACCTCACCTTTAATGAAGGGGAAATTAAGGCAATCATTAAAAACTATTTTGCCCAATTATATGGCAATAAATATAGCAATCTAGGAGATATGAATGAATATTTGCAAAAATACAAATTGCCTAGATTAACAGCAGAAAAAATAGAATACCTAAATAATCCCATATCAGAAAAAGGAATTGAACAGGCCATCAAAGAACTCCCTAAGAAAAAATAATTGTTTCTTAATGCCTCATGAAGTCATTACCTTCCAGTTGCCCAATTCTAATTTTAATTTTGATTTCTTGAGTGAGCTTTATACCTACTTTTCCTTTTGGCCAGTTCTACTTTGTAAAGAGTTCTTTTCTTTAGTAAATTTGTGTACTTCTTTTTCCATATGGCCTATTCTGTCTTTTAAGAAGTTGTTCACTTCATTGCATTTCTATATATCTTTTTCCAGGTGGCCAATTCAACTTTTTTCTTCATTGGATTTTTGTGCCTCTTTTACTAATTGGCATATTTTTTTTAAGATATTAATTTCTTCATTATTTTTTGTATTCTCTCCTTTACCAAGCTGTTGACTCTTTTTTTTTCATGATTTTCCCATATCACTCTCATTACTTTTCCCAATTTTTCTTCTACCTTGCTCATTTGTTTTATAAAATATTTTTGAGATCCTCCATTAATTTTGGGGAGATTGAGAGAAATTAATATTTTTCTTGGAGATTTTGGATGAACATGATTGGTAGCAATCAAATCCAGGGAAGAACTGGGAAGTGAATGGAAAAATACTAGTTTCTCAGCCTCACAGATAGATTCAAGTTAGCCACCTTTCTCTCTGAGATTTGATTTGAAGGAACCTCTGTTCACTTATCAGCTCTGGCCTTTCATTCTTAGTTTCCTAGAGAGAGGTTGAAAAGCTTTTCATGGGCTGGCCTAATTCTCCTCCAGACCTGTTGAGGACTGGAAGGTAATCTAATTTCATGTTTCATATCTGTCCAGGTTCAAAAAAGAGGAGGAAAAGAACTCCTAAGCTTTGGAATTCTCAATGTAGCATCCAAGCATTCCCTTATTTTTGTGTTCCTCCATGACATTTTCACTTAGTATACTGCTTGGCGCATAACAAATGTTTGTCAACTTGTCATTTCTTTGGATAGGGAGAAATGTTTCCAAGATGTACTCCTTCTTTGAAAGAAAAGATCTCTGTTTTACTTGTTTATGCAGTATAAAGCCAATGCTTTCCCTTCAGTGGAAACACTTTCTTTTTAAACAACTATAAAAAGTAAACAGGGAAAGAGAGATTTTATCTGACAAAGGTATCAATCATTACTTTTGTCAGAGTTAAAGTATTGATGCTTTTTGTTTTTCTATCCAATGTATTTCCAAATAAAATTCCTGCTCCCTTAACAACCAAGCTTACTGTCAGTTCTATAGATAGGCAAAATAACTAATATAATTACCTTTTAATGCTTGTATATACAGAATGGCAAAAAAAGTTATTTCATTTTTTCCATTCTAGTTTGTAACCAGACTTGATCAGTAAGATGACATAATGTTCAGTTTCTTTTCCTGAGTATTTCTGTATTTCTTACTTGGTAATAGTGTATATTGTTTTTCTAATTCTGTTCATTTTCCTTAGACTTAATTTTTCCTTTTTTTTCTTTCTGATATGATAATATCTTATTTTCCCGAATTATATATAAAAACAAATTTTGACATTTGGAGTTTTTTTAAGTCCCAGATTTTCTCCCTCCCTTCTTCCACTTCCCTTTCACTGACATGATAATCAATTTGATATAGATTTTATATATGTGATATTCTAAAACCTTTTTTTCCAAAGTAATCTTTTTGTGGAAGAAAACTCAAACAAAATATTAAGAAAGTCAAATACTGGATGCTTTAGTCTGAATTCAGTTTCCATCACTTCCTTCTCTGGAAACAGATGGCATTTTTCATCATGAGTACTTTAGGATTGTCTTGGATCATTGTTTTGTTTACTGAGAATAACTATACAGTTATTCATCTTACAATATTGCTGTTATGGAGTTCAATGTTCCCCAGGATCTGCTTACTTCATTCTACATCAATTTGTGTAATTCCAGATTTTTCTGAAATCCTCTTGTTCATCATTTCTTATAGCACAAGAGTATTCCATTATAATCATAAACTGCAACTTACTCAGCCATTCTCCAGTTGATGGGTATCTCCTCACTTTCCAGTTCTTTGCCACCCCAAAAAGAGCAGCTAAAAACTTTTTTTTACAAATAAGTCATTTTTCTTTTCTTTTTTTTATTGCTTTGGGATATATACCTAGTAATGGTATTTGTTGGGTCAAAGGTATGGTTTTATAGATCGTTGAGTATAGATCACAGATGCTCTCCAGAATGGTTGAATCAGTTCATAACTTCCCCAATATTTGCATTAGTGTCTCAATTTTCTCACATGCCCTCCTACTTTTGTCATTTTTTTTGTCATATAGCTAATATGATAGGTATAAGGTAGTACAGGAGGGAGATTAATTATTAATTGTATTATTAATTAATAATATTTCTTAACAAAATAATTTTTCTCTCAACCTTCCAAGGTCATGCTGAAACAACCTACTTCCAAGCTAAGATTACTCCTACTCCTGTATGCTTTCATACTGAGCAGGGACCTTTTGTCTTTTGGAAAACTCTGAAATGATTAAAGGCAGGGATGATCAGCCATGCTGAACTTTGACCCATTTGAGAGTACAGTGGACCAACCAAGTGGCTGAAGAAAAGATATGCTGGAGTTTTCCTTATTTAGGCAAACACTCACTGTGATGCCGGAAGAGCTTAAGTCTCTAAGTGCACCATCTCAACAGCTATTTAACAATCAGAGGTACCTTGGGATGTCCTAGAAAGGAACTGAATAAGGAGATCCCAAATTGTATATACAGACCTGCATGAAGGGACTTCCTGGTCTTTGATCACTGAGAACATTACTGACTATTAATTTATCAGTTAAATTCTAGCCTAATAAATAAATTTCTATTCTTACTCAGAAATCAGTCTCTCATATATTTTAAAAATTATAACATACATCAGATTTATTTAATTTTCATTTAATTAATAATGATTTGGAACATTTTTTCATGTGACTATAGATAGCTTTAAATACTTTGTCTAAAAACTTCCTGTTCCTATCTTTGACCATTTATCAAATGAGGAATAATTTGTATTTTTATATATTTGGCTCATTTCCCTATGTATTTGAGAAATGAGATTTAAATTTTTTTCACAGTTATGATTACTGTTTATACCCTATATGCTATATTCCTTTCTGATCTTACTCCTTTTTTTACCCTGTTCATCCTCAAAAGTGTTTTCTTTCTGACTACTGCTTCCCACAGTTTGCTCTTTTATCAGCCCCACACTCTTCTCTTATTCTCTTTCCCCCTTACTTTTCTATAGAGCAGTGATAGGCAATCTCTTGAGCTTGATGTGTCAAAATTCACCAAAAAACCAAGCATAACTCAGGTGGTGTGTCACTTCAAGAAAAAAAAACATAATTTCCTGTTATTTGTAGTTTAAATAACAAAAATGTATAATTTTAATATATAACTATATTTGATAAACCAAAATAAGTAAATTAATATAGGTAGAATTGTCATCTATAGTGCACAGAATGTTTACACTACACTACAGCAAATGCTTCACCCTCAACATGTGGCCCCATACTTCTCTGTATGTAGCTGCATGCAGCCACATATCATTGAAAATGGCTATGTGTGTCACTGCTGACACACATGTCATAGGTTTGCCATCACCCCTTTAAAGTAAGTAGATTTCTTTCCCCATTTGTATGTATGTTTTTCCCATTTTCAGTCAAATTTGATGAGAGTAAGGTTCTAGAACACCCCTCTCCACTTCCCTCATCTTTCCCACCACTTTAAAAGCTCTTCCATGGGGCAGCTGGGTAGCTCAGTAGATTGAGAGCCAGGCCTAGAGACAGGGTCCTAGGTTCAAATCTGGCCTCAGACAGTTCCCAGCTGTGTGACCCTGGGCAAGTCACTTGGCCCTCATTGCCTACCCTTACCACTCTTCTGACTTGGAGCCAATACACAGTATTGACTCCAAGATGGAAGGTAAGGGTTTAAAAAAAAATAAAGAACTTTATAAAAGCTCTTCCATGCCTCTTTAATGTGAGATAATTTACCCCATTCTTCCTTTCCCTTCTCTCAATGCAGTTTTTTTCTCACTACTTACTTTTAATTTTTCAAATATTATCCCATCATACTTACAACCTTGCCTTCTATGTATACTCCTTCAAATTGCCCCAATAAATATAAAATTCTTAGGAGGTATAAGTATCATCTTCCCAGATCCCTTAATGTAAAAAATGCCTTTTGTGTTTTCCTGACTGTGGCTCCATTAAATCTAAATTGCTTCTTTTAATTTGCTTGTAGTACTTTCTCCTTGACTTGTACATTCTGGAATTTGGCAATAATATTACTGGGAGTTTTCCTTTAGGGATCTCTTTTAAGAGGTCATCAATGAAGTCTTTCCATTTCTATTCAATCCTCTGGCTCTAGAAAATCAGGGCAGTTTTCCTTAATAATTTTTTGAAAGATGATGTCTAGGCCTTTTTTGTGATCATAAGTTTTAAGTAGTTCAATGATTCTTAGATTATCTATCTTGGATCTATTTTTTAGATTACTTGTTTTTCCAATGAGAAACTTCACATTTTCTTCTTGTTTTTTTATTATTCTTTTACTTCCTTTTACTGTTTTTTTTAATGTCTCATGGAGTCATTAGCTTCCACTTGCCTAATTCTAATTTTTAAAGTGTGATTTTTCTTGAATGAATTTTTGGACCTACTTTTCTGTTTGACCAATTCTACTTTTTTACAGAGTTATTTTCCTCAGTGAATTTTTGTCCTCCTTTTCTGCCATGAGGAGAATTCTACCTTTTAAATAGTTCTTTTCTTTAGTGAAATTTTATATATCTTTTCCCATTTGGCGAATTCTGCTTTATTTTAAAGAGTTATTCTCTCCAATGGACTTGGGTGTCCCTTTTAGCAACTGACTTATTCTGACTTTTAAGGTATCATTTTCTTTAGTACCTTTTAATCTCTCCTTTTCCAAGATGTCAACTCTTTTTTTCATGATTTTCTCACATAATTTTAATTTTTCCTCAATTTTTCTGCTACCTCTCTCATTTAATTTTTAAAATCACTTTTGAGCTTCTCCAGGAATTCTTATTTGGCTTGAGACCAATTCATAATTTTCTTTGAGATTTTGGGATGCAGAAATATTGCCTTTGTTGTCTTCTTTTTTTTCTTATCTTCTTTTGTTTTGTGTTTTGGTCTTCCTTGTCACCAAAATAACTTTCTATGTTGAATCTCTTTTTGTTGTTGTTGTTGTTTGCTAATTTTTCAGCCCTTTTCTTGTCTTTTCACTTATAAACTGTTATAATTAAGCATTCTTGTGGTTAACAGGGGCATTGTCCCAAGCTTCAGGTTTTGTGCACAGTTGCCTTTATAGGTCTCCCTGAGGATCTATAAGTTTTCACTTCTTCCAAAGTCATATGTTCTAAGAAGTGTTGTGTTTTTTACTCTCCTGGCTTATACTCTGGTCTGTGAGGGACCAAAAGTACTCTTTTCCACCCTGGAACTATGACTAGGATCCCCTGTTCCTCTGGGATCACAAGCAGTGGTGTGTGCTAGTGCTTCTCCTTGCCCTGGAATTCTAACCTTGGTCTGTGATGTTTATCTTTATATGGGCATTGCAACAGAGTTCTGCACTCAGAACCCACAAAGATTCTGCTGTAATATCCTTTTGGCTAGTAGTTATATACCCTTAAAATCTGTGGCTAAGAACTCTGGAAGCTGTTGCCACTGACCCATCTGCCCCTAAAGCTTGCACTGGCTTACTGAAGTGGGGCCTGCCTAGGTATACCCACCAATGCTCCCCTACCACTTTGGTGCAATGAACATTTTCTGTTGTTCTAAATCGTATTGGCTTGAAAAATAATTTCAACTTGTTCTTTTGGGGGTTCTTCCACTACAGAATTCATTTTGAGGCATTACATATCAAAGTTGTTGTGAGGGTAATTAGAAGAGATCAGGAAGGTCCCTGTTCCCTATCTATCCTTACATTGCCTCTTTGGGGGAAAAAAAGCCCTTAAACTATTCACAAGATTTTTTCTATTTAAAAACAATTCTCATCAACCATTTTAACTACTTAGTTACATTACAATGAATTAAGGTCCCACAGTTATTTAGTCATTGCCAAATTGATGGATATTTTTATTTCCCTTTCTTTGCGTCATGCCAAATGATGCTGTCAATGCTTATGTATATGAATGCCCTAGGTATGGTAAACTTATATTTTGGCAGGGCACTTAAAAAAGTTTCTTATATGTCCTTCTCTTCATGAAAGAATAATGTGAGGTGGTAAAATGAATATTCTGTAGTCTAGTTGATTCAGAAATCATTGAATGACTAGATCAGAAGAGCACTTCTTAATGAAATAACTTTAACTTGGAAGGAGATAAGAATCTGACACTTTGTTTAACATTTTTATCCATGGTTCCAATAAAACTACCTAAGAAGGCAAAAAACATATTTTCCAAAGATATGAAGCTGAGAGGAAGAGGAAATATACTGGATGACAGAAAGAGAATTCCAAAAGATTAACAGATTTGAATAATGGATTTTATAAAATTAGATGAAATTTAATGTAGATAACTATAAGGTGATGTCTTGGAGTTAAAGAAATTGTCAAATATAAAATAAGGTAGGGGAAGAATCGTATGCTGTGAGCTCAAAATAAGACAGTAGTTTGAAATGGAAACTAACAAAAATTAATGATATTTCATTATTTTTAAGAGAAGCATTGTATTAATAACAAAAGAGATGGTGTTTCTTTCCTCTTCTGCCCTACTCAGCTCTAATTTGGATGACTATATCCAGCTTAATGCTCATCATTTTAGGAAGAACATAAGACAATCTGGAATATAATAGAGGGACCCATAATAATGAGAGAATTAGAGAGCATACTATGTGACTGGGCTTATTTAAGTGATAGAAATGATGACCTAGAATGGCTTCGAGAAAACATGAAGGTACTTTCTAGGCTTCTATGGCTAAAAGAGTTTAGTTGTCTTGCTTTCTGCCATGGGGTAGAAAATGTACAAAAGCTGCACAGGTAGGATTATATTTGAGGAAAGGAAGAATCCTTTCACATTTTGAGGTAGCCAAAAGTAAAATAGGCGGCCTCTAGAATAAATTATGTACACACAGAAAGTAAAGTTAGCTTTAAATCTTCACAGTAATAATAGGTTCTCTTTAGCATCCATTTAGAAAAGTCTGGATGGGAATTCTCAATGATTTTAGAAAAGAATTGAAGTAAGGTCTAGTTCAGATACAGAGTTTTGTCCTACTAAGTAACTTTTAGCTTGTATTTTTTTGTACCCCTTTCAATTCAGCAAAAACATTAGTACACTTCTAGTGATTAGCATAAATCATTTTGGGTTGGATTGAGGTCATTGAAAAGTTAATCCTTAGCCAGGAAGGAAGCTGACAAAGCTTTTAAGTAAAGCACTTGGGTAATCTGAAATCAAAGACTCAGATTTTATGTAACTCTAGAGAAATTCTTGGTCTAAAGGCTCCAATTACAAAAGTTCTCAGGAACAACAACAACAACCAAAAAAAAAGTCATTCAAGACCCAATCAGTAAGAAATCAAGAGGGCTCATACTGTTAATACAGGGGTATCAAAAACTTCCAGGTCATGTAAAGAAGTCTAAGGATTTCTGAAGAAATATTCCAATAGGAGGAAAACTAATTAATTCAATAAGGGAAAAAGGTCGTTTGCATGCACTAAAAAGTATAGAAACCCAGTAAGAAAACAGATGAGAAAACACCTGATCATTCCTTTCACAGCAGTAATTGATAGTGTAGAAAAACTTGAGTTTTTATTATAAAAATAAGTCAGTAGGAACATGATCTTAAAGAAGAGAAGCAAAAAAGCAGTATCAATAGAACACATGATCTTTATATAATCTCTATATTGATCACAATGATAGGATATGTGTTATGAAATAATAAAAATAAACCTCCAAAAAATTTTGAGTATAGAAAACAATGTGCCAATTGAAAGAATACACATACTGTATAGAGTGCAACATGCTATAAACTTCAAGACATGTGGGTATTCCATCTAACAATTCCAATGACAGATTATGCAAATGACCAGTAGAAAGACATTCAAATATAAAGGAAAGAAAATTCATTTAACACATTAACACAAGATTACTCACAAGAAAGTATAAAAAAATTATAAAATAACAGGGTCATATGCCCTACCAACCTGAATATAATCACTAATTTAAAAGTATTAATGTTTAACAAAAAGACATTTGAAACATTCCTTTGTGCACACATATGTGGGCATGTGCATACGAGAATATAGTATTTGTTTTGCAATACCTCAAACAATGAAATTTAAAGAAATCTTGTAAGGTAGAATGCTCTTGTAACAATATATACTCTGAAATGGGATAGGAACTCTATAAAGAGAAATAAATCTATGCCAAATCAACACTTCCATAGCCACAGGTAATATTAAGTGATTTTCCCCACTAAAACTATGTAATCAATGTAATAAAAGTAGTTAAATGAAAGGATTGAAAGTAGAATCTCTGAATTGTAACAAAATTGTTGAAACTAAGTTAGAAACTATTTATTCTATGATAAATACAATGACCATTAATAAATCCAGAAAATTGAGGATTAATAATTAAAGTAGGAAAGGGAAAAAGCATTTATTATGAAACTCTTTTGTGCATGGCACTGTCCTAAGTGTACTGCAAATATTAACTCATTTGATCTTCACATCAACCTGATGATTTAGAGGCTATTTTAATCCCTTTTTATATAGAAAAAATTTTGGTGGTGGCCATACTGGCTCTTTGGCATTATTTTTTTTTCAATTTTTCAAAGTAATATTTATTTCAAAAAGAATAATCACAAATATACAAACTTATGCCCCCAACATGTAGGATGCTTCATCTCCCTCCTCCTTGAAGGAAGTTAGATTCATAGTTTAGTTCAGTTCCTATAGAACAGTCCCAAGTTCCAAGTCCAAAATCCCCAGGTGGGACAAGTGTCAGGCCCACTGGTTTCTCAGTGCTGCCTGGCCAGACTGGCTGGCTGGCTTGGTTGGCTGGCTGCATGATCCCGCCATGAATCCTGGTTCCAAGAACTCCTTTCTTTTTATTTTTTAAAATTTTTTTATTAATATTCATTTTTAACATGGTTACATGATTCATGCTCCTACTTTCCCCTTCACCCCGCCACTCTTCCCCCACAAATGGCCAATGCACATTTCAACTGGTTTTAACATGTGTCATTGATCAAGACCTATTTCCAAATTGTTGATAGTTGCATTGGTGTGATAGTTTCGAGTCTACATCCCCAACCATGTCCACCTCAACCCATGCATTCAAGCAGTTGTTTTTCTTATGTGTTTCTTCTCCTGCAGTTCTTCCTCTGAATGTGGGTAGCGTTCTTTACCATAAATCCCTCAGAACTGTCCTGTGTCATTGCATTGCTGCTGGTACAGAAGTCCATTACATTCGATTTTACCACAGTATATCAGTCTCTGTGTACAGTGTTCTTTTGGCTCTGCTCCTTTCACTCTGCATCAGTTCCTGGAGGTCTTTCCAGTTCACCTGGAATTCTTCTAGTTTATTATTCCTTTGAACACAATAGTATTCCATCACCAGCATATATATTTGTTCAGCCATTCCCCAACTGAAAGACATACCCTCCTTTTCCAGTTCTTTGCCACCACAAAAAGCGCAGCTATAAATATTTTCATACAAGTCTGTTTATCTATGATCTCTTTGGGGTAAAACCCAACAATGGTATGGCTGGATCAAAGGGCAGACATTCTTTTATAGCCCTTTGAGCATAGTTCCAAATTGCCATCCAGAATGGTTGGATCAGTTCACAACTCCACCAGCAATGCATTAATGTTCCAATTTTGCCACATCCCCTCTAACATTCATTACTCTCCCCTTCTTTCATTTTAGCCAATCTGCTAGGTGTGAGGTGATACCTCAGAGTTGTTTTGATTTGCATTTCTCTAATTATTAGAGATTTAGAACACTTTCTCATGTGCTTATTGATACTTTTGATTTCTTTACCTGAAAATTGCCTATTCATGTCTCTTGCCCATTTATCAATTGGGCAATGGCTTGATTTTTTATACAATTGCTTTAACTCCTTGTATATTTGAGTAATTAGCCCCCTGTCAGAGTTTTTTGTTATAAAGATTTTTTCCCAATGTGTTGTTTCCCTTCTGATTTTGACTACATTGTTTTTGTTTGTACAAAAGCTTTTTAGTTTAATATAATCAAAACCATTTAATTTACATTTTGTAATTTTCTTTAACTCTTGCTTGGTTTTAAAATCTTTCCTTTCCCAGAGATCTGACAGGTATACTATTTTGTGTTCACTTAACTTATTTATAGTTTCCCTCTTAATATTATAGAGTTTTTTATCCCAATGGATAATATAGCTTCTCTCCCCTCTCCGGGTTGATTACACTGAAATAAGGTTTAAATATTACCTCTTAATGCTCTCTTCCTCTCCTTCTTATAATAGTATTTGTCCCCTCCCCTTCCCATGCCCTCTTTGTGTGTAATAGAGTATCTTATTTTCCTTATTCACTCAAGTTTCTTTTGGTGTCCCCTACTATTCACCCCCCTCTTTCCCACTCCCCATATCATCTTAGACCATTTAGTATTCTACCCTCTCCCTATGAATTATTCTTTTGATTACTATAATAGTGAATACTATAATAGTGAATAGAGTTCACTAAAGAGAATTATACATAGCATTTCTCCACATAGGAATACAGATAATTAGATCTTATTGAAGCCCTTAAAGAGGCAAATTTAAAAAATTATGAGTTTTCTTTCTTTCCTCTCCTGTTTCTAATTTACCTTTTCATGTTTCTCTTGATTTTTGTGGTTGGATATCAAACTTTCCACTTAGCCCTGGTCTTTTCTGTGCAAATACTTGGAAATCTTCAATTTTGTTGAATGCCCATACTTTCCCCTGGAAGTATATAGTCAGTTTTGATGGGTAGTTGATCCGTGGTTGAAGGCCCAGCTCTCTTACCTTTCTGAATATCATATTCCAAGCCTTGAGGTCTTTTAGCGTGGAGGCTGCCAGATCCTGTGTGATCCTGATTGGTGCTCCTTGATATTTGAATTGTCTCTTTCTGGCTTCTTGTAAGATTTTTTTCTTTTACTTGGAAGCTCTTGAATTTGGCTATTATATTCCTGGGGGTTGTCCTTTCTGGGTCTAGTGTAGAGGGTCATCTATGGATCCTTTCAATGTCTATATTGCCCTCTTGTTGTAGAACTTCAGGGCAATTTTGCTGAATAATTTCTTTTAGTATGGAGTCCAAGTTTCTATTAATTTCTGCTTTGTCAGGAAGACCAATGATTCTCAAATTGTCTCTTCTAGCCCTGTTTTCTTGATCTGTCACTTTCTCATTGAGATATTTCATGTTTCCTTCTATTTTATCAGTCTTTTGACTTTTGTTTTATTTGTTCTTCCTGTCTTGAGAGATCATTAGCTTCTAATTGCTCAATTCTAGCCTTTAGGAACTGGTTTTCGGTTATAGTCTTTTGGTTTTCCTTTTCAATCTGGTCATTTCTGATCTTCAGTTGAGTTGCCTCACTTTCCAATTGTGAAATTCTGCCTTTTAAACTGTTATTTTCTTGCGAGATCTCTTCCATCTTTTTCATCATCTCAGATTTGAACTCTTCAATAGCTTCTGATCAGTTTTCATTATTTTGGGAAGGTTTGGATATGATTTCTTGTTTGTTCTCCTCTGTTGTCTGGATTTTCTCTGTGTAAAAGTTGTCGAGTGTTCCAGAGTTCTTCTTGATAATCTTTCTCTTCTGGGGTTCCTGATTTTGGCTTGCCATTGTTGTTAGCCCAGCGCCTTCTGCGCTTTATCCTCACACTCAGGGTCTGTCTAGGCTCCTGAGGTCTCTGGTCCTGTTGTTCTCAGGGTTGAGCCTCCTGGTAGTTTGTGGTCTGCCCCCCTGCCTGAGGCTCTTTCAACAGTCTCAGGGAGCTGCTTCCACAGCTGTGCTCCTGTCTGCACAGGGTCCCCACTCGCAGTCCAAGCCTGCTCTTGAGATCCTTGTCTGCGCCTAGGGCACTGCCTTCACCCACGCAGATGCTCAGGAAAGTCCGTGGGCATTCTTTAGCCTCTTGGGGTTCTAAGTCTTGCTGCTCTCAGAAACAAGCCCTGGAGCTGCCAGTGACTTAATGGGTGCCCCAAACCTGCTTTCACTCTTGTGCACTGGCCTCTGAGTTGTACGTGGTGTGGGGGATGTGGGAGGGGCTTCTTCCTCTCGCGTTTCAGTGAGAGCTGTTTCACCCCTTTATAGGGTGGAAATGCCCCAATTCCACGTACCTTCAATGCTGCACCCTGTTGTGGGGTCCCTTCGTTCATCTGGATTCGTTTTTATGTCCTCTTGAGGAGTCCTCTATGCTTTGGTTAGGAGAGATCAAGCAGTGCTGCTCCTTACTCTGCTGCCATCTTCCTCTTTGGCATTCTTAACTCTAGGCTCTGAGTTTTATTAATTGGTTCAATTACTATACCATGGAATGTGATTCTCAGAGTGGTGATTTATTTATGTTCCATATCAAAAGATTTTTTTAAATATACTGCCATTTAGGAAATTCATTTTGTTTGATTGATTGATTGATTGATTGTGTGTGTGTTAGAAGGTATTTGATCTTTTGTTTTTTCCCAGTGAAATTATTTTTTAAATATAGAAGGTTAGAGTAATACAGATATGAAATTTTCTAAAAACAAAATATGTCAATAAAATTTTAAAGTATTAAAGGAAAATATATGGAAGATGGTAAAGGAACAGACCTAAAATACCATGAAGTCATATTTGTTCTTTGATCTATTCAGTCCTTAAAATTAGGTTATTGAGATTCCAAATAATTTATAATATGTTTTCATGGTCCTTTTATTAAGTGAAAATGTTATAGTATTATGATGTGAAGAGGATGAATTTAATATTTCTGCTTTTTTTAAAATTTGACTGTTTTCATGCCCTGATGTATGTTCAATTTTTGTAAATGTGCCACATGCTACTAAGAAGATGGAACTTTTTAATATCAGAAAAAAAGCTGATAAAACCAAAAGCTGGTTTTATATACATATACTAAAATATTTCCTTATAAATAATATTAACCAGTTTCTAAACAAACAATATAGTTTTTGCAGTCCTTACAGCAATAAAGGAACAAAATTAAGAGTAATAATATGCATGATATGATGGTTTACTTTGAAAAATCCTAATTGGGGAAATTAATAGCTTTTACAGAGTTGTAGAACACAAAAGTCACAAAAATCAACAGGAGACACCAGTAGAAAGGAAAATCTCACTCAAAATAAGCAAAGAAGGTTTAAAATATCTGGGTATCAATCTACCAAAGAACGAAATGTATTTAGTGAAATTAAATTACAAGAGTACTACATAACAAAATAGAGTAACTCAGAGAATTGTAAAAATATTAAGTGCTCTCAGTTGGCATAGAATAAGAAATGACAATACTACCATCTTTAATGTAGAATTTTTAATGTCATATAAATCTAACTTTAAGAGAATTACTTTCTAGGCTCAGAAAAGAAAAGCAAAAAATGCAAACAAAGAAATAAATGATCTAGAATATCAAGTGATATGGTGGGAAAAGCCCAGTTTTATGAGGAATTAGGACTTTTGAAATCTCAAACTATATTCCAAAGAATAAATCATCAAAATATTTTGGCATTGTTTAAAATGTGAACAGGTAGTGAAAAGGGAACTGACCTTAATCCCCCCAAATATAACAACATATAGCACTTACAACATGTATTTTAATGTGCTAAGAGCTTTGCAGTTTTCTTATAATTGTCTATTATATGTAATTATGTATAATTATCTCATTTGATCCTCACAGGAATGCTAGGAGATAGGTGCTACCTATTCTCAACTTGCTGAAGAAAATATTAAAGCACATAGAGGTTAAATGACTTACCTTGAATCATAAATGTTAGAGACCAGCCTCAGAATCTCAAATAATGGAACTCAATGAGCCATTATGTGATAAAACCCAAAATATTAATTATTCAGGACAGAACTTCTTAGTTGATAAAGTCTCCTGGTAATTTGGCAATTGGCAAGTATGGAAATATTTATAACATCTAATGAAGAATGAAGCAAAGAGGAAGAAAAAATAATAAATTTTACAATTACAACAATGTTAATTTTTAAAAATAACCCCAACAAAATAATTTTAAAATGAATGTCATAAAATTCCAAATAATAAACATAGCCCTAATGAAAAAATATGAAAAGATGCCCCCACGATAATTATTTTCAAATGTGGGAAGTCCATGGTTATAGTACATGTTTACATTTTCAGACTTTTAAAATTATTGATCAGTTTTGCTAGTATTTTTCTATTCTTACTTTTTCTACTTTGTTTTCTTTACACTATTTTAGATGATTTAAACTGGCTTTCAATGGATGTTTGGGGAGGCCTGATGGAGGCTATATGGAGCTTATATGATTAAAAATAATATAATAAATTCCAGGAATTAAATTAAATAAGCAATTAATTTTAAGTAGATAAATGTAGATTTTTAAAATATGTCCTAAATAATATTTTATAGTTTAGAAATACTCATTCTAAAGTGGATAGAATCGTGAGAATTACATGAGGAAGAAAATTCTACACTTACCACATCCTGCGTCTGTGATATTGAGCAAGTAACTTATCATTTTATAAACTGCAATCAAATGTATAAGACTTTTGCAATTAGTTCTATACAACTCTAAATGACCACATGGACTTTGTCTACGATGTTTCATTGAGAAAGACACTTGGACTGGTTTGCATTTCCTCTTCAGTTGTGTCCCCATCCTATGCCTGTGGAACTGAGTTAAATTGGGGTTAAATGACTTGCCCAGGGTCACACAGCTAGTGTTTGAGTCCAGATACAAACTTGTAGGCTCCTGTCTCAAAGCTCTATGTTTGATCCACTGTGCAACCTATCTACCTAAATTTAAGAGTCAGTGAATAAACATAGTTGAGCCTGATGTTGTGATAAGTGCCAAGCATATAGAAATAATTAAAAACAATTACCACTTCTGCTCAAGGAGCAAAAAATATATTTACTAAATAGATAAATAAACTGAACCTCTGGGAAGGAAGGCACACAAAGGTGAGAATTGAGAAAGAAGTCCAAATGTAGTGCAGTTCTTGGCCAACGGGTAAGAAGAACTTTATAAATGCAAATATGTATTAGTAGAGGAAATGTCTCACCACATTGATAAAAATCATAGATCCATTCTTTAAAAAAAAGGAAAATGAGGTTATATTAAGTATCTTTGTATGTCTTCTTTTAGCATTTTATTTCTTTGGTTTTACTACTACTACTACTACTACTACTACTACTACTACTACTACTACTACTACTACTACTACTACTACTACTACTACTACCGCCACCATCACCACCACCAAAACCAACACCATCAGGACCAACACCACTATGCTGGCATTCCATTCACTCACTGAATTTTTATATAGCAGATGGTATTGAACATAATGACTAAGAAAGATATTCTTGTTACCAGGCAATTTGTTGTCTTTTAGGAGAAATACTTTATATACTCTGTAGCAATTATGATATGTTATTTTACTGAATTTTGCCAATATGTCTGAATGAGTGAATGACTAGGAAAATGTTACAGGTGTAGAAAAAAATTGAGAAAAAATAACACTGAATGTAACTACTGTTTTTTTATCCTTCTTTATTTTAAGATCCCATTAGTAATCAGTGTAATTTGGGGTAAGTCACTTAGTCTCTAAAAGTTTATTTCTTAATTTGTAAAATCAGTATAACAGTATAAGAAATTGCCATTTCACAAAGATTTTATGATATTTATTTGAAACAATCTGAAAAGAGCTCTGAAAACTTCAAAAACTACATAAATGAAAAGTGACATTTTTATTTTAATTTAGGCAATAATAAATTGAATCACTAGTTTTGTACAGGGATACAGACTATATGATACAAAGATTACCTATAGAATGTGGTGATTCTTAGCCTAGAAAAGAAATGTGTCACTAACTTCTCTGCTATCTTTACTTACATAACCATTTCCCTAATTTAGGTTCTGATCATCTCTCACCTGGTTCCTTAATTTCTTTACCTGCTTGAAGTTTCTTCCCACTCTATCCTCCACTATGCTATCAGATTGATGACCCTGAAACTCATTTAGAAAAATGTCATCCTTTCCCTTCTTCATTCACCTCCCGTGACTCAGTATTTATTCTAGTATCTAGTATAAATTCCTGTTTGACATGTAAAGCTCTTCACAACCTATTCTTTTCCTTCCTTTCATTCTCCTTGCACATTACTTCCAAATACAAACTCTGTGGTTCCCCATTAGGAGTTTCTTTGCTTATCCTCAGATATGACAATCTGTATACCATTCTGTCCCTTTGCAAATTTTCTGCCCCCCATGCATGGAATGTATTTCTCTGCTCTTCTCTTACTTTTGGAATCTCTGATTTTCTTCAACTTCTCCTCTGCAGAAACCCTTTACTGACCTCTGAAGTTACTGCTGTGTTTCCTCCTAAAAGCTACCCTTGGATTCATTTTGTATACGTTCTGTAAACAAAACCATACCCCTTATTTTCTGTCTTAGTAACAACTCTAACATAAAAGGGCAAAGGCTAGGCAATAAAGGATTAAGTGACTTGCCCAGAGACACAGAATTAGGAAGTATCTGAGGCCAGATTTGAACTCAGTTCTTCCAAACTCCAGGCCTGGTACCTTATCCATTATGCCAATCTAAAAGCTCCCATTTTATATACATTCTTTATAGCCTTATATTTATATTCTTCTCTCTCTCTTTAGACAGTAAACTTCTTGAAGGCAGAGACTCTTACTTTCATCTTTTTGTCTCCAAGCTTACTTTCTTTTATAGTAGATATTTTAATAAATACTTATTTGATCATTTGAATGGATGCATCATCTATGTGCATATCTATTTGATGTAAGTAATAAGTGGAATGAGCCAAAGCCTCTTTGGACTACATTTTCCTCAAGTGTAAAATGAAAGGTTTGTTTGTTTTTTTAAGATCTTTCTGTTCCCTTTTACCTCTAAATTCACAATTCTACTAGCTCTGTGACCCTAGGCAAGTCACTTAATCCCCATTGCCTGGCCCTTACTGTTCTTCTGCCTTAGAACCAGTACACACTATTGATTTTAAGATGGAATGTAAGGTTTTTTTTAAATTTTTAAATAAGTTCACAATTCTGTTTTCCTAATAAGAACTGGTTGCCTTCTGAAATAATAAGTTCCTGTTACTGGAAATCTTTAAGATAAACCTTCCTGTCTGCTTGCCCTCTCTGTGGTATAAAGGATTCCTGCTCTGGAGGGATTGACTAGTCACTTTCAGAGATTTCTAAGAAAATCTCATGCATCTGTGAGAATGCCTAAGACCCTTCATTTCCCCCTCTCCTGAACAGAATGCCCTGTAGTACTGCTACCTCAACAAGGTGATTTCCAACAGGTCAAGGTACCTCACTCCCTCCTACTGAAAGCAGAGTCTCATTTTTCTTTATCTCCACCTTCCCATGAGTGTCCCAGCTCTTTGATCTTTTTGAGAAGCCATTGGTAAAATCTTGCTTTGTCAGTCGTTTGTGGAGTTGAGCTGACAGGTGTGATGTTTTCCTGGTGATACTGAGCTCAGAAAAGTACTACTTCATGCTGTAATATAGCTAATGGTGTTACACTCAGGACAGCTGCAGTTACATCTGCTGTGAAACTACCATCAATGAAACTTTATGATGCAAGAGACTGCCAACTCTTCCACTTTCAGCATATAAATGATGGCCATTGCTCATGCACTTTTTTTAACCCTGATTCTTTTGAATTATGGATGATGGACAAGGCCAGCATTGGCTTTTAATGCTCCCCTGAGCCTGTCTCTGCTCCAAGTGTGTGAGGAGGCATCTGCAAGTCTGTAATGCAATGTGCATCCTTCTTATTGAAGAAAATTCTCTCAGCTCAGACTCTAACCCTAAATTATGGAAGTCTGGTATGCCTCCCTTTTGTAAAAAGACCCAATGAAAAGGAGATTTTTGAAGTTCAGAATAGAATTACAGGCTGTTAGAGCTAGAAATTGCCTCAAAGACCATCTATCTTAAATTCCTTAATTTTTGCCTCAAAAAAGATTTTGCTCAGACAAAATGCACTGCCTAAGGTCATCTTGTGAATTAGAGGTCGCCTTCAAACCTGGACCTCTTGGCAGCTAAGAGAGTGCTTTATCTACTGTACTACAGGATTGCTTTTCATTCTTTCTCTAGAGGTAACATTTATCAAACTATGTATTGTTGGCTTTTTGTCCTGAGGGGATCCACATTTTGTCATCAATAGAATGAAATCAGCATCAGGTTTATCAATTCTACTGTGTTTCATTTTTTGGAGCTTATGTTTTGTGATGATACAGTTAGTTTGTTAATCATGTCAAGTGGTTAAAATGCAGTTGCAGCCTTTAACATTCAGCATCTTATCTTAGCATTGTTTCCTCTAAAATGGAAGTGGCTTGATCCCTCATTAAAGGAGCATTAAAGGAAAACTGCATTTTTTTTGCAGTGGTTTATATCTACATTTTTTCTGTTGTGTGATGGGGATGATTAGGTTAGCCTGGAGGACTGTTTATTATAAATGACTTTGCTCTCCTTTTACCCATTAATCTGTGCTGAGGAAGGTTTTGAAGGTTTTTCAATTGCTATAAATTTTCTTCAGTGAAGATGACATCATGTGAGCCTTATTAAAATGACTGCCTCTTCTAGCACACCCCATTACTGTCAGGTATGGTAAACCTTATTGATCAATGCTACTGAATAGGCAGAGGCTGGTGTATTACTTGAATTTAGGAACTCTGAGCTGCAGTGGGACTGAGGTATATTGAATATCTACACCTGGCACCAATATCCCTGCAATAAACCACAAGTCTAACAAAGAAGTGGTGAACTGGCCCAGGCCAGAAAGTTGACTGAGTAGGTAAAGATAACATGCTGATTAAGTTAATTTGCCCAAGCTATTATGCCAACAGCTGATGTTTCAAGCCCAAGTAGGTTAGCTATATGGACCTACTGTCACTCTTCACACCCCACCTCCATCCAAAAGAAATGAGATTAAGATCCAATTTTCTCATTTAATTTTAAAATCTATTTCTTTTTTCTTTTTTTAATTCTTTGTTTATTAAAATATTTTATACCTATGTGAGGATGTTATAATATACTTTGAAATGAACATATAATATGAATCTATCAAGAAAAAGGCAAAATTAATTCATTTCCAGTAGACAACTCAGTATGGAAACTTCCTTCTACTAGTCTATTAACATGCTCCTTAAGAAAACAGAATTCATTTTTTGTTATAAATATGTAATAAATTATAATAAATATGTATATCCAAGAGAAACAAATTCTTACATAAGCTATATCCAAAAATCTATGTCCAATTCTTTTTTTCCCTTTCTACTCCCCAAGAAGGCAGATAATATTATATGGGTTGTACATATTTTATCATATAATACATATCTCCCTTTTCATCATGTTATGAAACAAGGGACATATTGCTTACACCAGAGAAAAATTAATGGAGAAAATAAAGTGAAGAATGCTATATTTCAATTTACATTCACATTCTAAATCAGGGGTCGGCAACATATGGCTCTCGAGCCATATCTGGCTCTTTTGAGGGCCAGATATGGCTCTTTCTGCAGGAGCCATTAAGGCAATTTTTTTTTTAGACGCTGTTACAGGAGTGCACACTGTGAGCACTGTATGGCTCTCATGAAATTACATTTTTTAAAATGTGGTGTTTATGGCTCTCGTGGCCAAAAAGGTTGCCAACCCCTGCTCTAAATGTTCCTTCTATGGTGGCAGATATAATTTTTTGTTATGGGTCCTTTGGAGTTGTCCTTGTTGAAAATAGTTGTCATTTCTAAAATATATTCAATTTTAAGGCAATTTAAATGGAAAGTTGAATTAGCAGTTGCTTTAAGTATGATATTCAAGGGAGCCAAGAAGGTAGAATAATCCAAAGCAGTTCCGTGCCACCATAAAAATCGTCTCCAACCAAGATTAAAATATTGGCACAAAACTAATACAGGAGTGAAAGAACCAACAAGGAGACAGAGTGAAACAACTTTCAGGAAAAGAAAAACTCAAAAGGTAGGCAGAGAACATCTGGGCCACTGGGGAGAGAGGAGAGCAGAGCCAGCAAGAGGATGTAGGAAGCAGGGAAGAGCAAGCTAAGAGCAAGCCACACCCCACCCTCACCCCAAATCTGCTGTACCAGGTTCAAAACCTAAGATCAAGTCAACCTTCAGACCATGAGATCCTGATAAGACAAATACAAACCAACCCACACTCCTTGAAATTTCAAAGCTGTGGAGAAGTTGAGAGTCCCATGCCAAGGCAGTCTAGGCTGAAGTGGGCTGATCTGTGTAGGCCCAGAACAAAGCCAGGAAATCTAGCCTGGGCTTAGTATAAGGACATAGTACAACAGTTTAGGGTGGCTGATAGTAAGTTCTAAGTACTAAATACTGATCTTTTTGCCTAAAGCTCCGGGCAGAGCTCCAAGACAGGGCAATCAATGATGTGCCTTATTGGACCAAGCACACAGCAATACCAAAAATTTGATCCTAAGCCTGAGGCTAGAATTCGATCAGTCCCTGACCAAATCAAGTTCAGAATGAGATCAAAAGCTTACACTTAAGCCAGGCAAATCTTTAAGCTATTAATATCTCAAAGGTCAATTGAATCAGCAGGGAGAGGAAGCTCTCAGAGCTCTCAACCTTCAGACTATCACATCATGCCCCCAAGTCTACCTATAATTATAACTAGGGCCAGTAAGAAATGTTTAGGCTTGACTGGAGGGTTTCTCTTGTTAGTTTCTAGTCTCTTTTGGGAGGAGTCAAGAGGGCCCCTCCCTGCCAGTCAAACTGATGGCTGGAGGAAGTCTTGAAGGTGGGTACTTCCTGTCAAGATGGATGCCTTGGTTGTCTCAAGAAATAAAGGAAAATGATTCTTTCCTCTTGGCCCTTGTCTTAATTTTCGTCACAATGACTCACCACAGGGTTTGAATAGGTAACAAGGGGATTTATTAATACCAGGGTCAGTCAGAAGGGGAGGGGGTTCAGGATTTTCTAACTGCTGCTAGGGAGAGGGTGAGGGTGGGGGATGGGTCACGGGTTGGGGAGAGGTTTAGACAGAGAGAGTCTGGCTCTCCCAGTCAGGAAGATTTGAATGCCTTTTAAATAAAGTCTTTATCAAACCTAGGGATAACTTATTTGAGGATACTCCAATTATCTAAAGAAACTAAAACCCACTATGTGCAATCACCAAGCCCTCCCTGCCAACCAGAACCCAAAGGAAAACCAGGGAAGGGGAGGGATGGAGATGGGAGATCAGGGAGAGGTCCAGAGAAATGAGATAGGTCCAAATTTCCCCAAAACAAAAATAAGCACAGGCCAAGGCCGAAGCAATTGGGCCAAAGCTGAAAGGCCAAAGCAAAAGCCTCCAGCCACAGCGAAAGCCAGAAGGCAAAAGCCTCCTCAGTTGGAACTTCACCTCTATAGCTTTAAGTTCTGACTTTCTGAACATTCTAAGATGTTTAACTGACTTTTCTGTGACCGTTAGAAATTACAGAAGCAAAAAGTTTCTGTTAGCCACCTTGCATTACAGTTCACAACTCTACCAGCAATGCATTAATGTTCCAATTTTGCCACATCCCCTCCAAAGTTCATTACTCTCCCCTGCTATCATTTTAGCCAATCTGCTAGGTTGAGGTGGTACCTCAGAGTTATTTTCATTTGCATTTCTCTAATTATTAGAGATTTAGAACATTTTCTCATGTGCTTATTGATACTTTTGATTTCTTTATCTGAAAATTGCCTATTCATGTCCCTTGCCCATTTATCAATTGGGGAATGGCTTGATTTTTTATACAATTGATTTAGCTCCTTGTATTTTTGAGTAATTAGACCTCTGTCAGAATTTTTCGTTATAAACATTTTCTTCCAGTTTGTTGTTTCCCTTCTGATTTTGGTTGCATTGATTTGTTTGTACAAAACCTTTGTAATTTAATATAATCAAAATTATTTATTTTACATTTTGTAATTTTTTCTTACTCTTGCTTGGTTTTAAATTCTTTCCTTTCCCAGAGATCTGACAAGTATATTATTCTGTGTTCAACTAATTTACTTACAAAACTAAAGATCAAGAATATCAAGGGAAATAATGAAAAAAAAATGTGAAGGAAGGTAGCTTAGTAGTACCAGATAATAAGCTATACTATAAAGCAGCAGTCATCAAAACAATGATACTGGCTAAGAGATAGAAGAGAGCATTAGTGGAATAGACTTGGGGTAAGTGACGTCAGCAAAACAGTGTATGATAAACCCAAAGAGCCCAACTTTGGGGACAAAAATCCACTATTTGACAAAAACTGCTGGGAAAGTTGGAAAACAATATGGGAGAGATTAGGTTTAGATCAACATCTCACACACTACACCAAGATAAATTCAGAATGGGTGAAAGACTTGAATATGAAGAAGGAAACTGTAAGGAAATAGGTTTTAAACAATGATACATATTTAACCCAGTGGAAGTGCTTGTAGACTACAGGAGCATGGAAGGAAGAGGGGTGGGAAAAATCATGAATCATGGAACCATGGAAAAATATACTAAATTAATGAAAATAAATAAACAAATGAAGGTATTATATTCAAGGAAAAGCTAGACATGCAGTAGATCAGTAGCTGGCTTCAGAATCAGAAAGATTTGGTTTATTTCTTATTCTGATTCATGTGTGACACTACAGAAGCCACCTCCTACTAATGTCCTACAGATCTACAGCATTCTCTTAAGAGTTGCAGAACTGGTCTCTGTCTGCCTTGGTGAGAACAAATTTCATCCAGAGTTCCTTATAAATGATGAAATCATAGGCTGATTCAAAATACAAAAAATCTACACAAAACATTAGAAAATATGACATGATGAAAAATTATATGATAGAAATAGAACTAATATAATAGCAAGAGAATAATAAGGAAGGCTAAAGTGTATAGCTACTTATTTCAATATTTTGAAATGGTGAAAAATTGATATTGGTTTCATTGTAACTCTTTTCTTGAGGTGGTACATCACAGATTGTTCTAATTTTATAAAGGTTCTCAGGCAAGTCTTATTTTCTACTTCCCATATGTCATATTTGTTTATATTTCATGTAGGTATAGAAATGACGATGATGGAGACACTGGCTGCTTTGGAGGAAATGGAAGAAATACTGTAATGCTATAGAAGGATTTCAATGCATAGATTAAGTTGGCCTGTGTACCCAGGATTGTGTAATCCCAACTCTACAATCCATGACTAGGATATAATATAATATATAATATAGTATAATATAATACAATGTAATATGATATAGTATGATTACTATAACATAATATAAAATGTAATATAATATAACATAACAATATAATATAGTATAACATAACATGGCATAATAGGATGACCTATTCATTCTCCTTTTCAGACTTTACATCCTTTCATTGGAGAGTGCTGGGCAAGGTGGTGGTGTCTAAAGGATCCCCCAGCTTCAATGACCCAATTCTTCTGTATGGTTCAAATAACAAATAACTACTGTTACCTCAGGGAGTTTAACAAATGCTTTTATTAATTATGCTCCTCAGAGCCCAAATAAACACAATTTAAGGAATTCTTTGAAAAGCTAGAAGCAACATATGGTTTCAACAGGAGTAAATTAGTAGAATGATATCTTTATGTTTCTTCATAATTACTGTTTACTGATAGAGATTAATTTAAAGTGCCTTCTCTCCTTAAATTTGAAGAGTAAACAAAGATAGTACATAGTCTTCTTTGACATTCTTCCTGCCCTCATCTTAACTGCCTTCCTCCCTTTAGCTGTCAAATGAAATTCTCATTATGTATGGGGATGGGGTGAAAAATTATTCTGGAAAAACAAATAAACACAGTGGGGGAAAAGGAAGATTTTGTAAGAAATATCTTATTTTTCCCCAATAGAACACAAGGAATTCATAAGTCTAAAAGAACACACATAGGCTTTCTAGCTTATGAATTTTTGAAGAAAATTATAAATATTCCAAAAGCCTAAAGCTCCTTAAATATAAATTCTCACTTAAGTCCAGATTATTGTTAGTTTCCTTGTTAAGAGCTTCCTATTTGTACAAGACAATTGTAAAACAATGCCTTCTATTTACCTTGATATGTCAATGGATCCATTTTGTTTGTTGAGGGAAATGATGCCATGTAAAAGGTCTTCTCAGGCATATGTAAAGGTAAAGTGTTTGTACATTTGGTCCAGAGCAGATTTAGTAGTGGAAATATTTGCTCAAGATGGGGAATATCTTTGGGATCTGAGATACCTACATAAGAGAACTTGCTCTCCAAGCAATTATACTTACTTCAAGCTTCTCTCCCTTTTCCACCTTGTCCCTAACCCCCTGATCATCAATTGTCTTGCCTAAGGAATGGCTGAAGTAGAAGCTGATGAATTTATCAAGCAGAACTCAACTTCACTAAATGCTGTTATTATCTCTTTCTGACTATAATGAAATGCAGTTTAAAAGTTTTTACAAGCCTTGTATAAACCTTTACAATAAATTTTTAAAATGCCTAAAGACATGTGTAATTGGGGAATAGAATAGTACCATGGCAGCCATCTGCTCTCTTATGTAAATTATACATATTTTATAACCTTTAAGAATAGGAGTTGTCTAAAGTGGTGCTTTCTCATTCACTTTTCTTTCAAATAGTGAGGAAGTAAGCAAACTTCCCTCTATTAATAATAAGGTTGTGATAGACAGGCATCACTAAGGGAGGGCCTCATGTCTTATCATTCCTTCATTAGTAATGAAAGGATATAAATCTACTTTAAATATTCTCATGTATTGAAGTATACATACTATTTAAATATATGTATTTTAATTTAATTTATATTTACATATGACATATATAGTTAACTTACTATTTAAGTATATTAAGTACATATACTATGCTATTTAAGTCCTATGCCAATACCTCAAAATGCTTAGTAGATAACCTGGCTTTTGTAAATAATACCATCATCATATAGTTTCTGGCAAATTCTAACATGCTGGAATAGTTCCAAGTTGGAATAATGATAGAGGGTAAGTGTACTTTCAGACAACCAGCCTAGTTAAATTCTTAGGGTTCTATCAAAAATATGTTGTGTGTGTTAAGGAATTCCTTGATTTGTTTTTCTTAAAATCTTAGGGAGAAATTCTGCTAACAGCTGTTCTACATGTTGGAAGGTCAAATGAAATGACTACCTAAACTGAAATGAATAGACATTTATCTGTGTGCTAAGGGCTAGTACTTATTGGTAGCAGCTTCTCCTTTCTAGGATAATAGATTTGTCTTGTATTGCTTTTTCAGAATTGCTTAGAGTAAGTACACTGCTCAGCAGACACTTTTGAATGGGCCAATGGGATCCAGTCAACTCTTGGAAAAGTCAATAGTTGCACATATTCAGGAAGATAGAGTGTATTTCCTTAAGAATACCTTTTTCAATCTGTTGTTTTTTTTTAATTCAGCATAAATGGAATAGAAATAGTTGAGTTAGATTTTCATATTCAGTTTATAGAAGAAAGTACATAAGTCAAAGTTGTATGGATTAGTTTATAGCAAAACAGGAGTTAATTCAGTGAACATAAGCTTTAAAAAAAAGGACGCTAGTTGTTTGTTTGTTTGTTTGTTTGTTTTCTCCCTCCATTCATTGAAATTGCTTTGATTCTTTCTAGTCACAATCAGATTCCTAGGTATCTTAAGTCTGAGATGTTTCTGTGGGACTCCTAGGTCACATCTCAACTATCTAAAGGAAATGCAATTAAATCAGTCTTTACTATCCACTATTAAAGTTTCTTGATATTTGCCCAAAGGAAAAATTAAGTGGTGCAGTAAATGTAGCACCAGGCCTGCAATCAGGAACATTTAATTTCAAATCTGTCCTCAAAGACAATTTATTAGCTATGTGACCTCGGACATGAAACTTAACATGACACTGTTTGCCTCAACTCCTCATCTATAAAAATAGGGGCATCCTGGAGAAGGAAATAGAAAACCATTTGAGTTTCTTTGCAAAAAAAAAAAACAAAACCCATGGACAAGTTCATGTATTCCCAGTGAATCTCAGCAGAATAACAAAAATATTTATTTTCAATACTCTTGGTAGAAAGTTTGGTAAGAAATTAGATACTCATTTTAAAGAAGAACCCAGACATGTTGGTCAAAAAAAGCTCACATTTAAAAGGGAGTGCTAAATAATAGACACTTAAATATTAATTCAAAAATAATCAAGAGCACGAACACTAGTTGTAGGGGCATCTAGGTGGCCCAGAGGATAGAGTTCCAGGCTTGGAGTCAAAAGGACTTATCCTTTGGAGTTCACATATGTCCCCAGAATCCTACTAGTTGTGCATGTTGCTTGGCCCTAGTTGCCTCAGTTTCTTCATCTGTAAAATGAGCTGAAGAATAAAATGGTGAACTACTCAAATATCTTTGCCAAGAAAATCTCAAATGGCATCACAAAGTGGTCAGACATGATTGAAATGACTGAACAACAAAATATTTGTTGTTGAGTTCTCTGTTTAATCAAGAAGTACAGAGATGGCACAGATTGGATTTGAAAATATTCTGTTGAGGAGGCCTATAGAGTCCCAAAAAATAGAGCAGGACACTGGATCATCTGGTCAGATACTCCTAAGTAACATTTTGTTTCCATTTCTAAGTGTTTATTTTGTAGGAGGTTCCTTTTTATTATTTTAATATAGGAGATGCAGTCATGGATTTGGAACTCAACAGGGCTTTAGAAACCAGCTTGTTAAATCCTTTCCTGATGAATGAGAATGCAGAGAGTTTAAATGACTTTTGAAATGTCACAAACATAGTGACAGAGCCAGAATTGGAAATCAGGACATAATTTTTCTTTCAGTTCAGCAGTATTTCCACCCTTTCTCTGATGGAGCCAGCAATGCCACAATAGCACAAAACATTTATGTTTTCCTTTGAAATATCAGGAGATAATTTTGTTTTCCTATTTGTAATTATTTCATTTTCATTAAAAGTTATGTTTATAGGATACTGAGCAACATTTTTTGGTAAAGTCAACATTTGTAAGTCACACAATATAGGAAATCCTTGAAATTCTCTGTACCAAGTTGCAGAAGGTATGTTACAAGTCCTGGAGGACCACTTCTTGCCATATATGTGATAATATGCAGATTAATTTTTTGGTCTTGGAGAAATTATTTATACAAGGATTATAAGAAGAAATACAACAAATATATAGATGTCCCTCCTTTCATTTAAGAGGTATGGGACCATGAGTGTAAAATGCTATATATCCTATCTGACACAGTCATTGATAATGTTTGGTTTTGCTAAACTCTGTGCATGCGTGTACATCTGGGAGAGAGGCTTTATTTGTTGGTTGTTATTACAAGGGTGGCCTCACTGAGTATAAAGAATGATGCTTGGGTTGGGGAAAACATATATATATATATAACATATATATATATAAACATATATATATAACATATATATATAAACATATATATAACATATATATAAGTTATACATATCTTTATATGT